>NW_021963008.1:0-300000 GCF_901765095.1 Microcaecilia unicolor
GCGTGGATTCCAAGAGGACCACCGTCATGTTTTGTAGGAAGTTAATTTGATCAGTCTGATTGGGATTCTTGTATTTTTCATAAAAGTTTAACTAAGACAATCAAGACAAATATTTCTTTCACATTTCTGGAGAAACATTCATTTTACAGTGATCTCATTTAAACCTGTGATTTAAGGAACATAATCAAGCAAAAAGCCCACCTTTTTGAAGCTGCTTTTAACTCCTAACCCTTATTCACTTGTTCAGAACCCTTATTTATCATCCTCACTTTAATATTCCCTTATCTCTTGTTTGTCCTGTTTGTCTGTCCTAATTAGATTGTAAGCTCTGTCAAGCAGGGACTGTCTCTTCATGTTCAAGTGTACAGCGCTGCGTAAGTGTAGTAGCGCTATAGAAATGATAAGCAGTAGTAGTAGTCTTTGGGATTCCGGAATCTTGCTATTATTTGGGTTCCGGAATCTTGCTACTCTTTGGGATTCCGGAATCTTGCAACTCTTTGTCCTTATCCCTCATTTGTCCTGTTTCTCTGTCCTGATTAGATTGTAAGCTCTGTCGAGCAGGGACTGTCTCTTCATGTTCAAGTGTACAGCGCTGCGTAAGTGTAGTAGCGCTATAGAAATGATAAGTAGTAGTAGTCTTTGGGATTCCGGAATCTTGCTATTATTTGGGTTCCGGAATCTTGCTACTCTTTGGGATTCCGGAATCTTGCAACTCTTTGTCCTTATCCCTTATTTGTCCTGTTTCTCTGTCCTGATTAGATTGTAAGCTCTGTCGAGCAGGGACTGTCTCTTCATGTTCAAGTGTACAGCGCTGCCTACGTCTAGTAGCGCTATAGAAATGATAAGTAGTAGAAGTAGTAACTCTGCAAAAAACAAATGCATATTTAATGTTGTCACATCTCACGAGTGACCTTCTAGAGAGATCTGAAACTGGTTCAACAAAACTGACTTGTTTCTCAAGTAAAAAGACACCCTGCAAATCTATTTAGGTTTTTTTTTTCTTAATGAAAGACCCATATAACTACAAATCATTCTGTGAAATACTGGCATCAAAATGAGTCTTATTAGAAGCAAGAAATTTCAACTGTCTGCCTGCGGGGTGGGGGGGGGGGGTGGAGAATCACTTCCACCAGAGAGCTAGTACAATGATCTGACTCTCACAGGGAAGGGGCAGGTCAGGACAAAACACCTTTTTCCACTTGCAAATATATTGTTAGCACATAAAGGTCATACGCTTTAATTTTTTAAAATAGCACAACAAAAAAAAAACAAACAAACAAAAGCAAAGGAACACAACTGTGCACGGACACGCAGGTCCGATATCTGGTAAACGTATTTATTTATTTATTTGTATTTTGCTCACACCTTTTTCAGTAGTAGCTCAAGGTGAGTTACATTCAGGTACTCTGGATATTTCTCTGCCCCAGGAGGGCTCACAATCTAAGTTTGTACCTGAGGCAATGGAGGGTTAAGTGACTTGCCCAAGGTCACAAGGAGCAGCAGTAGGGATTTGAACCGGCCACCTCTGGATTGCAAGACCGGTGCTCTAACCACTAGGCCACATCTCCACTCCAACTAGGATGTCTTTTTCTTTTTTTTTTTTAAAGGGGGGGATGGGAACGGACTTTAAAAACCATGGAGAATGTAAGCAAACACTTGTGGTTTTGGAAACGTTAGTTTCCACGGCAACCATCACGGTCTTCTTTATATAGCTCTATAAGCAGATGGTAAAGACTGGTCATGTTCATTTCTCTGCCAGCGTATTGCTAAAAAGGGCAGCCTCCTTATATCTGATGCACTGGACGTCTCGCTTAACTTGAGGGATATATTAGAACTAGCAAGACACACGAGTAGGATTAATCGTCCACACGCTTCCTCCGTCACCTTCTTTTTTTTTTTAACAAGTATATGAAGATTTTGAACACTGGAGTTATTGTACTGTCTACCCTTGGCAAGGCTCGTCACAAATGTTTCCCCACTACTTGCCATGCAGGGCACGTAACCACAAATATGAATGTGCCTGGGAGAAAACAAAATTCACGTAAATTAAGTTTAAAAAAAAAAAACAGCTTTACACCTTTGTTCTTTTAAAATATGATGATTTCCTCTGCTTCTTTCGTACACATAAAAAGCTCTCATTTCCTTCCCAGAAATCAGAGAAGGTAGGTATAATGTACATTTCAGCACTCGGTGCTGGAAGTTAGATGAGCTGGACATAATCTCAGCAAAACGGTAGTCTCCAGAATAATGCAATCCCATATAGTGGTATACAGTGGATTCCCCTTCGCTAATCCTGGAAGGGTTATACATATACATAATCTCTCGTTTTGAAAGTGCCACCCCTTTATTAATCAAATTACATTAGGTTCCCATCAAAGCGAAAACCACCTTCAAATTATGTACCTTTATCTTTCAAATCATCTTTGACTCCTCTCTCTCCTTCTCTGCGAATATCCAGCAGATAGCCAAGACCTGTCGCTTCTTCCTCTTTAACATCAGCAAAATTCGCCCTTTCCTCTCTGAACACACCACCCGAACTCTCGTCCACGCTCTCATTACCTCTCGCCTGGACTACTGTAACTTACTCCACACCGGCCTCCCACTTAGCCATCTATCCCCCCTTCAGTCTGTTCAGAACTCTGCTGCACGTCTCATATTCCGCCAGAACCGATATACTCATATCACCCCTCTCCTCAGGTCACTTCACTGGCTTCCGATCAGATACCGCATTCAATTCAAGCTTCTCCTTCTTACCTACAAATGCACTCAGTCTGCTGCCCCTCACTACCTTTCTACCCTCATCTCCCCTTACGTTCCCGCCCGTAACCTCCGTTCACAGGATAAATCCCTCCTCTCATTACCCTTCTCCACCACCGCCAACTCCAGGCTCCGCTCATTCTGCCTTGCCTCACCCTATGCTTGGAACAACCTTCCTGAGCCCTTACGCCAAGCCCCCTCCCTGCCCGTCTTCAAGTCTTTGCTTAAAGCCCACCTCTTCAATGCTGCGCTCGGCACCTAACCCTTACCGTTCAGTGAATCCAGACTGCCCCAATTTGACTGCCCCTATCGGACCGACCGTTCACTTGTCTATTAGATTGTAAGCTCTATGAGCAGGGACTGTCTCTCTTTGTTAAATTGTACAGCGCTGCGTAACCCTAGTAGCGCTCTAGAAATGTTAAGTAGTAGTAGTAGTATTACATATAGCAGTGATTTAACCAGAGCTGAGATTGTGATGTCATAATGCCTCAGTCCACCAATGCCTAAGAGCCAACCTCATCAGTGATGTCACAATGGCTCGACTGTCCTATACTTGGCCCACTTCCCCCCTTAGTGTGAAGTTTCAGTCTCTGGTATCCAGAGCTGAGATTGTGATGTCATAATGCCTCATTCCACCAATGCCTAAGAGCCAACCTCATCAGTGATGTCACAATGGCTTGATTGTCCTATATTTGTCTCACTCTTTATTAGATTGTAAGCTCTTTGAGCAGGGACTGTCTCTCTTTGTTAAATTGTACAGCGCCGCGTAACCCTAGTAGCGCTCTAGAAATGTTAAGTAGTAGTAGTAAATCCTAAATGGCACAGCTCCAGACTATATGGTACCATTAATAAACGCTAAATATCAGGCAAGAAACTATCTCAGACTACACCTCCCAAATTTCAAAAAAGTGATCTACAAAACTGTCCACTCTGCAGACTTCACTTACCTAGGAACCAAACGGAGGAACTCTTTATCACCCAAAATAAGAAATATACAGGAATATACTAGATTCCGCAAAACCCTCAAATCATTCCTATTCAAACAAATCCTCACAAAGAATGACCATATCTCAAACAATTAGTTATTAACTGAATTGGTTATTATTCTGTTTACTATTAACCTTCTCTTTGCTTCATGTACAATTTCTCATTCAAAATAGATTTTGAGCCTGCAAATAGGTGGGAAAATGTGGGGTACAAATGTAACAAATAAAGAAATAAATAAAAATTTTCTAAATGTTAAACATCCATAGCTATCCCAGTACCTTTATGATACTGTATTGTAAAACTTGATTCTTACAACAAATTACTTTCTTATGCCTTATTCTTTGTTATGTATCCTATACTGTTTATTGTAAGCCACACTAAACTCAAATTTGTTTGGGATAATGTGGGATATAAATGTCACAAACAAAGAAATAAATACATAGAAAACAGAGCACCAGCCTTTCAAGCCCACAGTAATTCATCAATGTACAGAAATTGGATCAAATCACCGACCTAACATGACATAAAAAGACTGAATGGTCCAGACTTAAGAGGTTTGATTATTATCTCTCTCTATAAAAGGCAACCCCAACGTTCTGAAGCCTCCACGGAAGTTGAGGCGCCCGAGATATCCGGTGTGCACTGGAGTGTCTGCACCGCCCTTGCGTCAAAACGTCATGACGTCGAGGGCGGAGCTATGACACTCGACGAGGGTCGAAACGGAAACGCCACACGCAGCGAACAAGGCAAGTAGCTCGGAGGGACGGAGGCCCATTGCTAGCGCCCGTTTCATTCCGCTAAGAAACGGGCATTTTTTCCTCTCTCTCTATATAAAAGGCAACCCCAACGTTCTGAAGCCTCCACGGAAGTTGAGGCGCCTGAGATATGCGGTGTGCACTGGAGTGTCTGCACCGCCCTTGCGTCAAAACATCATGACATCGAGGGCGGAGCTATGACACTCGACGAGGGCCGAAACGGAAACGCCACATGCAGCGAACAAGGCAAGTAGCTCGGAGGGACGGAGGCCCATTGCTAGCGCCCGTTTCATTCCGCTAAGAAACGGGCATTTTTTCCTCTCTCTCTATATAAAAGGCAACCCCAACGTTCTGAAGCCTCCACGGAAGTTGAGGCACCCGAGATATCCGGTGTGCACTGGAGTGTCTGCACCGCCCTTGCGTCAAAACGTCATGACGTCGAGGGCGGAGCTATGACACTCGACGAGGGTCGAAACGGAAACGCCACACGCAGCGAACAAGGCAAGTAGCTCGGAGGGACGGAGGCCCATTGCTAGCGCCCGTTTCATTCCGCTAAGAAACGGGCATTTTTTCCTCTCTCTCTATATAAAAGGCAACCCCAACGTTCTGAAGCCTCCACGGAAGTTGAGGCGCCCGAGATATCCGGTGTGCACTGGAGTGTCTGCACCACCCTTGCGTCAAAACGTCATGATGTCGAGGGCGGAGCTATGACACTCGACGAGGGCCGAAACGGAAACGCCACATGCAGCGAACAAGGCAAGTAGCTCGGAGGGACGGAGGCCCATTGCTAGCGCCCGTTTCATTCCGCTAAGAAACGGGCATTTTTTCCTCTCTCTCTATATAAAAGGCAACCCCAACGTTCTGAAGCCTCCACGGAAGTTGAGGCGCCCGAGATATCCGGTGTGCACTGGAGTGTCTGCACCGCCCTCGCGTCAAAACGTCATGACGTCGAGGGCGGAGCTATGACACTCGACGAGGGCCGAAACGGAAACGCCACACGCAGCGAACAAGGCAAGTAGCTCGGAGGGACGGAAGCCCATTGCTAGCGCCCGTTTCATTCCACACAGAAACGGGCATTTTTTCCTAGTTATTACATAATTTTATATTCCAATTTTCTACAAAATTGTGCACAACCACCGCTCTAAGCCTAGGCAGCCATAATAGCGATAATTTTGGAAGCCATGTGTGGATACGCCTTGTTATAAAACGACTTTCACCAACTTAACCATGCACTGTAACGCCACTGCATGCATACTTTTATCAGGGCAGGCACGCTCCGGGGGTGGAGTCTGGGCAGAGCTTGGATTTACGCACTTACTTTCGGCTTTTCAAGTTTGTGCATAAATTAGTGAGAAAAAGTCGCATATATCTGACAGCGGGTGGAACTGTGTACAACTATTTTCAGTGAGATAATTGTCAAAATACTGTACATCAATTTGTGGCAACATGTTGATTGTACTGAAGACACAAAAAAGAAGCAACACTGGGCCTTCAGGATTGAGATAATTGACGTCTTTTTTACTACTACTACTTGACATTTCTAAAGTGCTACTAAGGTTACGCAGCGCTGTACAATTTAACATAGAAGGACAGGCCCTGCTCAAAGGAGCTTACAATCTAAAGGACAAATGTACAGTCAGTCAAATTTGGGCAGTCTAGATTTCCTGAATAGGTTAGGTGCCGGAGGCGACATTGAAGAGGTGGGTTTTGAGCAAGGATTTGAAGATGGGCAGGGAGGGGGCTTGGCGTAAGGGCTCAGGAAGTTTATTCCAAGCATAGGGTGAGGCGAGGCACAAAGGGTGGAGCCTGGAGTTGGCGGTGGTGGAGAAGGGTACTGAGAGGAGGGATTTGTCCTGTGAGCGGAGGTTACAGGTGGGAACGTAAGGGGAGACAATTGACGTCCTTTTTATTATAAAAATGACCCAACACGGGCCGTGTTTTGGCGTACAAACGCCTGCCTCGGGGGTCAGAGAGTCCTAGTTATGATGTCCATAGAAATTTAGGTTTAAATAGGGGGCCGGGGGGGGGGGGGGGGGAATATATAAATGTAAAACCTTTGATGATGGTGATGATTGTTGAATGTTTATGTTAATGGTATGAGATTCAATGGATGTGAATATGACATCTTGTGTTTATGCTGGTTGTGCTGCATCACCAACAAAAAAATTATATTAAAAAAAAAAAATTTAGGTTTAACCAAACAGTTAGGATGTAGTGCCTCTAACGTAGGCAGAATCCGCTTACTCAGAAAAACGCCGTCGGTACAATTATCTCAATCCTGAAGGCCCAGTGTTGCTTCTTTTTTGTTTCTGTACATATTTGTATGCCGTTTTACCCTCTCTTCTGGGGCTTGCACTGAAGATGAAATGTCATTTCCTTGAGTCCTGGTGGACAAGTCTGAACACATGAGTATGGAGGACGCAGAGAACGCTATTACTTCAGTGACGTTATCACTAATATAAGGAGCGGTGAAGCCCTGGAACTTACTAATAAACTATTGCCAAAACAGACCTGAAACACTTGCACAACATTAGAAATCAAAATTACGAATTACAAATCAACATTAGAAATCAATATTCCAGCTCCCAGCCCCTGAAACTCTTTTTCCAGAACCACCATCAGGAAAAGCCTTAGAGGTCCCCTTCAGCCATCAGACAATACTGAGAGAACATCCCCGCAGGTCCTGGTCTGGTCCTCTGATTGTCAGCTTATTCTTCTTATCAGTTTCTTTCTTTTATGAGTTGTCAAAAGGTTTGCCTCAGATAATAAGCCTTGAATGTGACCACTGCTTCTTGATCTCTCTGCTGGAAATGCTAATGTTTTCCTGGAGAAGTACTCAACCCTCACGCTGCCAGAGAGATCCCCTGGACCAGTTCTCAACCCAGTCAGGTTTTCAAAATATTCACAATGACTACACATGAGAGAGAGACCTGCATACCAAAGAGGCAGTACATGTAAGTCTCTCTCGCATGTGTTCACTGCGGATATCCTGAAAACCTGACGGCTGGGTGAGCCTCAAAGGCTGGGCTGAGAAGCAAAGCCTTGTTAGTAGGCTCTTCCAGGCAAGAAGACATTTTTAAAAATGTTGTGAACCAGGGGCCTATCTGGACTCCGGCGGTAGGGGGGGCCAGAGCCAGAGGGCACATTTGAGCTCCCCCCCCCCCCCCCCCGCCACCAATAACTCTCTCCACCCCCTCCCGCCGCCAACCCTCCCCCTGCTGCCGTTGCTTACCTTTGCTGGGGGGGGGGGGGCCCAACCCCCACCAGCCGAGGTCCGCTTCCAACTGCCGCTGCCTTAAAAACAATTTCTTCAGCTGGCGGGGGACCCCAAACCCCCGCCAGCCGACCCGAGGTGTTTAAAGTTCATCTTCGGCCTCCGTGGCCGTGCTGTTGTTGATAGGAGCTGTTGAATCCAGTTCGGAGGCTGACGTCGCCGCCAGCAAAAGTAAGCAACGGCAGCGGGGGACGGTTGACGGCGGTAGGGGGTCCAGGGCAAAATCTGCGGGGGCCCAGGCCCCACGCAGATACGCCCCTGTTGTGAACCACTCCTGACTGGTAAATTTCATTCTGTACAACCTTTCATAGCAGAATAACCTATAACATTACCTCCCAGGAAAAATCTCAGGCAGTTTTTGGCAGCTCCAATAAAGCATGGTTGCTTACCTCTAACAGGTGTTTTCCGTGGACAACAGGATAATGCATACACACTTGGTAGCCTCCTTCACGGGTTGCCTGCTCGGACGTGCTCTTCCTAGCTTGACAGCGAATGATTTTGTTCAGCTGGCCAACCATGTGTGAGTTACTGCTTCCCGACTTGAGCATGACCAGCAGTCAAGTTTGGAAAATCGAGGATGTTAAGAATGAGGAAGAAGGTTACAAAGTACCGCATTTGTTGTGGGGATGGAGGGTGAAAAGGTATGTCTGCATTATCCTGTCGTCCACGGAGAACATCTTTTACAGGTATGCAACTATGCTTTCTCCGTGGAACAGGAAAATACAGACACACTTAGTGAGTCCATAGCTGAGGGTTGCTTTGAAAATTTAAGACTCCGGTTAAGCAACCCGAGAGAATTATGAGTGGGTGGGTGAAGTACTAAGAGAATAAATGTTGAAGAATGGCTTGTCCAAACCTAGAGTCTGCGCAAGAGGCAAGATCTAATGTTTGGTGAAAGTACGAGGAGCCGCCCTGCGAATGTCCAGGAAGGGACCTCTTCTTAAACGGGCTTTAGAAGTAGCCATAGCTCGTACCGAGTGTGCTCCCACCTTTGTTGACAGAGGTAGGTTTGCCTGTTGGTAGCAGAAGGCTACACAGTCTGCAATCCACATTGATAAAGTGTGTTTGGTTACTGATAATCCAAGAGATTTCTGGTGGAAGGAAAGGAACAGTTGTGAAAATTGCCTATGTTGTTTCATTCTGTTCAGATAGCAAAGCAGACCTCTTCTGCAGTCCAATGTGTGGAGAGTTGCATCTGCTGAGGATGAATGAGGCTTGGCAAAAAAACAATGTTCTGGTTGAGGTGAAGAGAGATGACTACTTTTGGAAGAAATTTAGGATGGGTACACAACGTTACCTTTTTGGGAAACAATCCGGTATACAGCGGATGGTGTACCAGCGCTTGAAGTTCACTGATTTGTCTGGCTGAGGTGATTACTATTAGGAAAAGCGAGATGCTTACCTATAGCAGGTATTCTCCGAGGACAATGTCGCCTTCGGCACCTAACCACCACACCTCTACTCAAGAAATCTAGACTGCACCAACTTGACATTTCATCCTTGTAAGCTCCTTTGAGCAGGGACCGTCCTTCTTTGTTGATCTGTACAGCGCTGCGTAACCCTAGTAGCGCTCTAGAAATGTTAAGTAGTAGTAGTAGTAGTAGTAGTAGTAGACAGCAGGCTGATTGCTCTTACATGTGGGTTGACGTCCACGTCGGCCCAGGAAACAGCAAATTTTTCACCAGCAAATTTTAAAAGTTTTGCCAGAGCCTTCTGGCGTGTGAACCGCGTGCACTGCACATGTGCGGACGACTTCCCGCCCGTCACGTGAGCGTGCCTCCTCAGATTAATCAAAAAGCATATAAACAAAGAACAACCACTCCAAAGGAGAGGTGGGCGGGTTTGTGAGAACAGTCAGCCTGCTGTCCTCGGAGAATACCTGCTACAGGTAAGTAACTTCGCTTTCTCCAAGGACAAGCAGGCTGCTTGTTCTCACATGTGGGGTATCCCTAGCAACCAGGCTCACTCAAAACAATCAACATTGGTCAATTGGGCCTCGCAACGGCGAGGACATAACATAGATTGACCTGAAACCATAAACAACTAACTGAGAGTGCAGCCTGGAACAGAACAAAAATGGGTCTAGGGGGGTGGAGTTGGATTCTAAACCCTGAACAGATTCTGCAGCACCGACTGCCCAAACTGACTGTCGCGTCGGGTACCTTGCTGAAGGCAGTAATGAGATGTGAATGTGTGGACTGATGACCACGTTGCAGCCTTGCAAATCTCTTCAATAGAGGCTGACTAAGTGAGCCAATGACGCAGCCATGGCTCTGACATTATGAGCCGTGACATGGCCCTCTAGAGTCAATCCAGCCTGGGTATAAGTGAAGGAAATGCAATCTGGAGATTGTGCGTTTTCCGATGGCGACTCTCCTCCTGTTGGGGTCGAAAGAAACAAACAACTGGACGGACTGTCTGAAGGGCTTTGTCCACTCCACGTAAAAGGCCAATGCTCTCTTGCAGTCCAACGTATGCAAACTGCTTTCGCCAGGGCGGGTATGAGGACGGGGGGAAAATGTTGGCAAGACAATTGAATGGTTCAGATGGAACTCCGACACCACCTTTGGCAAGAACTTAGGGTGAGTGCGGAGGACTACTGTATTATGGTGAAATTTAATATAAGGAGCATGGACTACTAAAGCTTGGAGCTCACTGACTCTACGAGCTGAAGTAACAGCGACCAAGAAAATGACCTTCCAGGTCAAATACTTCAGATGGCAGGAATTCAGTGGCTCAAAAGGAGCTTTCATCAGCTGGGTGAGAATGACGTTGAGATCCCATGACACTGGTGAAGGTTTGGCAGGGGGCTTTGACAAAAGCAAACCTCTCATGAAGCAAACTACCAAAGGCTGTCCAGAGATAGGCTTACCCTCTACACGGTGATGATAAGCACTAATCACACTAAGGTGAACGCTTACAGAGTTGGTCTAGAGACCAGACTCTGATAAGTGTAGAAGGTATTCAAGCAGGGTCCGTGTAGGACAAGAAAAAGGATCTATGGCCACAGGGGCAGGCCATGTAGCAGAGTGAAGAAGAGCAGCGCTGGAGGAAGACCTGCTGGCGGGGCCTTGGGATCCCCGCCAGTCAAGGTAGTTGCAGTTGAGGGGGGTAGGGGCGGCAGCAGTGATCCTGTGGGGGGCGGCGGCTGCGGCCCTGCCCCGGCTCAGTCTCTCAGTGGCCCTGCAGACCATACGAAAGATAAGTGCATTCAACATCTTAAGATTCAGCTCAGTAATTAAACAGACCACCACTGACTAGCAGGACCTTGATCAGACAATGTTGACCAACACATGAAAGCTAAAAGCTCTTGTACAGATCTCATTGCTTGTGCCTGTAAACCAATCTATAGGACAACATGGTTATACTGAAATCACAGCTGTCCTTTCCTGTCCAGGCCTGACTCGGCTGCTTCTCAAAGTACTACTACTACTTAACATTTCTAGAGCGCTACTAGGGTTACGCAGCGCTGTACAGTTTAACAAAGAAGGACAGTCCCTGCTCAAAAGAGCTTACAATCTAAAGGACGAAATGTCAAGTTGGGGCAGTCTAGATTTCCTGCGTAGAGGTATAGTGGTTAGGTGCCGAAGGCGACATTGAAGAGGTGGGCTTTCAGTAAGGATTTGAAGATGGGCAGGGAGCATCTGAATTTGCACTGTTCCTAGGATACTAAGCTGCTTCTCTGCCGGACAGACTTTCTCTCTAGTTCTTCCCATGCATTCTATCTACATATATATATATATATATATAATTTTAGTTTTTACATAAATAAAAATTAACCTGATCTGTCTTGTGTTTTCTAACCTAAGAAAAACATCTACTTGGAATCCCATTGGTTTCATTCATTAGAAAAATAGTATTTAACACCAGGCACAATTTCTACCATATAATTATGTTACTATACAATACAATTTTACTTGTATAGCGTCTTTCAAATGAAACCTATCCCAAAGTGCTTTCCCATCAATGAGAGAAATTCAATAAAAACAATACAAGACAGGGAGAGAATGGAAAAACTGAGAGCACAACGCAGCAGGGCTGACGGAAACCCTGAACACCAGGAGGAGGGAAATGCTTTCACCAGCAGGACTGAGAAATTAACCAGCAGCAGACTGCTTGGAATTTCAGGCCCCAATCCCTGATGCCATCCTCAGCCCAAAACTTGCTCCTGCAGCTTCTGGGAGTCCACCAAATGGTGCCGCTGCTGCCATTGGCCTGGGCCTACGGAGAGAAAGCGCTGCTGCCACCATTAAAGACCCAGCTAGAGAGACCATGCTGATGAAATTGTACCCGATTGTTTCACTCGGTATGGATCTTGGTATGGTTCCCACTTAAAGAACGCATCACGTTCAAAATATGCTCCCTAGTTCACAAAGAGGCGTATTTTCAAAGCACTTAGCCTTCCAAAGTTCCATAGAAACCTATGGAACTTTGGAAGGCTAAGTGCTTTGAAAATATGCCTCAAAATCATTCACGGAGATACGTCAGCCTACATGTCAGATCTGATAGACTTACCACTCAGGAATGCCAAAAGATCATCCCGCACATTCCTTAATCTGCACTTCCCTAATTGCAAAGGTCTAAAATACAAATGAATGCACGCGTCAAACTTTACCTACTTGAGCACACAGCTATGGAACGCATTGCCACGCAACTTAAAAACGATCCACGAACTAACGAGCTTCCGCAAACTACTGAAGACCCATCTCTTTAACAAGGCATACCACAAAGATCAACCAATGTGAATACACACAACTCCTCCACAGATATTCAGGACTCTCTTACAATATCTTCTTGTAATACTACTATCATGTTTTATCATTATCATGTTGACCAAGATCCTTCTGGAACACTAAATGTTTATTTTCTAATATATTTCCACCACTCACGTATTGTAAGCCACATTGAGCCTGCAAAGAGGTGGGAAAATGTGGGATACAAATGCAATAAATAAAATCTTAGGAAGCCAAGGCACTGGACATATCAAATTGGAGTATTAATATTTTATTACCAAAGCTAAGTTCTCGTCTAAATTTAGCTAAATTTAACTTTTTATTTATTTACAGGGATTTGTTTGCTGCCTTTTTGAGGGAGTTCACTCAGGGCGGTGTGCAGTTTGAGTGAATCAAGCATGAGTGATAGACAATTACAATTACCTGGCCTTGTAATCATGCAGAGAAGTTCATTTCTTGCCGTTGAAAAGCACAGGGCAGTGGGTCTTTTTATTTTGGTATACTACTCAACTGTGTGCAGACGTTGGGATTGATGGACATTTGGTGTGTCCCAGTGTGGCAATACTTATCTACTTATGAGATGTGCTAGTACTCAAGAGGTTAGGATTGCCAAATATGTACCTTTTCAAAGACGTGAGTAGAACGTTACATTAATGTCCAGGATGCAGAATGATAGGTAATGTCTGGACATTTTTCTGAGTTTATACCGCTATTTACAGCCATGTTCCTCCCCCTCCCCACCAATGTGACTGAGCCTGCCCTATCTGTGTCCATTTTAACTAGCATCAGAGATTGTAGGTAGGATCCAGTCAATGAGAAGAAAGCTTAGTCACAAGAAGGGAGATGGTGATCTGGAGACACTTTCTGTGCTGCAGAAGTGAAGTTTCTGCATCTGATGGGAGGCAGAAGATAAATGAATCTCCTCCAAAAAGTGCAGTTCCAATAGCTGCGGTATATATACACATGGATTCACTCTAGCATTGTAATTAAGGCATTGTACCTTTCAAACTGCCTTCTCATCTCCTCTCCTGATAACACAAACACTCCAAGCAGAAACATAACAAAACTCCGCCCTCCCACATGCATTTACATGCAGAGGTGTTAGAACTGGAAAGAATTCCATGAGCCATGCTCTGCATGCTTTCCCCACTTGTTTTATTCTCACCGTATTCCTTTGTGATTTTTCTATCCTGTTGTCATTTCTTTTGGTTATGATATAGGTTCCATTTACCTTTTCTTCTCCCTATCTTGTGTTCATCCTACTTATGCACCTCTTGCTGCTTGCCTCACCACCTCTCCATAATTCCCTCATGTTTCACCTTTTTTTTTTTATCTCCTTCACCTCTCTCTTCCTTGTTTCTCGCATCTACATCATTCTCTCCCTCCCTCCTTCCTTCACTCTCCACTTCTGCCCCTTCCCACTCATCTCTCCTCTTCATTCTTCTCTCAGCTCATCCTCCCCTTTCCCCTCACACATATCCACTTCTTTTTCTTTCATTCCTTCCTCCTGACATTTTTCCCCCCTCCTTCCCCTCCACAGAAGTCCAGCATCTTGCTTTCTTTGGGGTTTGGAAGAGTAGGGAATTCCACCTTTTAAACTGCTTTGCTCAGTTCTCTCTCTGCTGCATTTCACTCTTAACAGAGAAAAACAAAGGCAGATAAAGACAATATGTCCTATCCAGCAGGGGCATAGCCAGACACCCAATTTTGGGTGGGCCTGGGCCCAAGATGGGTGGGCAGAAGAACCTTGCCCCGTCCCACAGGTGATTTGGTCTCTCCTTCTCTCGCCTGCATGCCATATGGTCTCTCAAACATCCCCTCTCCCCTGCATACCTTTTAAATAGCAGATTTTCACCAGCAGCGAGCAGCAACTAATACACACTGCTCATGTTGGCCCCACACCCTTCCCTCTGAAACAGCTTCCTGTTTCCGCCTAGGCAGAAATACATCAGAGGGAAGGCTGTGGGGCCGGTGCGAGCAGTATGTATGTCACTGCTCACTGCAGGCGAAGATCTGCTACTTACAAGGTATGCAGGAGGGACAATTGTTGGGAGTTTTCAGCTGGTGGGGCTTGGGGATCCCTGCCAGCCACATCATAGGTATGCTGCTACTGGATGGGCCTGAACCCAAAGTGGATGGGCCTGGGCCCACCCAAGCCCACCCTTGGCTATGCCACTGCTATCCAGTCTGCCCATCCTTTCCTCTGCCTTTCAGATCCTATGTACTCGTCCAAAGCTTTCTTGAATTCAGACAGAGTCTTCATCTCCACTGGAAGGCCATTCTACAAATTCACCGCCCTTTCCAAGAAGTATTTCCTCAGGTTACTCCTAAGTCTGTTCTCTTTCATCTTCAATTTTTATGCTGCAGAAGCTGGAACTCCTTTTCCCATAAAAATGCATTGGGCAATACTTTTGTGTAGCTCATTTCTGTGGAACCCCTGGTCTGATTTGGTCCCTTTTTAAACTCAATGAGGGGCATAATCGAAAGGGGTGCCCAGGTTTCCTGAGGACGTCCCGGCGAAGAGGCGGGGAAACCCGTATTATCAAAACAAGATGGGTGTCCATCTTTCGTTTCGATAATAAAGTCGGGGACACCCAAATCTTGAAATTTAGGTCGACCTTATAGATGGTCGTCCCTGATTTTCGGCAATAATGGAAACCGAGGACACCCATCTCAGAAACGACCAAATCCAAGTCATTTGGTAGTGGGAGGAGCCAGCATTCGTAGTGCACTGGTCCCCCCAACATGCCAGGACACCAACTGGGCACCCTAGGGGGCACTGCAATGGACTTCACAAATTGCTCCCAGGTTCATAGTTCCCTTACCTTGTGTGCTGAGCCCCCCAAAACTCACTCCCCACAATTGTACACCACTACCATAGCCCTAAGGGGTGAAGGGGGGCACCTACATGTGGGTCCAGTGGGTTTCTGGTGGGTTTTGAAGGGCTCACATTTATCACCACAAGTGTAACAGGTGGGGCTGGGGATGGGGCTGGGTCCGCCTGCCTGAAGTGCACTGCACCCACTAAAACTGCCCCAGGGACCTGCATACTGCTCTCATGGAGCTGGGTATGACATTTGAGGCTGGCAAAAAATATTTTAAATTTTTTTTAGGGTGGGAGGGGGTTGCTGACCACTGGGGGATTAAGGGGAAGTCATCCCCGATTCCCTCCGGTGGTCATCTGGTCAGTTCGGGCACCTTTTTGAGGCTTGATCGTAACAAAAAATGGACCAAGTAAAGTCACCCAAGTGCTCGTCAGGGACACCCTTCTTTTTTTCCATTATCGGCCGAGGACGCCCATCTCTTAAGCACGCCCCAGTCCCGCATTTGCTACGCTGCAGACACGCCCCCATGAACTTTGGTCGTCCCTGCAACGGAAAGCAGTTCAGGACGACCAAAATCGGCTTTCGATTATGTCGATTTGGGCGACCCTGGGAGAAGGACGCCCATCTCCCGATTTGTGTCGAAAGATGGGAGCCCTTCTCTTTCGAAAATAAGCCTGACTGTGTCTTTTCACTGTTTTTCCCGTATGCCAAGTTCAATCCCATTCTGTTATTTGCTGCTACAGAAGCTGTAACTACTTTTCCTACAGAAGTGCACTGGGTCATTTTTATTGGGGGGGGGGGGCGTGCCTCTATTTCTGGATCCTCCAGTCCGATTTGGCCTATTTTCAAACCCATTGTGTCTTTTTACCAGTTTTTTCCCCTTGTGCCAATATCATCCCATTCTGTTAAACTTTCAGAGATATTTTGCCCCCCCACCCCCACCCCCAGTTGGACAGATATTTTCGACCCCTTTTATATAATTATTTCCAATTTGCATTGGCTTGAAAAGAATAAAAAGGGACTTGAGTGTGCATGAAAGTTTACATCTTCAAACCTTTGCTAGCCTAAGCAAGGTACGTCTCCCCAAGCACCCCCTTGTTTATTTACTTTTAACAATTCGTATAATTGGCAGGCTAAGGAAAAATCTCCTTTTTGTTTAATGAGTACATAATTCTGCACAGGTCTCCTGCAATGCGATGTGTTTCATTGTCTTGCACAACCATCTGCACTGTCCATATGGATCTGTTTGCAAAAAACAAAAAGGAGCTTGCTCAAAATGCAGGACTGATTTGCAAGCAAAGGCTGGTAGGTGTAGCTGCGTTTGTATATTGTAGAGTTATCGCCCTTTCTCCAATACATTTTAGGATAACTCGCAAGTGAGACTTCCCATTCCACAGGTGTTAGAGCCTTGTAGATTAACATCCTTTGCTCCACAAACTCTGTATCACAGCCAGAGCCGGTCTGAGATGTCCAATGTTTAGGATTACTCAAGGAAGTAGATTATAAATTAAACAAACAAGAAATCTATTCTCCTAAGCAAACCTTTCTTTGGCAGCAGATGTTTCTTGGAAGGCCTGGCATTGTATCACAATCTGCTAACCTTTGTGAGTCCTGCTGCACTACAGAGGAGAAGTGGATCTGGGTCACCCATGAGGGCTGAATACTGACAAGCTGAGTTTGATTCCCACTGCAGCTCCTTGTGACTCTGGGTAAGTCACTTAACCCTCCATTGCCCCTGGTACAAAATAAGTACCTGAATATATGTAAACCGCTTTCAATGTAGTTGCAAAATACCACAGAAAGGCAGTATATCAAGTCCCATTTCCCTTTCCCTTATGACATCACAATATCAGCAGTGAGCCAAGTATCAGGCAGTGAAGCCATTGTGACATCACTGATGAGGTTGGCTGTTATTGGTGGAATGAGTGGAGGAGTAGCCTAGTGGTTAGTGCAGTGGACTTTGATCCTGGGGAACTGTATCGGGCAATCAAGTCATTGTGACATCACTGATGAGGTTGGCTGTTATTGGTGGAATGAGTGGAGGAGTAGCCTAGTGGTTAGTGCAGTGGACTTTGATCCTGGGGAACTGGGTTCGATTCCCACTGCAGCTCCTTGTGACTCTGGGCAAGTCACTTAACCCTCCATTGCCCCTGGTACAAAATAAGTACCTGAATATATGTAAACTGCTTTGAATGTAGTTGTAAAAACCTCAGAAAGGCAGTATATCAAGTCCCATTTCCCCCTTTTTATTCTTACCAACCCAATAGAAGTTGGAAAGAATTATAGAAAAGGGGTCAAGAATGTCTGGTTCCAAAGAAATAAGCTGTAGCCCCCCCCCCCCCCCCAAAAGTCCCAGTGCATTTCTATAGAAAAAGGAGATTCATAAAAAAGACACTTAAATACAGTGAAACACAGCGGTTAGGGAATTCCTCCTTCCTGTTTTCAGTCCTACATCCCACCCCTCAAACTGCCCCCACAACCCAAAACAATCTCCTCACATGCAACTACCACCCCCTTAAACTATCTCCTGCAACTGCCTCACCACCCTGAACTGCCTCCATCTCCAAAAAGTACCCCCTTCAACTGTCCCACACCCAAAATGTACCCCCCCCCCACACAACTTCCCAATCCCCTTAAAATACCTTCACAACTGCTCCACCACCTTGCATATTGCCCCCATCTCCAGAAACTAACCCTAACTGCCTCACACCTCACAAACTGCTCAAACCCCCCCCCCCCCCCCCGAGCAATGAAACCACATAAGCAAAACAGATATATAGGTTATGTAAATACAGACACGTGCACACATGCAAAAGGGTAGGAAAGAATTCCATGAGCCAAGCTCAGCATTCTTTCCCCACTTGTTGGTTGGAGTGGAGGAGCGGCCTAATGGTTAGTGCAGCGGGCTTTGATCCTGGCAACCTGGGTTCGATTCCCACTGCAGTTCTTTGTGACCTTGGGCAAGTCACTTAACCCTCCATTGCCCCAGGTACAGAAACTTAGATTGTGAGCCCTCTAGGGACAGAGAAAGTATCTGCTTATAATGAGTACAGTGCTGTGTGTGTCTAGTAGCACTATAGAAACGATCAGTAGTAGTTCTTATTCTTTCAATAATTTCTACATTTGGCTGCTATATGAATCTACAACAGTATGACCTATGTTTTCCAAATGGATAGTCAGGCTATGGGATACCGTCAAACTCACTCCAAAAGAGAGAGGCCACCTCATTCAACAACACCCTCAGAGACAGCCACACTCTGCCAACTGCTGAAATAGAAAATATCCTATAGATATCTAGAAAAGAAAACTGTTAATTCAGAGGAGAATCACTGTTACAGTATTTCTCAAATATTGTCTTTCTTTTCAGCAGTCGCAACTCCTCAACATGGTCCAACTTTCTACAGCTTCACATGGCTGTAGCAACCAGATGATCAAAAGCCCCTGTTCCAAACAGCGCTCTAAAAATAGCGCTGGAACAGCGCGGGGCGTTATTAGACCTATGACCAGAGATAATGCATGCAAATTTAAGCACGCAATTCTCTCTGATCATACGCTCAGCACAATCCTCCCGCACTTGCTTGACAGGTCTGTGCTGTCAAAAAGCCCAGACCTGTCAAACACAGGGGCTGGAGGTCCATAGGACCACCAGACCCCAACTACCCCTGCCCCGAGCAAGGCAAACCGGTGGCTGGAGGTCCGGCAGACTTCTGCCCCCCCCCCCAAGTTCAAGGAGGGCTGGAGATCCGGTGGGTCTCCAGCCCCCTCTAACTCACCTCAGCATTTCTAAAAGATCCCTGGTGGCCCAGTGGGTGACCGACCGACCCCCCCCCCCCTAGAATTAACAAGGGATCCCTGGTGGTCCAGTGTCAATCCCCCTACCCGCACCACCCACTACCTTGAGTTGGAGGAGGGAGGTAACCTGACTCCCTCCTCTTCCTTCTCCGCTGCCAGCAAAATGGCGGCACCCAGCCCTGCCCAGTTGATCCTGGGATGTGCTGGGCGGGGGCTTCACACCATATGAGGGAGGGTGTCGAGGGGACTGGAGGTCCGGCAGACCTCCAGTCCCCTGTCGCTGGAGGGGGGGAGGCGTTGGTCGGTCACTCATTGGGCCACCAGGGACCTTTTAGAAATGCTGAGAGTTAGGGGGGGCTGGAGACCCACCAGTTCTCCAGCCCTCCCTGAACCTGGAGGGTGTCATTGGGGGGAACCGGAGGGGGGGGTCATCGGTTCCTGGGGGGGTTGCTTCATTGGGGGGAATGGGGGCCTGCTAGCATGCAAATGCATGCTGGACAGGGCTCACCATTTCTCCCCAATGGTCTGCAAACCCTAACGCCAGCTCGGAGCTGGAGTAGGGTTTGCCGCAACTAGCAACCCAATCTTTGGCGCGCTGGTCACTGATCATTGGGGATGAATATCTTTAGCATGCATTTGCATGCTATTTGCGCTAAGAGCCCTGTTTTGCATGCATTTGCATGCCAGTTGCGTTCAGAGCCCGCGAGCGCATTGTTTCACGCACTCGGGGACTGATCACGGGGCGGTAGCAAATGCAGGTGCTTCTGATCATCCCCCTGCGAGTGAGTTTGAGTTGAGTTGTGCCTGTATTCATGGGCTGTTCTCACAAGCTGAGCAACAAAGGCGGGCTAACGAGATACCGCTCAAACTCAACAAGATTCACGAAGAGCTCGATGAGCAGCAGAGATCAGGAGACAGCAACAAAACCCAGTGGCAGGGAGAGATACCCTTTTCTCTCCATGTACTTAACTATACTGTTTCCCCCCCCCCCCCCCCCAACCCCAAGCTATCCTCCTCTCCTGAACAGAGGAAGAGCAGAGCGACACAGCTGTGCTGACAGCTGCTATTTGCCATTTCTACCGCAGTCAAGCTTTGAGCTGAGTAGAGGAAAGAAGGATTGAGGATTGGGGGGGGGGGGGGGGGAGGACAGGGGGTTAGAGAGAAAAAAACTGCCGGGTGAGCGACAGAAAACAAGCAGTGCTTCACTAAGTGGAACAGAGGGACTGAGAGACCCTTCATTAGCACATCGTTCACATATAGGCAATACATTATACCCACATCGCTTGCTAAATCTTACATACTGCTTTACCTATGATCCGAAGCGGGTTCCAATGAAACCAACACAATTCCACAAGTGTCTGCCTGTTTGACTTGATGTACATTATGGGGCTGATTTTTTTTAACAGGAAACCTAAGGCTATATAGGTGCCCACTTACGTTTATAAAATAAACTCCCAGATCCAGCCCCAGCAATCTACAGCAGGTGTAAACGAATGCACGTACTCCATGCGCTTACTTGAAATTCTAGTCCTGCTCCGTCTAAACGAGAAGCACCTTCACGCAGCGCGTATAAGTATGGGCCATCACCGAGGGATCTGCCAGAAGTGCAGTCGCTCAGCGAGATCAGCGGAGTCCTTTGCTTCCGTGACAAGCTTGGTCCCACCTGAAAGAATGAAGTGGACAGCGCAGTAGATTGCCACTTGCAGACCTTGGTCCTGCACCCAGAAGAGAAAAGTCTGGTCCCACTCTCAAAGGAGCAGGGGGTCAGAAACGAGAAAGAACGCAGGCAGAGGCAGCCTTCACGGCTAGAAGAGTAGCATGCTAGGCACCAGCCTGTACAGCCTGAAAGTCAGTGGGTAAATGGCAACTTAGGGCTTGGAAATCAGCAAGGCAGAGGTGGACTCAAGACGACCAAAAGAGCAATGATACAGGAGTGGCTCAAGGCCCAGGTGATCAGCAGGGCAGTGCTGGCTTGAAAAACAGCAGGACACCGACAGCTGGGTCCTCCAGATCAGCAGAGATATGCACAGCCAGAAGATCAGCGGTGGAGAGGGACTGGAGGTAGGTAGGGATAATGAGAGCAGTGAAGAAGGACTGTGGGGAAGACGAGGCTATTAGGAATAAGGTTAGGATGCAGGAGGGAAGGCTTATGGGAGAGAGAATGAAAGAGAGGTGGAGAGACAGAACAAGACTTGTGGGGAGTGAGGAGGAGAAAGAGGAAGGACTGGGGAAGAGAAAGAGAATGGTGGGGAGTGGCAAGGGGAGAAAGTGAGGAGTGACTAGAAGACAGAGAGAGAGAGAGAGAGAGAGAGAGAGAGAGAAACACTGGCATCCCTTGACCCCACAAGGATGGGATTGTGTGGGGGAGGGGGGAAGAAGAGACCACATGGTGGGGAGTGACTAAGGGAGAAAGATGAATGAGAGAGGATGGAAAGAGTGGAGAAGCTAAGGATGGGGAGTGATGGAAATGGGGAGGGAATAAGCTGGGAGCAGGTTTGGTTTGGAGGATTAAGACAAACTGTGGAGAGACAGAGAGCAAGTTAACAGGTAAAGATGGAACTAGGGGTCCCAGATAATTAGGGTTTCTTTCCCTTCATTTAAAAAAATAAAAATTTAGAGTGTAAATGTGCTACATCTACACTTCAAGTTATTCCTCATCAAACATATAAACGGCGAGTGACCGTACTCACTCGCAAATGCGCAGTAGAGACTTCCCTCTCTGCCCCGCCCCCGCTTCAATACGGGGGCGGGACAGAGAGGGAAGTCTCTACTGGCATGCTGCAGACGTCGGAACCGCTCCCCCTCCCCCGGAGTTGCCGCTGCCCCTCCACCCGGCCCGAGCAGCACTGTAAACTTACATCAGCACGCAGCAGCAGGCACATCAGCAAAGCTGCCGTCGGGCTTCCTTCTCTGCCTTTGTCCCGCCCTCGCCGACGTTACGTCACACGAGGGCGGGACACAGGCAGTGAAGGAAGCCCGCCCTGACGGCAACTTTGCTGATGTGCCTGCTGCTGCGTGCTGATGTAAGTTTACAGTGCTGCTCGGGCCGGGTGGAGGGGCGGCGGTGACTCCGGGGGGGGGGGGGGGGCTCGGAAACCCCCCCATTCCAAAAGTAGCCCGCTTTCACGGGCTCAACGGCTAGTTTACTCAGAAAATGCTTAACAGCTGTACATTCCTGTTTAACTGATAGGTTTGCTCTTCACTCAGTATCAGCCAAAGTGATAGAAATATGATCCAGGGAAAAAATCAGCCCTTAAAATCAGTAGATCTGTTGCTGTAACACCAAGACTGAAAAGCTAGATCAAAGTTAAGACTACGGTTTCTCCAAACCTTGCACTAAAATTTCCAGTGCATAATTGTTGGGTCATTTTTAATACTTCACACCACCTCGTCACAGTCACAGATTTTTGGACAAGATGTCTAAACTGCAAGAATATAGCCTCATAAATCAATTATATCTGCATCCTTGCATTCTTCTTTTAAAGCCGCTAAATGGCGTCTCTTCTCCGACCCATCACAAAGTCTCTCTGCATACCCAATGCTACCTGGGTAACCAGCCGGCCTAGTCTCACAGGGATAGTCCGCTCAGGTGCAATTTGTTTTATTTATTTATTTGTTACATTTGTATCCCACATTTTCCCACCTATTTGCAGGCTCAATGTGGCTTAGTAGCCTAGTGGTTAGTGCAGTGGACTTTGATCCTGGGGAACTGAGTTCAATTCCCACTCAGCTCCTTGTGACTCTGGGCAAGTCACTTAACCCTCCATTGCCCCTGGTACAAAATAAGTACCTGAATATATGTAAACTGCTTTGAATGTAGTTGCAAAAACCTCAGAAAGGCAGTATATCAAGACCCAGTTCCCTTTCCCTATTTGAGATTCTACATGGAATGTTGCTACTATTTGAGATTCTACATGGTATATGGAATATTGAAACTATTTGTAGATTCTACATGGAATGTTGCTACTATTTGTGGATTCTACATGGAATGTTGCTACTATGTGATATTCTACATGGAATGTTAATGTTGCTATTCCACTAGCAACATTCCATGTAGAAGCCTGCCCTTGCAGATCAGCAACGCAGCCACGCAGGCTTCTATTTCTGGGAGTCTGACGTCCTGCACATACGTGCAGGATGTCAGACTCACAGAAACAGAAGCCTGCGCGGCCGCATTGCTGATCTGCAAGGGCAGGCGAGAAGGAGTAGCCTAGTGGTTAGTGCAGTGGAGTTTGATCCTGGGGAACTGGGTTCGATTCCCACTGCAGCTCCTTGTGACTCTGGGCAAGTCACTTAACCTTCCATTGCCCCTGGTACAAAATAAGTACCTGAATATATGTAAACTGCTTTGAATGTATTTGCAAAAACCTCAGAAAGGCGGTATATCAAGTCCCATTTCCCTTTCCCTTACATAGTACCGTAAAGGCATTCGCCAAGTCCAATAGAGGAACAAATACAATTAGATGTTAGGGTGGAATAGGGTAGATAAGATTCAAGCACATTAAGGGTTAAAGATAGGAAGGGTTAAATAATGTCCAATATGATCTTAGGTGTTGATGTGTTGCAGAGTTGAGGCATTTATGTTGGGTCGGTAGGATATGCCTTACTGAATAGGTAGGTCTTTAGTGATTTTCTGAATTTTAGATGGGCGTAGATTGTTTTCACAGCTTTTGGCAGTGCGTTCCATAGTCGTGTGCTTATGTAGGAGAAGTTGGATGCATAGGTTATTTTGTATTTGAGTCCTTTGCAATTTGGGTAGTGGAGATTCAGGTAAGTCCGTGATGAACTGGTTCTATTTCTGGTTGGGAGATCAATCAAGTCAATCATGTAACCTGGGACTTCACCGTAGATGATCTTGTGGACCAGGGTGCAGGTTTTGAATAAGTACATAAGTATTGCCATACTGGGAAAGACCAAAGATCCATCAAGCCCAGCATCCTGTTTCCAACAGTGGCCAATCCAGGTCACAAATACCTGGCAAGATCCCAAAAATGTACAAAACATTTTATACTGCTTATCCAAGAAATAGTGGATTTTCCACAAGTCCATTTAATAACAGTCTATGGACTTTTCCTTTAGGAAGCCGTCCAAACCTTTTTTAAACTCCATTAAGCTAACCGCCTTTACCACATTCTCTGGCAACGAATTCCAGAGTTTAATTACACGTTGAGTGAAGAAACATTTTCTCCAATGCGTTTTAAATTTACTACATTGTAGCTTCATCGCATGCCCCCTAGTCCTACTATTTTTGGAAAGTGTGAACAGACGCTTCACATCTACCTGTTCAACTCCACTCATTATTTTATAGACCTCTATCATATCTCCCCTCAGCCGCCTTTTCTCCAAGCTGAAGAGCCATAGCCGCTTTAGCCTTTCCTCATAGGGAAGTCATCCCATCCCCTTTATAATTTTCGTCGCCCTTCTCTGCACCTTTTCTAATTCCACTATATCTTTTTTGAGATGCGGCGACTATGGAGCGATACAAAGGCATTATAACTGATGGAGGGCATAGTGACGAAACAACTCACGGAATACCTAACCAAACACTCAATCCTACATGAGTCCCAGTCAGGTTTCAGATCAAACCACAGCACTGAAACTGTACTTCTGTCTGCAATGAACTCATTCAAAAAAATAATTGCAACCGGCAAAAATATACTCGTACTACAATTCGACATGTCTAGTGCCTTCGACATGGTAGACCATGAAATATTACTACACCTATTAGAATATTTTGGAATCGGAGGCCCAGTTCTCAACTGGATCAAAGGCTTCCTCACTACCAGGTCCTACCAAGTAGCTACGAACAATGACAGATCACCAACCTGGACACCGGA
This sequence comes from Microcaecilia unicolor, assembly GCF_901765095.1. Classification (NCBI taxonomy): domain Eukaryota; kingdom Metazoa; phylum Chordata; class Amphibia; order Gymnophiona; family Siphonopidae; genus Microcaecilia; species Microcaecilia unicolor. The sequence continues at coordinate 24,961 of NW_021963008.1, forward strand.
GTGCGGAGTTCCTCAGGGATCCCCCCTCTCGCCAACTATTTTCAACCTGATGATGACACCACTGGCCAAATTACTAGCAAATCAGAACCTTAACCCCTATATATATACGGACGACGTGACAATCTATATCCCGTTTAAAAATAACCTAAACGAAATAACCAACGAGATCAATCAGAGCCTCCACATCATGCACTCTTGGGCGGACTCATTCAAGTTAAAACTGAACGCAGAAAAAACTCAATGTCTGGTCCTCACATCCCAATACAACACAAGCAACTATCCTACCATAACCACACCGTATTGCACACTTCCCATCTCAGAAAATCTGAAAATTCTGGGAGTCACTATTGATCGAAACCTCACACTCGATACCCATGTGAAGAACACAACAAAAAAAATGTTCTACTCAATGTGGAAACTCAAAAGAATAAAACCTTTTTTCCCTAGATACGTCTTCCGCACCTTGGTACAATCAATAGTGATAAGTCACCTGGACTACTGCAATGCTTTGTACATTGGATGTAAAGAACAGACCATTAAAAAATTCCAAACAGCCCAGAACACCGCAGCCCGTCTTATTTTTGGAAAACCCAAATACGAAAGCGCAAAACACCTAAGAGGAACGAATTGAGTTCAAGATCTGCACGACCATATACAAAATCATTCACGCAGAGGCCCCAATCTACATGCTGAACCTAATAGACTTACCACCCAGAAATGCCAGAAGATCAGCCCGTAAGTTCCTCAACCTGAACTTCCCCAGCTGAAAAGGAACCAAATACAAACAGGCATACGCTACTACCTTCGCGTACAAAAGCACACAGCTATGGAACGCACTACCCAAGACCCTGAAAACCACGGACAACTTAACCAACTTTCGCAAATCTTTGAAGACATTTCTCTTCAACAAAGCCTACAAAAATAATCCTCGATGAATCGAACTACAAATCTTTGAAGACATTTCTCTTCAACATAGCATACAAAAACAATCCTTGAGGAACCATACTGCTCCGTACATCACCTAAACGCTCTAAAACACTTCGACACGACCTTACCCACTACCTTCTAACTAACTCCTCTTTTACTTCCAACTTTACTACCGACTGTATCTAATACTATGTAATGATCATACCAAATTAACACCCTGTAAGCCACATTGAGCCTGCAAAAAGGTGGGATAATGTGGGGTACAAATGCAATAAATAAATAATAAATAAATAATAAATAAATAAATCCTCATTTTTGTTTTCCATTCCTTTCCTAATAATACCTAACATTCTATTTTCTTTCTTAGCCGCAGCAGCACACTGAGCAGAAGGTTTCAACGTAACATCAACGACGACACCTAGATCCCTTTCTTGGTCCGTGACACCTAACGTGGAACCTTGTATGACGTAACTATAATTTGGGTTCCTCTTTCCCACATGCAACACTTTGCACTTGCTCACATTAAACGTCATCTGCCATTTAAACGCCCAGTCTTCCAGTCTCGTAAGGCCCTCATAACTTAACGACTTTGAATAACTTTGTGTCATCAGCAAATTTAATACCTCACTAATTACTCCCATCTCTAGGTCATTTATAAATATGTTAAAAAGCAGCGGTCCCAGCACAGACCCCTGGGGAACCTCATTAACTACCCTTCTCCATTGAGAATACTGACCATTTAACCCTACTCTCTGTTTTCTATCTTTTAACCAGTTTTTAATCCATAATAGAACACTACCTCCTATCCCATGACTCTCCAATTTCCTCTGGAGTCTTTCATGAGGTACTCTGTCAAACGCCTTCTGAAAATCCAGATACACAATATCAACCGGCTCACCTTTATCCACACGTTTGTTCACCCCTTCAAAGAAATGTAGTAGATTGGTGAGGCAAGATTTCCCTTCACTAAATCCATGTTGACTTTATCTCATTAATCCATGCTTTTGAATATGCTCTGTAATTTTGTTCTTAATAATAGTCTCTACCATTTTGCCCGGCACCGACGTCAGACTCACCGGTCTATAATTTCCAGGATCTCCTCTGGAACCTTTTTTTAAAAATCGGTGTTACATTGGCCACCCTCCAATCTTCCGGTACCATGCTCGATTTTAAGGATAAATTACATATTGTTATTTGAATAGTTTTACTGCTGCAATTATCTATTGCTTATGTTTGATTTATTCTTACTGTACACCGCCTTGAGTGAATTCTTTCAGAAAGGTGGTAAGTAAAGCCTAATAAATAATAAAACAGTAAAACACAAAGCCTCATTGAATTACCCAAACAAAATGTATCCATCACCTCCAGAGACTACCTCTGTCTTTATTTTCCACTAGTAAAAAAGGCCCGTTTCGTGCAGAAATGAAACGGGCGCTAGCAAAGTTTTCCTCGGAGTGTGTATGTTTGAGAGAGTGAGTGTGTGAGAGAGAGTGAATGTGCGCGTGTGTGTGTCACAGAGGGAGAGTGAGACTGGGTGCGAGTGTATGTGTGAGAATGAGAGTATGTGCCAGGGTCTCTCCCCCCCCCCCCTGGTCTGTCTCCCAGTTGCAGGGGGGATTCCCCCCTCCCTCCCAGTTCCAGGGGGGTTCCCCCCGTCCCTTTTTCCCAGTTGCAGGGTCCCCCCTCCCAGTTGCAGGGTCTGTCTGTGTCCCCTCTCCTTTTGTCCTCAATTTAAAAACGACAATGTGAAGCAGCAGCTCCTAGGTTTGCTTGTTTGTGAGTGTATAGCAATGACGGCTGCGTGGGGGAGTTGAAACAGAGATTAACCAATGGGCTTCCTTGCTTACCGTACACTTGGTTGGGTCACTTCCACTCCTGTGTATTAAACGTCCTGAAGCATGTCATAGATTTGCTTCTTTTGTTTTCAGTGAATGGGATGACGGCTGCGCTGGAGTCGTAGCCAGTGCTGTTTCCTCCCCCCCCCCCCCCCCGCTTCCGAGTCGCCAGTGGTCCTCGACCCCGAGCCCTCACCCGCCTCCTCCACATTGGACACTCGCTGCAGCCATTTGCTCGCCGTGTTGCCGCCCTCCCTCTTCGTCCTGTGCGAGAGTGTGAACCTGGACTTGGAGAGGAGAGGGAGGGCGGCGGAACGGCGAGCGTGCAGCTGCGAGTGTCCATCGTGGAAGAGGGTGGGTGAGTGGGACGGGGTCCATCCGGTTTGTTGGGTTTTTTTTGGCGTGCCCGCTACTCCTTGGCGCTCAGTGCAGTTATTTCTTCCTTCCCTTATTCCGCCTCCATGGCTGGTAGCTTTTTGTGAGGTCGAAGCGCTGCCGGGCCGCCTCCTCTTCCACATTCCGCCCTCTCTCCCGCCTCTTCGTCGTTCCGCCCTCTCTCCTGCTTTCGGCTACTGATTGGCTCCTTGAATGTGCTCCGCCCTCAACGTCATTACGTTTGACGCGAGGGCGGGGCCCACATCTGCTGCTACAGAGCTTCGAACAAACGAACTGGCTTCATTGACGTCAGTGGTCAATGGAACGTTGAGAGTGCTTTTTATGTCCAGATGGGGCGTGGCCTAGGGTGCAGATGGGCGTGGCTGAGTGCGGGAGTCCGAATAGCCTAGGTCAGGAGCCACAGTTGGAGAGAGGTGAGCTTCAGAATGTCTGAGGGGGATTTTATTTATATAGATGCTGTAAAAAAGTAACTTACAAAGCACAAAGCAATACATACAGCAAGTTTCTTGTATCAAAGCACCAAGACATTCCTAATGAGCGCTGAAAACATTCTTTAATGAGCAATGCTTTTAATTAACTAATTTATCAAGATCTTGACTCACTTGTCTTCTCTCCTAACTGACCTTGTTAATCTAACTCCTAGTTCTCGGCAATCGCTGTTCAATGTAAGTCTTTCATTGTAAACAAATATTTCTCATTGATTATAAGCCACATTGAACCCGAGCATACTTGGGATAATTGCGGGATATAAATATCACAAATAAATAAAATAAATAAATCGTGCTTCATTTGAAATACACATTCTCTCCCATGCCATGGTAAATTTTTCTCCGAGTACAACAAGGCTCAGAGTATTTTGTTTCTTTTAGAATCATTGTTTCTTAGTTTTCTTTGATTGTAATGAAAATTTCAATTTTTTTTTAAACTACATAAAGAAACACAGAACACTGAAAGCAGATTAGGATCCAAAACCCATCTTGTTTGCCAATTTCATTCTAGGTTCACTGGCAGACAACTGACCCTCTTATTCCAGACTTCCTTATATTCCATTACAGTTTTTACCCCCCAGCACTTCCTCTTGCAGCCCATTCATGCATCCACCACCCTTTCTGTGAAGAAATATTTTTCCTGGTGTCATTTCCAAGTCTTCCCCCATAGTCTTTCATATCAGGAGTACTTTACTCTGTGCTGTTATTAAATATTTGCTTTCTTAATGAGTCATACCGAGTTAAGCATTTTTGTTCTGCATAAATTACATTTTCATTTCAGAGAAAAAAAAAAACCACATCGTAGCTCAGTACGGAAGGCGCTGCAGGCAGAAGAGAATGAAGCGTGAGATCACTGGTAAGATGATGATAATCCAAATAACGAAAATGCAAAAGAAATGAGCTCCCATTTACAGTCATTGGGAATTACGAAACCGCTGAAGACCTAAAGCACAAGTACTACATCTATTCCTCAATTTCAACCTAAATGACATCTCTCTCTCATACGTATCTGGTACTCTTATGCCTAGATTTCCTTTCCATAAATATGCAGGACCAGCCTGGGGACTCAGGACTTAAGTGCTGGTAGCTATGTCATAGTCACATAGTAGATGATGGCAGATAAAGACCAAACATTGTTCCGACCATTCCATACAGTTGAGGTTCTTCCACTTTTGGTAGATGACTATATGTAACCTGATACCAACTCCTCTCCTCCTACTCAATATCTTAGCTTTTACCTGATTTCTCACCTTCTAACCACCAGCACCATCCATGCCTGTCCCATAAATGCCCGTCCCATAAATGCCCATAATCTGTTAAAAGCGCTGGCTTCACCTCCTCCACTGGCAGCAAATATCAGGTCCTGAAATCTTCAACTTTGATTCTTACAAGGCCTGGTGCTTGCCTTTCTCCCTCCCCAACACCCCTTCCAAGGCCCCCATGCTTTATAAACAGGATGAAGTTGGTCCAGAGATCAGCTACTAAAACAGTCAGTAACATAATGCCTACGAGGACAGACTTAAAGATCTCAATATTTATACTTTGGAAGACAGGCAGCATAAATGCACAGGGGGCAAGTCTTTCAATTGACAAGAAGGTCTGGAACGAGGGGGAATAGGATGAAGGTGAAAGGAGGCAGACTCAGAAGTAACCTGAGGAAAAGGTGAATTCATGGAACAGCCTCCCGGTGGAAGTGGTAGAGATGAAGACAGTATCTGAATTCAAGACAGCTTGGCATAAGTATATATAATCTCTAAGGGAGCGACAGGCAGAGTAGATGACATGGATGGGCAGACTGGATAGGCCATATGGTCTCAGTCTTGGGCAACCAACTCTGGAATGCCTTACCCAAGATCCATCCATTTAGTCGCTGACCATCTACCTTTTTGGAAGCTGCTAAAATCTTATCTCTTCAAGCAAGCCTACAATGAAGACTTGACTTAATCTACGAGTCCATTTGTACTACCTAGATCAGACAACAAAGACTATATCTGGAATATGTTCCCCATATAATTCTTCTAGTACACTCCTCTTCCTACACCTCCCTATACATTCTAGTGCATCCCTCTTCTTCCCTCCCTTTCACTCTCCCATTATAAACAATACGCTAACCCCATTACACACCCATCTCCCATTCCCTACCTCTACCATCCTCCTTCCTTGCCCGTCTCACCTATCCACATCTTACGATCACTTTTCAATTTACTATATTACATCTACGTGCATTTTATATTACTTTGTTTAATCTGCATTATTATTTAAACGACCTCCTCTTTACTTACTGTATCACAGCTGCATCCATTTTATGCTACTTTGTTTAACCTGTAGGATTTGTAAGCCGCATTGAACCTGCTAATGAGTGGGAAAGCACGGGGTATAAAGAAGGGCATCAGCGCTTACAGGAAAACCACACCCCAAACAACCCACACCCAAGACCACGTCAACCAGAAACAGCCCCACTCACACACCCCACTCCCCAAAACGCTATGCCTAACTCCCTCACTAATATAAACTAACAAACTAGAAACAACGCCCTCCTCCTCCTTCACTCTCTTCTACCCCGTCGGATCGGAACACCGCCCTCCACCTCCTTCCCCAACGACTACCAAACGACTCACTGTTTACACAGCACATTATCTGCAGCCTCCAGTCAGCATTTACATCAAAAGCCCCCTACCAGTGAAGCCGTCAACAAACAAACAAAAAAGGTGCAGGCTCTGCCCTTCACACACAAACAACAACCCCCACCCCCCCAACCAGAGCACCACATCAAAAGCCCTACTACATGTAGAAGATCAAAGCACCCTCCCACCCGAGACGAAGACGACACCTCCACTGCACCACACACACTAACCCCCACTGACAAAACACACACACTGACAGTACAACACCAACCTCAAAGCCAAATACCAACTCAGCAAACCCCACCCAAAAGAAATGGCATATAACACAGAAATAACAAGTATTTATTACCAACACAACACAATTAGTAAAAACACCACTTACAGCACAATCATTGCAAAACACAAATACCTTGCTAGCGCCCGTTTCATCAATCATAGAAACGGGCTTTTTTTTTTACTAGTTTTTCTATGTTTCTATTACCAAGTTTGGTAAAAAAAAATCCCTACAGCCATCAAAATTAGTGATGCTGTTGGCCAAACAAATCCAGCTTCCTTATACTTACTGGAGTTAGGTTCTAACTCACGGTTCCTCTGTGGCAGGTTATTCCAGATACCTTGGGAGTTTCATGGAATCACATCACTGCTGTTCAGGGTTGTAAACACCACAATATACAGATCATTCTGTCTTCCAGGCAGCTCGTTTCAGTCATACCACTGGCTGTTTTGTATGTAACCACTGCTTTGATCATGTTACCCCAGTGCTATACCATCGTCTTTGGCAGGAGGGATTATCCCATGTGCTTTTGTATTTCATGACCATTTTTGTCCTGCATCATCACTTTGAAAGTCCATTCCATATGTCCACCGCCTTTTCAGTGGCAAAACATCTTTCAATGATGCTACTAAGTTCACACCTCCGAGTGGGCAGTGCGTGACAACCCCTCAGCATTATTACCATAACCATTAGAACATTTTTCCTGACAAAAGTTAGTTTCCTGCCCCAACTTTATATTTGAATATCCAGAAAAAAAAAATTATTTAGTAAAAGAGAGAACCGATAGGAGGAGAAGTGATGTAAAGATTAATGAATTTAGGGAAATGGTACCAAATTTGACGGTCGTGAACAGTAAAAGCAGTTTGGAACGAAGTTATGAGGTACTACGAATAACTTTGCTCCAGGGGCTGAGACTGAGAATAGCTAGAATTCTATGATTTTCAAACCAGATTAATGAGATGAAGACTAAAAGGTGAGAGTGAACAAAATATGACACAAATCTACGATGATAAAATAGAGTAAACATGTGAGTTTGTATACACGCACTATTATCCAGGAGAAAAGAGGATATTTATTTGCACAGATTACTTCCAGAAACTATTGATTTTGTACAGGTGAGAAAAAAAGTAACCCGCTACAGCATTGATGGCGAACCTTTCAGAGACCGAGTGCCCAAACAGCAACCCAAAATCTAATTATTTATTGCAAAGTGCCAACGGGGCAATTTAACCTGAATAACAGAACTTTAAAAGCATTTGGCATGCTTTTGAATAATTAATGTGATTTTTCCTGTTGCATGCATGCTGATAACTCCCTTCCCCTCCATCCATGTGCATCTCCTTCCTGTCTTCCCTTGCCTCCCCTCCCCTCCATCCGTCCAACAATTACCCTCCCCTCCATCCATCCATGTCCAGCAACCCTCCTCTCTCCCCTGCCCTCCTCCCATGTCCAGCAACCCTCCTCTCCTCTCCATCCATCCCCAGCGATTCTCTTCTCTCCCCTGCCCTCCCCTCCCGCTCCCATCCATACCCTGCATGTAAATCTTTATTACCTCCGTCGAAGTGGCCGCGTCTTTCAAAGCCCTGCCCGTCTCTAGCCTTCCCTTCGTGAGTTCGTTCCCTCAGAGTCAGTCTCGCCCTCGCGGAAATGATGTCAGAAGGTGGGACTGACTGAGGGAACGAACTCACGAAGGGAAGGCTAGAGACGGACAGGGCTTTCAAAGACGCGGCTGCTTCGACGGAGGTAATCAGCGCTGGCGGGGAGGAAATGCGAGGGGATGTTCGGTTGGTGGGCCTGGAGGGAAAGTGGCTGGGCCTGGGCCCATCCAGGCCCACCCCTGGGGACGGCGCGTGTGCCAACAGAGAGGGCTCTGCGTGCCTTCTCCGGCATGCGTGCCATAGGGTCGCCATCACTGCGCTAGAGTGTTTTGCTGTTTTCTCAGCAACCGCTTGGCATTTCAATGTAAAATTTTACAGCTTTATTTGTTCTTATTATCTATGTTAAATGTGCCAAGTGGAATGAGCTTGTCTTTAAACACAGCAAAGTTACAGACTTTTTAACATGACCACCTAGCGATTATCGCACGTTCAAAAATGTTTTCACTGTAAAACTACCATTATTTGAAAAAAAAAAAAAAAATAGAGGGTACCAGCTTACTGTTAATGATGTCTCCTACTAACCTACAAATGCTCTCAATCTGCAGCCCCTCACTACCTCTCTACCCCCCTTACGCCCCTACCCGTAACCTCCGATCACAGGGCAAATCCCTCCTCTCAGTACCCTTCTCCACCACCGCCAACTCCAGGCTCCGCCCTTTTCTGCCTCGCCTCACCCTATGCCTGGAATAAACTCCCCGAGCCCATACGCCAAGCCCCCTCCCTACCCATCTTCAAATCCTTGCTCAAAGCCCACCTCTTCAATGTCGCTTTTGGAACCTAACCATTGTACCTCTACCCAGGTAATCTAGACTGCCCCCAATTTGATTGACTGCACTTTTTTGTCCTTTAGATTGTAAGCTCCTTTGAGCAGGGACTGTCCTTCTTTGTTTTTTGTACAGCGCTGTGTAACCCTGGTAGCGCTCTAGAAATGTTAAATAGTAGTAGTAGTAGTAGTAGTGATGTAGACTTTCGTAAACAATAATTTGAAATCGAATAATTTGCATTTGATAATATGATAATTTACAGATAATCTTTAATGCATTTTGCATCAGAACGGCAATCTTGCGTAAGGTGTCTGTAGCAGACAAAATGAGAATCCAGACACTGCGTGAAGAAGGTTTCAGAACAAAGGCGATAGTTGCTGCATATCATCTCAAGAAGTGGAAGCTCAGCACTGTTGAAGAAAATTTGTCAGCGTCACTGTAAAATTCGGAAACGTTAATTGTATCATTTGACTGACGTTATTTTACAGTGTTTTAGCTTGAACATTTTTTAATGCACAAAAATCGCTAGGTAGTAACACTAAAAAGTCAATAACGTCAACGTAGCTTGAGATAATTAAATGTTGTTCAATAGTAATACCTAAGTATGATGACCAAATACATAAAATTTCTCACTGACATTCAAAGAAGTTGCTGAGAAAACTATAAAAAAAAAAAACTGTAGGGGGTTACTTTGACTCACCTTTTATAAACTGGGATGAAATGTAGAAATTTTTGCTGATGCTTTTCGGGGGATTCAGGTGGAGAACCGGGGCGGGGAGGGGGAGTATAGGTGTCATTACCAGATTGTGACAGTGGGTTTCTGCCATACACTTCGCCCTGCCAAAGCCACTCCTGATGTTGACGCTAAACGGGAAATGGGACTTGATATACCGCCTTTCTGAGGTTTTTGCAACTACATTCAAAGCGGTTTACATATGTTCAGGTACTTATTTGGTACCAGGGGCAACAGAGGGTTAAGTGACTTGCCCAGAGTCACAAGGCACTGCAGTGGGAATTGAACTCAGTTCCCCAGGATCGAAGTCCACTACACTAACCACTAGGCTACTCTTCCACTAGCAACATTTCATGTAGAAGCCTGCCCTTGCAGATCAGCAATGTGGCCGCGCAGTCTTCTGTTTCTGTGAGTCTGACACATTCCATGTAGAATCTCCAATAGTAGCAATATTCCATGTAGAATCTCAAATAGTAGCAACAGAATCTCCAATAGTAGCAATATTCCATGTAGAATCTCAAATAGTAGAACCAGAATCTCCAATAGTAGCAAAAGAATCTCCAGTAGTAGCAACATTCCATGTAGAATCTCCAATAGTAACAACATTCCATGTAGAATCTCCAATAGTAGCAACAGAATCTCCAGTAGTAGCAGCATTCCTTGTAGAATCTCCACTAGTAGCAACATTCCATGTAGAATCTCAAATAGGGAAAAGGAAATGGGATTTGATATATTGCCTTTCTGTGGGTTTCCATAGTATATACAGGTACTTATTTGCACCTGAGACAATGGAGGGTTAAGTGACTTGCCCAGAGTCACAAGGAGCTGCAGTGTGAATCGAACTCAGTTCCCCAGAATCAGAGTCTGCTGCACTAACTACTAGGCTACTCCTCCACTCCAAGCGACAGCAATGCCTATTTTTAGGCAGAAGTGCTGGAAAGTGAGTGGTCAGCTCTGGTGAAAAACATACTGTCGTGTTCAGATCCTATACATCTTACTGATTTAATTAAAAGAGTGCAACACTTGAATTCCATGGGAAAAGCCACAGACAGCTGGGATTCCAACAATAAACATCATTGCTGCAACACATTTGAGAAAAAGCACTTTAGACTCTACAAAAATGGTTTTCTATACAAAGAGCTCCCTCTTTGCCAAATCAGTTACAAACTGGACCTTCGCCCTGAGAAGCAGCAGAGCTTTAGCAAACAATTGCCGAGTTATGTTAATTCACAAATAACTTTTTTTTGCCCCAGGAATTTCCTCCTACAACTTTGGGTTTTCCACTCAATGAAATCCAGCCATTGTTGAACTATGGCAGAGATTCAGAAGCCAAGCTTTGGGACACAGCCAGTCAGTCAGGTATTCAGAATATCCACAATGAGCCAGTCTGCATTCTATGAGCCACAATTCACAGCTACTGGGGGATTCTGCTATCTGATATCCCCCATCCCCCCCCCCCCTGCTCAGTCATGATAGTGGCAGTCCTTGGACAGGGGCTCCCTGTGAAATTTGGTGATATGGATCCCAAGACCTGCCCCAGAAGGATGGTTGAAGCTCCCTCACTCCAGGGGGGCTGCGTGTGCTACCTCTGCAGTATCCCTAACTTTGGCCAAAGCCAGGAGCGGCAGATCTGAGCCAGGAACTGAATGCAGGTCCTTCTGCACTGCAATTTACTACTACTACTACTTATCACTTCTATAGCGCTACAAGGCATACGCAGCGCTGTACACCATACATGAAAAGACAGTCCCTGCTCAAAGAGCTCACAATCTAAATATGGAATGTTGCTAGTGGAATAGCAACATTCCATGTAGAATCTCAAATAGTAGCAACAGAATCTCCAATAGTAGCAACATTCCATGTAGAATCTCAAGTAATAGCAACATTCCAGAATCTCAAATAGTAACAACATCCCATGTTCCACTGCACTAACCACTAGGCTACTCCTCCACTAGCAACATTCCATGTAGAATCTCAAATAGTAGCAACAGAATCTCCAATAGTAGTAACATTCCATGTAGAATCTCAAATAGTACCAACAGAATCTCCAATAGTAGCAACATTCCATGTAGAATCTCAAGTAATAGCAACATTCCAGAATCTCAAATAGTAACAACATTCCATGTTCCACTGCACTAACCACTAGGCTACTCCTCCACTACCAACATTCCACGTAGAAGCCTGCCCTTGCAGATCAACAATGTGGCCGCGCAGGCTTCTGTTTCTGTGAGTCTGACGTCCTGCACATTCGTGCAGGACGTCAGACTCACAGAAACAGAAGCCTGCGCGGCCGCGTTGCTGATCTGCAAGGGCAGGCTTCTACATTACTACTACTACTTATCACTTCTATAGTGCTACAAGGCATACACAGCGCTGTACACCATACACGAAAAGACAGTCCCTGCTCAAAGAGCTCACAATCTAAATAGGACAGGCAAACAGACAGAACAACTAAGAGGTAAGGTAATTAAAGAGGTGGGGAAAAAAGGGATACAGGGCAAGCGAGTAGTGGTTAGGAGTCAAAAACAGCATTGAAGAGGTGGGCTTTTAGCCTGGATTTGAAAAATGTGCAGTATTTTCACCGAGCTACAAGATTGATTAATGCCTGGTTTTTAAGTGAAAACTCACAGGAGGAATATGATTTGCTGAGTGCATCCAAACTGAATGACAAATATTAATGTAAGTATCATTCAGATAGTGCTAATCACTTTAAAAAAACATTTGTAAAATGTTATTAAGCAACACAGATAGCAAATCAGGGCGCGTTACACACATACAGATGTACATTCCCTCAGAAAATAGATAGATCCATAGATTGTATTATATAGATACATCGTTTCAACTTATGCAGTTATACTAAAGTGTTTATAATTCAAACTTCTATTTTCTTTCCTTAAAGCTACATTCTGGCTTAGGAATGAGGTTCATTACTATCAAATTATGCACAAAAATAACCCAATTGGAGTCACTACCCCCAAGACAAACTGAATTTAGGGAGCAGCAGGTTAGTGATTACCAGCATTGGACAATAAATCAGGAGATACCCTGTGCAAAGCCTGGTGCAAATATCTCTCTGAGCCTCATTTCCAATCCCAGCTCCACCACCTTCTGCTCAGTGTGCTGCTGCGGCTAGGAAAGCGAATAGAATGTTGGGTGTTATTAGGAAGGGTATGGAGTCCAGGTGTGCGGATGTTATAATGCCGTTGTATCGCTCCATGGTGCGACCGCACCTGGAGTATTGTGTTCAGTACTGGTCTCCGTATCTCAAAAAAGATATAGTAGAATTGGAAAAGGTACAGCGAAGGGCGACGAAAATGATAGTGGGGATGGGACGACTTTCCTATGAAGAGAGGCTGAGAAGGCTAGGGCTTTTCAGCTTGGAGAAGAGACGGCTGAGGGGAGATATGATAGAAGTGTATAAAATAATGAGTGGAATGGATCGGGTGGATGTGAAGCGACTGTTCACGCTATCCAAAAATACTAGGACTAGAGGGCATGAGTTGAAGCTACAGTGTGGTAAATTTAAAACGAATCGGAGAAAATTTTTCTTCACCCAACGTGTAATTAGACTCTGGAATTCATTGCCGGAGAACGTGGTACGGGCGGTTAGCTTGACGGAGTTTAAAAAGGGGTTAGATAGATTCCTAAAGGACAAGTCCATAGACCGCTATTAAATGGACTGGAAAAATTCCTCATTTTTAGGTATAACTTGTCTGGAATGTTTTTACGTTTGGGGAGCGTGCCAGGTGCCCTTGACCTGGATTGGCCACTGTCGGTGACAGGATGCTGGGCTAGATGGACCTTTGGTCTTTCCCAGTATGGCACTACTTATGTACTTATGTACTTATGTACTGTGCTTGTTACCTGGATGAGTTCTCTCTTTTTCAAGCATCTAATGCAAATTAAGGTGGGAATTTTTTTTCACCCTTACTTTAAAAAAAAGGGGGAGTAAGGCAAAATTGGCACAATCATCAGAGCTTTCAGAAAAATACCTCCCAAATAAAAAGGGCAGACAAAAATGTGACAATTCTTGTTGGTAAAAGGAATCCTAGAATGAACAGCCAGCTGAAAAGTACAGACAAAGCAAGAACCACCGCCAGACCAGACACCCCCCCCCCCCCCCCGCCCCCACGAACTGGAATGAGGACTGCGTGGACTTCTGTCTGATGCAGTCATCTTCCCCTTGTGTTGCGACCTCGAGCCCTGGCCACACAAAGTCAACACCTAGGGATGCAATATCAGACACAGAGAAAACGCTGGCAAAGACAGAACAACAGACTCACAACAAGCAGACTACTTCAGAGGCCAGAGCAGACCTACAGCAAGAGCACAATGGAGAATCAGATTTCAAAGGATAGCAAGATCAGAGCTAGAATTCAAGGAGGTCTGAAGAACAAGATTCAAGTTCAAGCTTCAAGTTTCTTAAGAATTTACTAATCCGCCTATCAGCAATGTCAACTAAGCGGCTTACAGGCCAGTGGAGTGCTGGTAAATGTTTAACAACAGGTTCCCTCCCCCCACCCCCCCAAAAAGCGATACATATGTATGTAACTTTATTATACATTTTACTGGTATAAAGGTACAGTGTAGCAACCAATTTACAAATAATATTAAAATATACAATATTATTTACTGTAAACTCCATTTGGCCATGCAATCCCAAGAGCCCTTCCCCTCCCATATTCTCCCTTCCCTTCCTATAAGCCCACCCATTTACTTCCACTCAACAAAAAGCGAATGCTACATACCTGTAGAAGGTATTCTCCGAGGACAGCAGGCTGATTGTTCTCACTGATGGGGTGACGTCCTCGGCAGCCCCCTCCATCGGAAAGTTTACTAGCAAAGGCCTTTGCTAGTCCTCGCGCGCCCATGCGCACCGCGCATGCGCGGCCGTCTTCCCGGCCGAAACCGGCTCGAGCCGGCCAGTCCAGTATGTAGCAAGACAATACACTTCAAGGGAAGACTCAACTCCAAAGGGGAGGCGGGCGGGTTTGTGAGAACAATCAGCCTGCTGTCCTCGGAGAATACCTTCTACAGGTATGTAGCATTCGCTTTCTCCAAGGACAAGCAGGCTGCTTGTTCTCACTGATGGGGTATCCCTAGCCCCCAGGCTCACTCAAAACAACAACCATGGTCAATTGGGCCTCGCAACGGCGAGGACATAACTGAGATTGACCTAAAAAATTTACCAACTAACTGAGAGTGTAGCCTGGAACAGAACAAACAGGGCCCTCGGGGGGTGGAGTTGGATCCTAAAGCCCAAACAGGTTCTGAAGAACTGACTGCCCGAACCGACTGTCGCGTCGGGTATCCTGCTGCAGGCAGTAATGAGATGTGAATGTGTGGACAGATGACCACGTCGCAGCTTTGCAAATTTCTTCAATGGAGGCTGACTTCAAGTGGGCTACCGACGCAGCCATGGCTCTAACATTATGAGCCGTGACATGACCCTCAAGAGCCAGCCCCGCCTGGGCGTAAGTGAAGGAAATGCAATCTGCTAGCCAATTGGATATGGTGCGTTTCCCTACAGCCACTCCCCTCCTATTGGGATCAAAAGAAACAAACAATTGGGCGGACTGTCTGTGGGGCTGTGTCCGCTCCAGGTAGAAGGCCAATGCTCTCTTGCAGTCCAATGTGTGCAGCTGACGTTCAGCAGGGCAGGAATGAGGACGGGGAAAGAATGTTGGCAAGACAATTGACTGGTTCAGATGGAACTCCGACACAACCTTTGGCAAGAACTTAGGGTGAGTGCGGAGGACTACTCTGTTATGATGAAAATTGGTGTAAGGGGCCTGGGCTACCAGGGCCTGAAGCTCACTGACTCTACGAGCTGAAGTAACTGCCACCAAGAAAATGACCTTCCAGGTCAAGTACTTCAGATGGCAGGAGTTCAGTGGCTCAAAAGGAGGTTTCATCAGCTGGGTGAGAACGACATTGAGATCCCATGACACTGTAGGAGGCTTGACAGGGGGCTTTGACAAAAGCAAGCCTCTCATGAAGCGAACAACTAAAGGCTGTCCTGAGATCGGCTTACCTTCCACATGGTAATGGTAAGCACTGATTGCACTAAGGTGAACCCTTACAGAGTTGGTCTTGAGACCAGACTCAGACAAGTGCAGAAGGTATTCAAGCAGGGTCTGTGTAGGACAAGAGCGAGGATCTAGGGCCTTGCTGTCACACCAGACGGCAAACCTCCTCCAATGGAAGAAGTAACTTCTCTTAGTGGAATCTTTCCTGGAAGCAAGCAAGATGCGGGAGACACCCTCGGACAGACCCAAAGAGACAAAGTCTACGCCCTCAACATCCAGGCCGTAAGAGCCAGCGACTGGAGGCTGGGATGCAGAAGTGCCCCTTCGTCCTGTGTGATGAGGGTCAGAAAACACTCCAATCTCCACGGTTCTTCGGAGGACAACTCCAGAAGAAGAGGGAACCAGATCTGACGCGGCCAAAAAGGAGCAATCAGAATCATGGTGCCTCGGTCTTGCTTGAGTTTCAACAAAGTCTTCCCCACCAGAGGTATGGGAGGATAAGCATACAGCAGGCCCTCCCCCCAGTCCAGGAGGAAGGCATCCGATGCCAGTTTGCCGTGGGCCTGAAGCCTGGAACAGAACTGAGGGACTTTGTGGTTCACTCGAGATGCGAAGAGATCTACCAAGGGGGTGCCCCACACCTGGAAGATCTGTCGTACCACACGGGAATTGAGCGACCACTCGTGAGGTTGCATAATCCTGCTCAACCTGTCGGCCAGACTGTTGTTTACGCCTGCCAGATATGTGGCTTGGAGCCCCATGCCGTGACGGCGAGCCCAGAGCCACATGCTGACGGCTTCCTGACACAGGGGGCGAGATCCGGTGCCCCCCTGCTTGTTGACATAGTACATGGCAACCTGGTTGTCTGTCTGAATTTGGATAATTTGGTGGGACAGCCGATCTCTGAAAGCCTTCAGAGCGTTCCAGATCGCTCGTAACTCCAGGAGATTGATCTGCAGATCGCGTTCCTGGAGGGACCAGCTTCCTTGGGTGTGAAGCCCATCGACATGAGCTCCCCATCCCAGGAGGGACGCATCCGTGGTCAGCACCTTTTGTGGCTGAGGAATTTGGAAGGGACGTCCCAGAGTCAAATTGGAGCAAATCGTCCACCAATATAGGGATTTGAGAAAACTCGTGGACAGGTGGATCACGTCCTCTAGACCCCCAGCAGCCTGATACCACTGGGAGGCTAGGGTCCATTGAGCAGATCTCATGTGAAGACGGGCCATGGGCGTCACATGAACTGTGGAGGCCATGTGGCCCAGCAATCTCAACATCTGCCGAGCTGTGATCTGCTGGGACGCTCGCACCCGCAAGACGAGGGACAACAAGTTGGTGGCTCTCGTCTCTGAGAGATAGGCGCGAGCCGTCAGAGAATCCAGCAGAGCTCCTATGAATTCGAGTCTCTGCACTGGGAGAAGATGGGACTTTGGATAATTTATCACAAACCCCAGTAGCTCCAGGAGGCGAATAGTCATCTGCATGGACTGCAGGGCTCCTGCCTCGGATGTGTTCTTCACCAGCCAATCGTCGAGATATGGGAACACGTGCACCCCCAGCCTGCGAAGTGCCGCTGCTACTACAGCCAAGCACTTTGTGAACACCCTGGGTGCAGAGGCGAGCCCAAAGGGTAGCACACAGTACTGGAAGTGGCGTGTGCCCAGCTGAAATCGCAGATACTGTCTGTGAGCTGGCAGTATCGGGATGTGAGTGTAGGCATCCTTCAAGTCCAGAGAGCATAGCCAATCGTTTTGCTGAATCATGGGGAGGAGGGTGCCCAGGGAAAGCATCCTGAACTTTTCTTTTACGAGATATTTGTTCAGGGCCCTTAGGTCTAGGATGGGACGCATCCCCCCTGTTTTCTTTTCCACAAGGAAGTACCTGGAATAGAATCCCAGCCCTTCCTGCCCGGATGGCACAGGCTCGACCGCATTGGCGCTGAGAAGGGCGGAGAGTTCCTCTGCAAGTACCTGCTTGTGCTGGAAGCTGTAAGACTGAGCTCCCGGGGGACAATTTGGAGGTTTTGAGGCCAAATTGAGGGTGTATCCTTGCCGGACTATTTGCAGAACCCACTGATCGGAGGTTATGAGAGGCCACCTTTGGTGAAAAGCTATCAACCTCCCCCCGACCGGCAGGTCGCCCGGCACTGACACTTGGATGTCGGCTATGCCCTGCTGGAGCCAGTCAAAAGCTCGCCCCTTGCTTTTGCTGGGGAGCCGCGGGGCCTTGCTGAGGCGCACGCTGCTGACGAGAGCGAGCGCGCTGGGGCTTAGCCTGGGCTGCAGGCTGTCGGGAAGGAGGATTGTACCTACGCTTACCAGAAGCATAGGGACCAGTCTTCCTTCCCCCGAAAAATCTTCTACCTGTAGAGGTAGATGCTGAAGGCTGCCGGCGGGAGAACTTGTCGAATGCGGTGTCCCGCTGGTGGAGAGACTCTACCACCTGCTCGACTTTTTCCCCAAAAATGTTGTCCGCACGGCAAGGCGAGTCCGCAATCCGCTGCTGGATTCTATTCTCCAGGTCGGCGGCACGCAGCCATGAGAGCCTGCGCATCACCACACCTTGAGCAGCGGCCCTGGACGCAACATCAAAAGTGTCATAAACTCCTCTGGCCAGGAATTTTCTGCACGCCTTCAGCTGCCTGACCACCTCCTGAAAAGGCTTGGCTTGCTCAGGGGGAAGAGCATCAACCAAGCCCGCCAACTGCCGCACATTGTTCCGCATGTGTATGCTCGTGTAGAGCTGGTAGGACTGGATCTTGGCCACGAGCATAGAAGAATGGTAGGCCTTCCTCCCAAAGGAGTCTAAGGTTCTAGGGTCTTTGCCCGGGGGCGCCGAAGCATGCTCCCTAGAACTCTTAGCCTTCTTTAGGGCCAAATCCACAACTCCAGAGTCATGAGGCAACTGAGTGCGCATCAGCTCTGGGTCCCCATGGATCCGGTACTGGGACTCGATCTTCTTGGGAATGTGGGGATTACTTAATGGCTTGGTCCAGTTCGCAAGCAATGTCTTTTTCAGGACATGGTGCAAGGGAACAGTGGACGCTTCCTTAGGTGGAGAAGGATAGTCCAGGAGCTCAAACATTTCAGCCCTGGGCTCGTCCTCCACAACCACCGGGAAGGGGATGGCCGTAGACATCTCCCGGACAAAGGAAGCGAAAGACAGACTCTCAGGAGGAGAAAGCTGCCTTTCAGGAGAGGGAGTGGGATCAGAAGGAAGACCCCCAGACTCCTCGTCAGAGAAATATCTGGGGTCTTCTTCGTCCTCCCACGAGGCCTCACCCTCGGTGTCAGACACAAGTTCACGGACCTGTGTCTGCAATCTTGCCCGGCTCGACTCCGTGGAGCCACGTCCACGATGGGGGCGTCGAGAGGTAGACTCCCTCGCCCGCATCGGCGAAGCTCCCTCCGCCGACGTAGTCGGGGAGCCTTCCTGGGAGGTGGCCGCGGTCGGCACCGCACGCGGTACCGACGTCGGGGACCTCAACCTGGGCGATGGACCAGCCGGCGCCACGCTTGACGGTACCGGAGGCGCAGGGCGCAACAGCTCTCCCAGAATCTCTGGGAGAACGGCCCGGAGGCTCTCGTTCAGAGTGGCTGCAGAAAAAGGCTGAGAGGTCGATGCAGGCGTCGACGTCAGAACCTGTTCCGGGCGAGGAGGCTGTTCCGGGCTGTCCAGAGTGGAGCGCATTGACACCTCCTGAACAGAGGGTGAGCGGTCCTCTCGGTGCCGATGCCTGCTGGGTGCCGACTCCCTCGGCGACCCAGAGCTCTCGGTGCCGACACGGGGAGGAGACCGGTGTCGATGCTTCTTCGACTTCTTCCGAAGCATGTCACCGGAGCTCCCCGGCACCGACGAGGAGGACGTAGAATCCATCCGTCGCTTCCTCGGGGCCGAGACCGAAGAGGGTCGATCCCGGGGGGGCTGTACCGCAGGAGCCCTCAGGGTAGGAGGAGACCCACCCGAAGGCTCACCGCCACCAGCAGGGGAATGGACAGCCCTCACCTGCACTCCTGACGATGCACCTCCGTCCGACGACATCAGCAGACGAAGTCTCGGTACCACCGACGTCGATGCAGTCGCCCGATGCCTCGGCGCCGATGCAGAGGTCCTATGCCTCGATGCAGTCGATGGAGCGGCAGCCAAGGAAGATGGTCCGGACGCTGACGACGTCGATGCACTCGATGCCTCCGGTGCCGATGCCGACGAAGAGCCCGAGAACAAAACGTTCCACTGGGCTAATCTCGCTACCTGAGTCCGCCTTTGTAACAGGGAACACAGACTGCAGTTCTGAGGGCGGTGCTGGGCCCCTAGACACTGAAGACACGCAGAGTGCCTATCAGTGAGCGAGATTACCCGGGCGCACTGGGTGCACTTCTTGAAGCCGCTGGAAGGCTTCGATGTCATGGGCGGAAAAATCACGCCGGCGAAATCAAAGGCCGAAATGGCGAAAATTGAAGCACCAAAATTTAAAGGGAGAAAAATCTCGACCGAGGCCAAACTAGGCCTACCCCGACAACGAAAGAAAACTTACGGGGCAAAAGCTGTGAAAATTACGGGAAGGGCAGAAAACCCGAAAGGGTCTTCCGGAACACTTCCGGAGCGCTTCCCGAACTTTTTCAACGAAAAACAAGGAAAAAACACGTCGAAAAGGACGCGCGAGGTCGACTCTCTGGGGCACGAACGGCGTAACACGACCGTACTGAGCGCGGACGAAAGAAGACTGGCCGGCTCGAGCCGGTTTCGGGCAGGAAGACGGCCGCGCATGCGCGGTGCGCATGGGCGCGCGAGGACTAGCAAAGGCCTTTGCTAGTAAACTTTCCGATGGAGGGGGCTGCCGAGGACGTCACCCCATCAGTGAGAACAAGCAGCCTGCTTGTCCTCGGAGAATAACACAATAGATGTACAGATCAGTAGGACCCAAAGCAGTAGAAAACATGTAAAGTCATTAACAACACAGTTTAACCACACTTAGGTTTTGCTTTGGGCTTAAAAAGCAATACCATGTGCACGTAAAGGTCTAGATAAATGAATTTAAACAGGCATATGCCCTAAATATATAATAACTGGTAGCAGTATTGAAAGAGTGATGGAATATTCACATAGGAGGCAGCCAACAGATTTAATTTCCACTGAAAATAATTAACTTTGTATGAACATATATGTCATTCAGCTCCAACTGTTCAACAGCTGCTTTCCCTTAGCCATCATTATTCCCGGGACTCATCTATATACCAACACACAGCCGGGAGTCAACGATTAACCACCCCCCCCCCCCCCCCCCGCCCAAAAAAAGCATGCCTTTTACAACCAATCAGACTTGAAGAAGAAATAAATATATACCACAGAACTGGAAAATGTTGGAACATTTAGACCGACTCTGGACTTCTACACAAAGGTAGTTCTGCCCTCATTATTCAATCTCTCTCTTTTAAATAGAAGTAATAAACAATATTAAGTGCATTTTTATAATATACCACTGAATTACACAAAACAAAACATAGTAACATAGTAGATGACGGCAGAAAAAGACCTGCACGGTCCATCCAGTCTGCCCAAGAAGTTCCCACAAACCATCTTTCTCTTTTGATCTAGGCACAGGGAGAAAAAAAAAAAGGAAATATTTTAAATGCTCCCAAGTTTCAACCTAATTAATGTTTAATGTGGGATATAAATGGCATAAATAAGTAAAAAAAAATATAGATAGATAGAAACTCTGAGTGTTGAGCACCTGATTCTCAAAGTTGTCTGTTTTAGTGGTCCTTTACCAGGAGAAAAAAAATCTCTGCACAAATATAACACGTGTTAGGGTGTTCCTATAACCAGCCCCTCCAAATGACACACTGATTACGATTTATAACAAATTATTACTCTACCTATGAAAAGTTATTCCGTTATTATACTTCCTTTGTGTACATCCGTATACTGCACAAGCCGGCATATTTGAAAATATAAGCGAGATTAAATAAAAATGCTACCAACCACAACGAATGACAACGTGGATGCAGCAGCTCATAGGTCTGCTTACTTTGTTTTGAGTGTATGGCGAAGACAGCTGCGCAGGGAAGGGGAAACAGAGACTAACCTAATGCGCTTCAATTTTTGTCTTCCTGCCGCCTCCTGTTCTCAATCAAACCTCCTTTCCTAACATCATCATCTCCCCCTCCCCCCGGTCCAGCATACGTCTCTCAGCTTCCCACCTCAGGTGACCCATTCCCCTCACCGGCCATCCTTCAAACCTCATTACTCCTCCAGCAGCTCTAGCGGTAACACACTGTCTGGCCAAGCCAGAGTTCTCTGCTGTGTCCTGCCCCGCCTGCTGTGCTGATGCAACTTCCTGCTTACGCGTGGGCGGGATCTAGCAGAGAAAAGGCTCCGGGTTGGCCAGGCAGCGTGTTATCACTAGAGCTGCTGGAAGAGTAGTGATGTTTGACAGACAGCGATGAGGGGGATGGGCCTGAGGGAGGATACGAGGTGGGAAGCTGAGAGAGGTATGCTGGGTAGGTGGGCAGGCAGGGAAGAGAGGATGATGCGTTTAGCTAGGGGAGGAGAAAAAAAACACAGATATGTGTGTGCTGGCTGCCTGGCTCCATTCAACAACCGGCTCACAAAATTCAGCTGGATCCAGTTACAGACTAATATAAAGGAGAGGAAGGAAAGAACAGCACAAGAAAGAAAGGAAAAAAGGGGATAACTACAGGAAAATGGGGGGGGGGGGGGGGAGGCACATCAGGACAAGGAGCAATCTCAGAGCCTAGTGGTGCCAGAGCCTAAGAAAGGAGTGATGAAGGGCAGTGAAAGGCCTCTAAAAAGAGGTAGGTTTTAAGTTCAGTCTTAAACCATTCCAATTAAGTCTGAGATCTAAGGCACTGTGGAAGCTGGTTCCAGAGCTCCGGGCCTTGGACAGAAAAAATGAAATGTCTAATTCTAGCATGAGCAATATCTCTGAAAGTAGGAGGAACAGAGAGATTGGGCTGGGACATACTGAGATAGTAGACAGGAAAGCAATGAGGGATTTCCAGTAGGGACCTTATTTTGAAAACCAAAAGTAAGATTTTATAGGTAATACGGTAAGGGAGTGGGAGCCAGTGGGAAGATTGTAATAAGGGCATAACATGATCGTATTTCCGAGCACCATAAATGAGTTTAATTGCCATATTCTGAACAAGCTGTAGGCGGTGGAGGTCTTTCAATGTAAGCGACTTATAGAGCGAGTTACAATAATCAAGTTGACTACGAATAAGGGAGTGAATTAAGACAGAGAGTGCCGGCAGGAAGCCTTAATTTGTGAAACCTTAATTTCTGTAGAAAACCAATAAGACGGTCATAGCAGGGAATTGGGGTCTGAAGAGTAGCAGGTGACACAGAGCAATACCCTGGTCCACAGATAGTAGGTTAAATGTTTGGGATTATAGTTGATATAGAGGGCCCTCTGGATTATTGTTGGACCTGCTGGTTGGCTATAAGAGGGGAGGGGTACTGCAGGTGAACTGAAAGAGGTGAGCTTCCGTGCTGTGTTGTCCAAGGGCAGGGAACAGTACAATGGAAGAATACAACAAATTATTGTGTCTGTCTTGGGTAAGCAGTGATACCTTAACAGTACAACTTTCCTTGGAGTGGAGGAGTGGCCTAGTGGTTAGAGTGGTGGACTTTGGTCCTGGGGAACTGGGTTCAATTCCCACTGCAGGCACAGGCAGCTCCATGTGACTCTGGGCAAGTCACTTAACCCTCCATTGCCCCTGGTACAAAATAAGTACCTGAATATACGTAAACCGCTTTGAATGTAGTTGCAAAAACCTCAGAAAGGCGGTATATCAAGTCCCATTTCCCTTTCCCTTGACAACTATTATTATTTATTTATTTTATTTATTTGTTACATTTGTATCCCACATTTTCCCACCTATTTGCAGGCTCAATGTGGCTTACGTAGTACCGTAATGGCGTTCGCCAATTCCAGTATGAACAAATACAAAGTGATATTATGGTAGAATAAGGTTCATGTGTGACAGACACATTAGGGATCTTAGGGTGGAAGAGTTATTTTATGTCCATTTGGTTTCGTTGTGTTGCAGGGATTCAGGTTTTTAAGTTGGGTCGGTGGGTATGCCTTTTTGAACAGGTTTGTTTTTAGTGATTTCTGGAAGTTTAGGTGGTCGTACGTTGTTTTTACGACTTTTGGCAGTGCGTTCCATAGTTGTGTGCTTATATAGGAAAAGCTGGATGCATAAGTTGATTTGTATTTGAGTCCTTTGCAGCTTGGGTAGTGGAAATGTAGGTATGTTCGTGCTGATCTTGTGTTTCTGGTTGGCAGGTCTATGAGGTCTGTCATGTATCCCGGGGCTTCGCCATAGATGATTTTATGAACCAAGGTGCAGATTTTGAAAGCAATACATTCTTTGATTGGAGCCAGTGCAGTTTTTCTCGGAGGGGTTTGGTGCTTTCAAACTGCGTTTTTCCAAATATAAGCCTGGCTGCTGTGTTTTGAGCGGTCTGAAGTTTCTTTAGGATTTGTTCTTTGCATCCCGCAAAAATTCCATTGCAGTAGTCTGCATGGCTTAGTACCATTGATTGTATCACGTTGCAAAATGTTTCCCTCAGGAAGAATGGTTTCACGCTTTTGAGTTTCCACATTGAGTGGAATATTTTCTTAATTGTAGATTTCGCTTGGTTCTCTAGTGAGAGGTTTCGGTCGATTATAACACCGAGAATTTTCAGGCTATCTGAGATAGGAAGGGTGTAACCTGGGGTGTTTATGTTTGTGGGTTTATTCGTATTGTATTGGGATGAGATGATGAGACATTGTGTTTTTTCTGTGTTGAGTTTATAGTTTATTTTCCTGGAAACTTTTCAGGATTTATTTCAAAAACAAGAAAAAATGAAAAGTCAGGAGAAAACATGGCTCATCATTTATTCTAGGCAAATGCCAGAGTTTATCTGGTGGACAGATGGCATTTTCCTTTGAATCAACTGTTTGCTCTACTGTATATCTGAGACTCGCAACCCAGTCCTCAGTACGCATCCAGTCTGGTCTATAGATAACCACAATGAATATGCATGAGAGATTTGCATGTATAGAAACTGCTCCCATGCATGCTAAAACCGTGAACATGTAACTAACATTTGCACCTATATCGGTTGTCCAAAGTTGAGCATGTAAATGAGTGTGTCGATTGCAGATCAACATGCATTAGCTAATGAGGTGTCAATCAATAATTGGTGTTAATTGGCAGCAATTTGGAGTTACGCGTGCATCTGCTCCATGTGCTATTCTATAAAAAGTGTGCCTAAATGCAACTCCATAGGTGTGTGGCCATGGGAGCGGGCATGGGGGGGGGGGTCTTCCCAGAAGTTAGGTGCCATATTACAGAATGTTACCCTTAGTTGAGCATACAAACAGAAAAAGCAACACTGGGCCTTCAAGACTGAGACAACAGTGGTTCTTTTTTGACAAGTGACCCGACACGGGCCGTGTTTTGGCGTAAAAGACGCCTGCCTCAGGGGTCAAAGTCTCTGTTATGCAGTTTATGAAGTAATATATCTCCAATGCCTCAGGCAATTATTATTATTATTTATAGCATTTGTACCCCACATTTTCCCACCTATTTGCAGGCTCAATGTGGTTTGCATAGTACCGTCAAAGGCGTTTGCCCAGTCGGTGGATAACAAATACAAAGTTGTATAGTGATCGTATGAGGTATAAGTGGAGGGTCGGAATGGATGAAGATTGCGTGTTGTCCTGTTCGATCATAGTCATGCTGTGTTGGTAGGTGAAGAGGGTTACGTGGGGTCGTTGGGGTAGGCCTTTTTGAAGAGGTTGGCTTTTAGTGATTTCCTGGAGTTCAAGTGGTCGTGGATTGTTTTCACAGCTTTTGGGAGCCCAGTCCATAGTTGTGTGCTTATGTAGGAGAAGCCGGCTGCGCAAGTTTGAAAACTGAGCTCCGTTTATCTTCATATCGCGGCTGTAATTCTCTTACAGACACGTTCATTTATGAGAAATTCTCACTTTGCCTGAGGCACTGGAGAAATATATATACTTCATAAACTGCATAACAGAGACTTTGACCCCTGAGGCAGGCGTCTTTTACGCCGAAACACGGCCCGTGTCGGGTCACTTGTCAATAAAGAACCACTGTTGTCTCAGTCTTGAAGGCCCAGGGTTGCTTTTTCTGTTTGTATACTCTATATGTATGCTGCACTACCCTCTCTATTTATCTTGTAACCATTAGTCGGGCACCAGCATTTACCACAGCTTTTGGCAGACCTAAATACTGGTGCCCAAAGTATTCCCCCCCTGAATGTGCAGGTCTTGACAGCCATGGAGAAGGATGAAGTTCCAGGATCCCCCACCTTCCGAGCAACTTCTTCTGGGCCTTCACAGACACTGAAACACCCTTGGATCATCTACCCACACGGCTGATCCTCCGGGAGCTGCTGGGGCCTTGCTTCTCTCAGATCCTTTATTAAGTTTTCCAAGTCCTGACCGAAGAACAACTTGCCCCTAAAAGGCAGCTTGATTAGGCATGCCTTAGAAGCAGCATTAGCTGCCTAATGCCCCACCCACCTACAGACCACTACCACCGAAGCCCCAGAACAGGGGCAGTGCAAGCTTTCTTCTATGAGGACAGCCAGCTGGGACATAGGTAGTCACAAGAGATTATGCCCCTAGTTATAAGCAACGCACTAGCTCACAATATAAGTGTTAAATATATACAGATCTATGATACAACGGGAAAGTTACTACTACTACTACTTATCATTTATAAAGCACTACTAGACGTACGCAGCGCTGTACACTTGAACATGAAGAGACAGTCCCTGCTCTACAGAACTTACAATCTAATTAGGACAGACAAACAGGACAAACAAGAGATAAGGGAATATTAAAGTGAGGATGATAAAATAAGGGTTCTGAACAAGTGAATAAGGGTTAGGAGTTAAAAGCAGCATCAAAAAGGTGGGCTTTTAGCTTAGATTTGAAGACGGCCAGAGATGGAGCTTGACGTACCGGCTCACTTCACTCACCCCTTTCCAGGAGTCAGTAGTTAAGCACAGAACATGAAGTGGACGAGTAGGCCTAGCCTACTGGTTAGAGCATCAGGCTGACAACCAGGGAAGTCCAGTTCAAATCCCGCTGCTGCTCAGTCACTTAACCCGCCTCTGCCTCAGATATAAACTTAGATTATGAGCCCTTTGGGGACAGGAAAATACCAACCAATGTCTCAGTTCCATAATAGAAAATACACAATCCCATGCAGAAGATCTTTTCACATAACGCAAGGTAGGGATACACAAAATCCAGCATCCTGTGAACACAACAGATGCTTTGGACAATGTAACTGTAACAAAGTACTTGAAGATAAAGGCTTTGTTAAAGAGTCCTAAGACATTATAAAGGGATTTTACATTTCACATGAGATCTAACAGAAAGTCAATATAATTTCTTCAATGCAGGAGTTCACTTGTTCAGAACCCTTATTTTATCATCCTCACTTTAATATTCCCTTATCTCTTGTTTGTCCTGTTTGTCTGTCCTAATTAGATTGTAAGCTCTGTCGAGCAGGGACTGTCTCTTCATGTTCAAGTGTACAGCGCTGCGTACGTCTAGTAGCGCTATAGAAATGATAAGTAGTAGTAGTAGTAGTAGTTAGTTAGTACATAAGTACATAAGTATTGCCATACTAGGAAAGACCACAGGTCCATCGAGCCCAGCATCCTGTTTCCGACAGTGGCCAATCCAGGTCCCAGAAATGACGGATTTTCCCCAAGTCCATTTAATAACGGTCTATGCACTTTTCCTTTAGGAAGCCGTCCAAACCTTTTTTTAAACTCCACTAAGCTAACCGCCTTTACCACATTCTCTGGCAACGAATTCCAGAGTTTAATTACATGTTGAGTGAAGAAAGATTTTCTCCGATTCGTTTTAAATTTACTACATTGTAGCTTCATCGCATGCCCCCTAGTCTTAGTATTTTTGGAAAACGTGAACAGACGCTTCACATCTACCCGTTCAACTCCACTTGTTATTTTATTTTGCCCCCCGTAATCAAACAGGCAAAAGCAATTGCGAACAACCACTGATATTCTGGAAAGTTCAGGGGAAGGGCCTCCTATATCCACTACTTTTAATTTTCCTTAGGACCTGGACAGGGATTGAGTCCTTAAGTTGTTTTCTTCTGTCACAGATAGTATTTATTTCTAGAGAGTAAGAAAGTTTCCTGACATAACTATGGCTAAGTAGAAAAGAAGAAAATTACAACTGCGGCCTAGAGCCCTGCAAGTTGACACATTAGTTTCTGTTTAATGTCTTTGCAAATGTCATGATCTCGGATACTAGAGGTATGTGAGCCCTTGGGCTACTGCCGTTGAGCGGCAGCAGCAGGCAAAACTCCCCGACCAGGACTGGGCAAGACAACAGACAGGACAGAAGCTGCAAAGCAGGAACACACAGGACTAGAACTCCACTTCGCCACCGTTCCCTAGGAGTTGAGCCCCTGGGTTCTGGCGGCCGGCAGGGCTTACCGGAGACAGGCAAACACAGGAACTGGGACTCTAAAACAAGCTTGACAAAACAAGGACCAGGAAACAGGACTAAGGGGACATCCTCACACAAAGAAATATCACACAAGCTTGCACCAAACAGGGACTCAAGGTAAGGCAGAGGGGACTAGAGAACCAACACAAAACAGGCAAGGCAGACAAACACTAGAGGGAACAAGACTAGGCATACAGATAAAAACCAAAACAAGGCCGAAGTGCTCCTAAGCACCAAAAGGGAAAGCAGGGAAGCCAACAGGGAAAAGCAGGGAAGCCAACAAAGCAGAAAGTGCTCCCAAGCACTAAAAGGGAAAGCAGGGAAGCCAACAGGGAAAAGCAGAAAGTGCTGCTAAGCACTAAACACTGACCGTGACCTTTGGCGTTTGCAAAGGCAAAGCAGAAAGTTTCCAGGATGCTAATAAGCCCATCGGCAGCTGAGGCTCAAGCTGCAACAATCTCAAGGCAGCTAAGGGTGAGGCTAGTTGCCAAACTTCCAAGCAAAACTGGAGAGCTACAATCTCCGGACCGGACCCAAAAAGGGAGTCTGGAAAGTCTATGGCAGCCACCGGTTCTGGCCACCAGAGGACAAGAGGAGCACAAACCAAGAAAATAACAAAGTATAGAATATATAGAATGTTTGTACGTTTGGGAAGCTTGCCAGGTGCCCTTGGCCTGGATTGGCCGCTGTCGTGGACAGGATGCTGGGCTCGATGGACCCTTGGTCTTTTCCCAGTGTGGCATTACTTATGTACTTACTAGCCGTTGAGCCCGTGTAAACGGGCTAGTTTTGGAATGGGGGGAGGGGGTTCCGAGGCCCGCCCCCGAGGTTGCCGCTGCTCCGCCCCCCCCGGCCCGAGCACTGTATTTCTTATTGAACTTACATCACACCACGCAGACGCAGCAGGCACATCAGCAAAGCTGCCATCGGGACGGGCTTCCTTCTCTGCCTGTGTCCCGCCCTTGTGTGACGTAACGCGGCGACAGTGGGACACAGGCAGAGAAGGAAGCCCGTCCCGACGGCAGCTTTGATGTACTTGCTGCGTCTGCGTGGTGCGATGTAAGTTCAATAAGAAAGACAGTGCTCGGGCCGGGTGGAGGGGCGGCGGTGGCGGCGACTCCGGGTGGGGGGAGCGGTAGCAGTGACCTCGGGGGGGGAGGGGGAGGGCGGAGCGGTTGCGAGTACGTCTGCGGCATGCGCAGTAGAGACTTCCCGCTCTGTCCCGCCCCCCTCATCATGTATTGATGCAGGGGTGGGGCAGAGAGGGAAGTCTCTACTGCGCATTTGCGAGTGAGTACGACACTCGCCTTTTATATGTTTGATACTGAAGTACAAAGAAATAGACTATATTGTTTTGGAAGTTTCACAATTGTACTTATTTCTTTGTGACAAGGGGAAAAGACTTGGATTTAGCTCAAAGCAAGTTACATTCAGATACTGTAGGTATTTCCCTAGAGGACTTAAGTCTTAGAAGGCTTCGTATCCAAATACTTTAACACTATCTTCTATCTCATCCACTTTACCATTTTAGAGCTATCAATAGATAGAATTTTCTGTCCTTTTGCTGATTTTTTTTTATACAGTTTTTCTAATTTTTGTTTTTGGAGCATCATTAGTGCACAGACTGATAATGAATCTAATTAACACACACTGAGGGCTTGGCTTTCAAACACTGATACTTGGCACTCGGTAATAGTTAACACACAGCACGGAAACGAAAATCAACATGCACAGGAAACAAATTTAAAACTGCCTCAGTTACTTGACCAAAAGCATTAGAAAGCCTGATCAAAAATGTCAACGTGCATATGCAGCTGAGGAGAAGCTAGTTGCTTCAAAATACGGCAGTAAAACTAAGCTGAAGGGCAAGAAAATGGAACCATGTCATGCCTCTTTTAAAAGAGGAAAGCGGGTTCCCCATTTCGCAAAGGATAACATTTAAAATGATAACTCTTGTCCATAAAAATCAATTAATTGGGTTTACCACTTCCTCTATCTCAATTTCTCATGCCATAGGAGTAGCCTAGTGGTCAGTGCAGCGGACTTTGATCCTGGGAAACTGAGTTTGATTCCCACTGCAGCTCCTTGTGACTCTGGGCAAGTCACTTAACCCTCCATTGCCCCTGGTACAAAAGAAGTACCTGAATATATGTAAACCACTTTGAATTTAGTTGCAAAAACCTCAGAAAGGCGATGTATCAAGTCCCATTTCCCTTTCCCTATTTGAGATTCTACATGGAATGTTGAAACTATTTATAGATTCTATATGGAATGTTGAAACTATTTGTAGATTCTACATGGAATGTTGCTATTCCACTAGCAACATTCCATGTAGAAGCCTGCCCTTGCAGATCAGCAACGCGGCTGCGCAGGCTTCTGTTTCTGTGAGTCTGACGTCCTGCACATACAGACTCACAGAAACAGAAGCCTGTGCGGCCGCATTGGTGATCTGCAAGGGCAGGCTTCTATATGGAATGTTGCTACCGTGTTTCCCCGAAAATAAGACCTACTCCGAAAATAAGGCCTACCGGGGTTTTGATGCAAATTTGTATTATAAGGCTTCCCCCCAAAAGTAAGACCTACCTGAAGCAGGGCCGCCGAGAGCCGGACAAAGGCCGCCGCCCCCCGCCCCCGAGGTCGCCCCCCCCACACGAGGTTGCCAGGCCCCCCCCCCATTGCTCCCGGAACTACCGGTACCTGAAACACCTCCTTTCACCTTCCTTCGCAAGTTCGGAGCAAGCAGCAGGGCAGGCCATTCCTTCCTTCCATGTCCCGCCCTTGCCTGACGTAACGTAACGTCAGGCGAAGGCGGGGCACAGAAGGAAGGAGAGGTCTGCCCTGCTGCTGCTTGCTCCGAACTTGCGAAGGAAGGTGAAAGGAGGCGTTTCAGGTTGGGAGCGACGGAGGGCGGGTGGAGGTGGGCCCGGCGACCTTGGGTGGGGGTGGCGACCCCGATGTTTCCTCAAAAAAAAAAATAAGACCTCCTCTGAAAATAAGACCTAGCAGGTCTTGGGGAGGAAAAATTAATATAAGACAGTGTCTTATATTCGGGGAAACACGGTAGTGGAGGAGTAGCCTAGTGGTTAGTGCAGCTGACTCTGATCCTGGGGAACTGGGTTCAACTCCCACTGCAGCTCCTTGTGACTCTGGGCAAGTCACTTAACCCTCCATTGCCCCATGTAAGCCGCACTGAGCCTGCCATGAGTGGAAAAGCTTGGGGTACAAATGTAACAAAAATAAAATAGATACTATTGGAGATTCTACATGGAATGTTGCTACTATTGGAGATTCTACATAGAATGTTGCTATTCCACTAGCAACATTCCATGTAGAAGGCTGCGCAGGCTTCTGTTTCTGTGAGTCTGACGTCCTGCACGTACAGACTCACAGAAACAGAAGCCTGTGCGGCCGCATTGGTGATCTGCAAGGGCAGGCTTCTATATGGAATGTTGCTACCGTGTTTCCCCGAAAATAAGACCTACTCCGAAAATAAGGCCTACCGGGGTTTTGATGCAAATTTGTATTATAAGGCTTCCCCCCAAAAGTAAGACCTACCTGAAGCAGGGCCGCCGAGAGCCGGACAAAGGCCGCCGCCGCCCCCCGCCCCCGAGGTCGCCCCCCCCACACGAGGTTGCCAGGCCCCCCCCCCCCCCATTGCTCCCGGAACTACCGGTACCTGAAACACCTCCTTTCACCTTCCTTCGCAAGTTCAGAGCAAGCAGCAGGGCAGGCCATTCCTTCCTTCCGTGTCCCGCCCTTGCCTGACGTAACGTAACGTCAGGCGAAGGCGGGGCACAGAAGGAAGGAGAGGTCTGCCCTGCTGCTGCTTGCTCCGAACTTGCGAAGGAAGGTGAAAGGAGGCGTTTCAGGTTGGGAGCGACGGAGGGCGGGTGGAGGTGGGCCCGGCGACCTTGGGTGGGGGTGGCGACCCCGATGTTTCCTCAAAAAAAAATAAGACCTCCTCTGAAAATAAGACCTAGCAGGTCTTGGGGAGGAAAAATTAATATAAGACAGTGTCTTATATTCGGGGAAACACGGTAGTGGAGGAGTAGCCTAGTGGTTAGTGCAGCTGACTCTGATCCTGGGGAACTGGGTTCAACTCCCACTGCAGCTCCTTGTGACTCTGGGCAAGTCACTTAACCCTCCACTGCCCCAGGCACAAAATAAGTGCCTGAATATATGTAAACCGCTTTGAATGTAGTTGCAAAAACCTCAGAAAGGCAGTATATCAAGTCCCATTTCCCTTCCCTTTACTAGCAATATCATCATTTAGACATATTGGTCTAGATTTCATAAGTAATGCCATCTTCACCAAGGAAGGTCCTTCACTGTGGAACAACCTATCACAGTATCTGAGGACGGAACCATCCTATCAAAAATTAAAGAAGGAACTTAACAGAGTGACGGGGGAGTTTCATGATCAGCCAGTCCGGTAACCTGGGATGTACTATCATTACAGTACTACTACTACCCAATGAAAATTGTAAATATTCTCTTGCTCCATCTATGGAATGGCCTCCCAAAAGCTGTGAAAACAATCTATGATCACCTGAACTTCAGGAAATCACTAAAAACCAACCTCTTCAAAAAGGCCTACCCCAACGACCCAACGTAAACCTCTTCACCCAGGAACATAACATTACTAATGATCGTACTGGATATCACACAATCTTCATCCCTTCCGATCCTCCACATATACCTCATTCGATCACTATACAACCTTGTATTTGTTATCAACCGACTGGGCAAGCGCCTTTTTCAGTACTATGTTAGCCACATTGAGCCTGCAAATTGGTGGGAAAATGTAGGGAAAATGTAGGAAAATGATGTGACTATATACATACCATTCAAACAAGACATTAAAGAAATCTCCAATGAAATCAACCAAAGCCTACACATCATGAACACCTGGGCTGATGCACTTCGATTGAAACTGAATGCAGAAAAAACTCAATGCCTGATACTTACCTCCCAATACAACACGAATAAATTCACCGCTATAAACACACCAAAACTAAATCTTCCAATCTCAGAAACTTTAAAGATCCTTGGAGTTACTATTGACCGCCACCTAACACTTGAAACCCACGCAAATAACACAACCAAAAAGATGTTCTACTGCATGTGGAAACTGAAACGAATAAAACCATTCTTCCCAAGATTCGTCTTCCAAAGCCTAGTGCAATCACTTGTGCTCAGCCATCTGGACTACTGCAACTCACTATATGCAGGGTGTAAGGAACAATTACTGAAGAAGCTCCAAAGAGCCCAGAACACAGCAGCCAGACTCATCTTCGGGAAACCAAAATACGAAAGTGCGAAACCCTTACGAGAGAAGCTACACTGGCTCCCACTCAAGGAACGCATCACTTTTAAAGTATGCATACTAGTCCACAAAATTATTCATGGTGAAGCCCCAGCCTACATGTCTGACTTAATAGACCTACCACCCAGAAACGCTAAAAGATCATCCCGAACCTTCCTAACCCTCCACTTCCCTAACTGCAAAGGCATAAAATACAAAGTGCTGCACGCGTCAACCTTCTCTTATATGAGCACACAATTCTGGAACAAACTACCACGAAATCTGAAAACGATCCACGAATTAACCGAATTCCGCAAACTACTAAAGACCCATCTTTTTGAAAAAATATATCGAAAGGATCAAAATACATGAAGTCCACACACACTGTTAACAATGCATCAATACATCCTCTTCCGTACTTGTATCCCCCGCAATCTTACACGCTTAAACCTAATCTACAGGTAAAAAACAGAAAATATTATACCCGAACCATCTCTTGCTATCGCTCTGCTGCCCAATCAGGATCCGGTGTTCTTCTATTGTTTTGTTGTTCTTTGCCATTGTTTTATTCTCTTTAACGATACAGGGACTTGTTTTAATTTAACGCCTCATAATGTAACCATAATTATGTTGTAACAGATTGTACTTCCATCAATACAATGTATTGTAGCCACAATGAACCCGCAAATAGATGGGAAAATGTGGGATACAAATGCAACAAATAAATAAATAAATAAATAAATAAATAAATCTAGTCTTTTACTGTTCTCTAACCTCTGTTAGACTGTACATTGTAAACCGCTAAGATGGGAACTCCATATAGCAGTATATCGAACCCTAAATAAACTGTAAACTGTGATTTAACGCAAGATCTGGGGCTAATGACACTCCATTGTAATTGGATCCCTCCTCGCGTGCTGCGGACTTGTTAAAGCTTTATCCAAAATAACTGCAAATGTCTAGTTAATTTTATACTATTTATCCAATTTCTACCCTGCCTCTCCCAAGAGACAACAAAAGTGGCATATACAATAGAACATAAAATCAATACAACAGCAGCGTACAAATCAATACATATACATAACATTTAAAATGCATAAATGATAAAATATTGCTAAGGGACCTCAACTATCCATACTTTATTTTATTTATTTTTGTTACATTTGTACCCCGCGCTTTCCCACTCATGGCAGGCTCAATGCGGTGGGCAATGGAGGGTTAAGTGACTTGCCCAGAGTCACAAGGAGCTGCCTGTGCCGGGAATCAAACTCAGTTCCTCAGGACCAAAGTCCACCACCCTAACCACTAGGCCACTCCTCCACTGTTGCTACTATTTGAGATGCTATTCCACTAGCAACATTCCATGTAGAAGTCGGCCCTTGCAGATCACCAATGTGGCCGCGCAGGCTTCTGCTTCTGTGAGTCTGACGTCCTACACATACGTGCAGGACGTCAGACTCACAGAAACAGAAGCCTGCGCAGCCTTCTACATGGAATGTTGCTAGTGGATAGCAACATTCCACGTAGAATCTCCAATAGTATCTATTTTATTTTTGTTACATTTGTACCCTGCGCTTTCCCACTCATGGCAGGCTCAATGCGGCTTACATGGGGCAATGGAGGGTTAAGTGACTTGCCCAGAGTCACAAGGAGCTGCCTGTGACTGAAGTGGGAATCGAACTCAGTTCCTCAGTTCCCCAGGACCAAAGTCCACCACCCTAACCACTAGGCCACTCCTCCACTGTTGCTACTATTTGAGATTCTACATGGAATGTTGCTATTCCACTAGCAACATTCCATGTAGAAGTCGGCCCTTGCAGATCACCAATGTGGCCACGCAGGCTCATGCTTTTGTGAGTCTGACGTCCTGCACGTATGTGCAGGACGTCAGACTCACAGAAACAGAAGCTTGCGCAGCCTTCTACATGGAATGTTGCTAGTGGAATAGCAACATTCCATGTAGAATCTCCAATAGTAGCAACATTCCATGTAGAATCTCAAAGAGTAGCAACGTTCCATGTAGAATGTCCAATAGTAGCAACATTCCATGTAGAATCTCCAATAGTATCTATTTTATTTTTGTTACATTTGCACCCTGCTTTCCCACTCATGGCAGGCTCAATGCGGCTTACATGGGGCAATGGAGGGTTAAGTGACTTGCCCAGAGTCACAAGGAGCTGCCTGTGCCTGAAGTGGGAATCGAATTCAGTTCCTCAGTTTCCCAGGACCAGAGTCCACCACCCTAACCACTAGGCCACTCCTTCACTTCCACTGTTTCCTAAAATAAGACTATCGCTAACTCATTTAAGCCTGAGAAGGATACAGTTCTAAAGCA
This sequence comes from Microcaecilia unicolor, assembly GCF_901765095.1. Taxonomy (NCBI): domain Eukaryota; kingdom Metazoa; phylum Chordata; class Amphibia; order Gymnophiona; family Siphonopidae; genus Microcaecilia; species Microcaecilia unicolor. The sequence continues at coordinate 60,861 of NW_021963008.1, forward strand.
TAGGCCGTGTGTAACAAAATGCTTTTTGTTTGGTTTCAGACAAATTAATCCACAAGGCAACTTCAAGAGCGGTTTGAGGGGGTCGCAGCACTCACGCAGGGACGTAGCGCCGGATACGTGGGTTTCAATAACGTGGAGCCAGATGATTTCATACTTTAAATACCACAAAATCTCAAAACCGACTATCTCAGTTACTGGAAACTAAAGCAGCGAGATTTTAAAACAGGTGAAACAGGGTCACGCGGTGGAACCCCTGCAATTAAACAAGCTGCTGAATTTTGAATCGCTTGCAATCTTTTCAACTGAAATTTCAGGAGACCTACGTGTAATGAATTATATAAATCCAGCAGAGATATAATTAACCCATTGATTACTGTAATTAAATCTTCCCAGTCCAGAGAAGAGGTATTGTATATTCCAGAGATGGAAGAAACAGATGCTACCAGTGTTACTGACATGTTCCTGCATATTTAAGTGCTGTCCAGAACAACCCCTAAAATTATTATTTCTGCCCTCTGGGGAATGTATTACATCTTTAATGTGAACCGAAGGACACACAGAACACAGAGATCAACACCAACAAATTATTTCTGTCTTTGGATGAATTCAAGCAGGAATTATTAAATGTCAACCAGCAATCCACCTCATAAGCATTGCCCAGACAACAGTAAGTCTGAGTATTATCAGCGTACATTAAACAATTCAAAGAAAATGTTCAATGGCATGCATCAAAGAACAAAAACATATGTTTAATTGAGAGGATAATAAGGACCACAGGTCTGAAAATTCATTCTTTCGTAACATTTAGCTCTTCAATTCAGAAAGAAGGAGAACCATACATATGACTTGTCCTCAACACTGCAGGCTCCCAACCTCGATTAAAAGAAGGTCAGAGTCCTACGGTGTCAAATCCGGCCATAAGATTTAGGAGAACCACCACTGAATCAGACCCTATGTCAAACCTTCTCTGTATTCATCAAGCAAAGCTAAGAGGCCAGCTGCAGTACTGCAAGATGTCAACCATTTCTCATCCTCAAATTTAGGGGTGGGCAACCTTAGTCCTTGAGGGCCAGTTGGGTTTCCAGGCTTTCCCTAATGAATATACATGAGATCTATTTGCATGCCATGGAGGCAGTATATGCAAACAGATTTCATGCATATTCACTAGGAAATCCTGAAAACCCAACTATGTTGCAGCCCTTGAGGACCATCAGTACAGTGGAGGACTGGCCTAGTGGTTAGGGTGGTGGACTTTGGTCCTGGGGAACTAAGGAACTGAGTTTGATTCCCACTTCAGGCACAGGCAGCTTCTTGTGACTCTGGGCAAGTCACTTAACCCTCCATTGCCCCATGTAAGCCGCATTGAGCCTGCCATGAGTGGGAAAGTGCGGGGGAACAAATGTAACAAAAATTAAAAAATTAAAAATTAATCAGCAGTAGGGGTGTGGCAGTACTGTACTGAGTACAGGGAAAATCAAAAGAATAGCCATACTGGGTCAGATTGATGGTCTATCTAGCCCAGTATCCTGCATCCAACAGTGGCCAATTCAGATCACAAGTACCTGGCAGAAACCCAAATAGTAGCAACGTTCCACGCAGAACCCCAAAGAATAGCAAGATTCCGGAATCCCAAGAGTAACAAGATTCCATACAGAATCCCAAATAGTAGCAACGTTCCATGCTACCAGTCTCAGGGCAAGGAGTGGCTTTCCCCATGTCTAGCTGAATAGCAGACTATGGGCTTTTCCTCCAGGAACTTGTCCAAAGCTTTTTTTAAACCCAGATACCCTAACTGCTGTTACCACATCCTCCGGCAATGAGTTCCAAGAATTAGGAGGTCTGGGAAGACTTTTCCTATGCGTCAGGACATCAGGGATATTCTTGATGCTTACATAAGCTTCCAGTCATTCTCATGATTATTTTCAGGTGTGTGTGTGGCAGCCCTGAGGGGTGGGGGTGACAGACAAAACATGCAGAGCATTTGCATGGAATTATTTCCAGTCCACGTGTGACTGTTTATTGGCCTTGTGTGTGCCTGTGACCCAGAGGGTAGAGAAGAGTGCTCCTTTGGAAAAGTTTCTCTCCTAAATACTGTGTTTCACTACATCAACATTTTTATGCTGTAGAAGTTAGAAAGGGAAAGGGGGGTGGGATTTGATATACTTACTGCCTTTCTGTGGTTACAGTCAAAGCAGTTTACATATTGTATGCAGGTGCTTATTTTGTACCTGGGGCAATGAAGGGTTAAGTGACTTGCTCAGAGTCACAAGGAGCTGCAGTGGGACTTGAACTCAGTTCAAGTACTTTGGAAGTGGGGGGGGGGGGGGGGGAGCTTATTTGTCTAGAACTCCCAGTCTCATCTGGCCAATTTTCCTATATACCCAATTTGGTCCCATTTTGTTACATTTTTAGAGAGTCATTATGCCCCCAGACAGACATTCTCAATTCATATATATAATTTCTTTTCAATACCTGTTGAGTTGGAAAGAATAAAATCTATGTGCATAAGTCTGTCTTGACTATTATCACAGGAATAAAGTACCTGCAGGGATCTGTGCCCGAGCTTCTGCAGGTATATTCTCCAGATATTACTTAATAAACACACCTGGCTTTGAAAATCCGCAATGACAAGCCTTATTGCGTACCCCAGCCTAACCCCACCACAACTGAACAATGCACTGACAATTGCCCGCATCAAGGGAGTGGAGTGGAGGAGTGGCCTAGTGGTTAGAGCACCAGTCTTGCAATCCAGAGGTGGCCAGTTCAAATCCCTTGTGATTTTGGGTAAGTCACTTAACCCTCCATTGCCTCAGGTACAAACTTAGATTGTGAGCCCTCCTGGGACAGAGAAATATCCAGTGTACCTGAATGTAACTCACCTTGAGCTACTAGTGAAAAAGGTGTGAGCAAAATCTAAATAAAGATTCTAGAATTCTAAAGAATAACAAGATTCCATGCAGAATTTCAAAGTGTAGGAACATTCCATGTAGAACCCCAAAGAGTAACAAGATTCTTTGGGGTGGAGGAGTGGCCTAGTGGTTCGCGCACCAGTCTTGCAATCCACAGGTGGCCGATTCAAATTCCACTGCTGCTCCTTGTGATCTTGGGTAAGTCACTTAACCCTCCATTGCCTCAGGTACAAACTTAGGTTGTGAGCCCTCCTGGGACAGAGAAATATCCAGAGTACCTGAATGTAACTCACCTTGAGCTACTACTGAAAAGGTGTCAGCAAAATCTAAATAATAAATAAAGGGAGGGAAAGTTTTAAAAGGTTGTTTTACCTGCAGAAATTGCTCCCAAAACTCCAAAGAGCATAACTTCAAACTGAGGTACAAGACGCTACAGCTCCATTTCAACACCATCTACAGAATAACGAACACAACAAGTGAATTCTAGATCACACAGACTCCTGATGCAGGCCCCTCGGGTCGAAACACAGCTGTGTCGAGCCATGTTCATCAATCAGTACATTTTTAATTCTTATTTTTGACCTGGAGCATCATTCATTTTGGTCTACTTCGAGTAGGGAGGCAGGATGCTTTAGTCTAAGTCTCCCCCCTCCCCAACCAGCATATTTTTCTCTCCTACTGCTGACCCCAGTGATCTGGCATATCTTTTCTCTCCCAACACCCCTCCCCCATGCATATTTCTCTCTCCTACCCCCTGCCCGGATGCTCCTGCAGCTTTTCTTTCCTGCTGTCCTGGGTTCTCTTCTACCCCCCACATCCCCACGGCACATTCCGGCAGCCTTTTCTCTCCTGCCACCCCACGTTCTCCGGCATCTCATTCTCCCTCCCCCTCCCCCTGACAGCCCTCTGAACTTGTCTTTTTTGAATAGCCATGTGCAAATATCATTAGCGCACGACGTTAGCACCTGAGCATTTATCAACACCTATTTCCTAAGCAGGAAGGGTTCACACGCTAATCCCACACAAAATCAGTTGCAGGCAGATGATCAAAAGCCCCGCGCTGTTCCAAACAGCGCTCTAAAATAGCGCTGGAACAGCGCGGGGCGCTATTAGACCTATGATCAGAGATAATGCATGCAAATTTAAGCAGCGCAATTATCTCTGATCATGGGGTGGAAGTGCGGGAGAATTGTGCCTTTGCATGCGCTCAGCACAATCCTCCCGCCCTTGTTTGACAGGTCTGGGCTGGAGACCAATGAAAAGAGAAGGACGCCCATCTTTAAATCGGAAAATGGACGTCCTCAACTGCCCTGTTGCAGGGACGGCCAAATTTCAAGGGGGTGTCGGAGGTATAGCGACGGGGCAGTTGAGGACGTCCAAATTTTGGACGTTTCTGCAATGGGCAGTTAAGGATGTCCAAAATTGGATGTTTCTACGAGAAAGACGTCTTTCTCATAGAAACATCCAATTTTGGACGTCCTCAACTGCCCTCGCTGGCAGGTTTGCTGTAGGGGGGAATGGGGGCCTGCTGGACAGGACTCACCATTCCTCCCCAATGATCTGCAAACCCTAACGCCAGCTCGGAGCTGGCGTAGGATGATTTGTCGCAGCCAGCAACTCAATCTTTGGCGCGCTGGATGCTGATCATTGGGGATGAATGCGTTAAGCACCGATTAGCATGCATTTGCAGGCTACTTGCGCTAAGAGCCCTCGAGCGCATTGTTTCATGCGCTCGAGGGCTCTGATCATGGGGCAGTAGCAAACGCCGGCGCTAGTATGGCGCTAACAGCCTCTAGCACCGGCGTTTGCTTTTAATCATCTGCCTGTTAGTGCGCAGTAATGTAGTTGCACTGATTAGCGTAAAAACGCCCACTCTTCCCCCCCGCCCCGCCCCGACACATCCCCTCTGCAATAAAAAATTTTTAGCCCACACAGATTAGGAAAAGCTTTTTTTGGAAGCTAACGAATGACACAGCAAACAAGCTAAAAAAATACAAGAACTAAAACTATTTGATTATCAAGATGGTGAAACCTATGAAGGCAGTTTATAACTGTCAGGATAAAAAAATGCTGCCTTGAAATACCCTCCCTTTTTAAAAAATGTTAATCAGACGCCAGAGACACAGAACCAGGCGCCTTCAGACCTCTGGCCTGGGGCAAGCAAAGGCTCTGCAGGGCGGTATCATTAGCACTGCTCTCGAGACATTCGGCAAGGCACAAAAAATACCAGGTACGTAGCTCATTTTTAAAACCTGGAAAAAAATGCCTATCAGATTTTAACCTTCTCGTAACAACATAAAATTGGTTTTCTTTGCACAAGAGGCAAAGCCTATAATAAGGCTGTCTGATAACTAACAACATATAATGCTCTGTCTCCTTTTAATGAGGAATACCGCTGTCCTTCCCGTAAAATATCAATTTGCTGTTCATTTCCTTTCACGCATCCTTCTATTCCAGCTAAATAGGCTGCTGTTGTGGTTTTTTTTTAATTCAATGCCAACAGCTTTAATTGTGATACTACTTTTTGTTTTTTTTTTAATTCTCATTACCAGAGTCCTCCAGTTCTTAGGTTTCTCCTGTTGTTTTTTTTTTTTTGTTAGGTCAGGGTGATGATGATCAGCACAGCAACCCCCCACACCAGAGGCTTTCAAGAGCAATAAATATTTGTCTTTAAAAAAAAATGCCAAATGAAACAAACATTTTACTTTGCTTAACCTGAGGCCAACGCACATGAGGTCAAGCTGACTGCAGACCCTTTTGTATCACTTTTCTGAGAAGCTGTTTCTCTCTCCCAAGCCCCTCTGCTGGCAGGTGGCACCATCTCTTCCATACGGGTCTCGGCACAATCTCCTGATTGACAGAGGAACCCAATAAAAGAAGGAGCCTGAGAAAGCTGTTGATATACACTTGTTCGGATTGTCAAAACAATCATTCCAGCAAAACTGTCAGGGTAAACACTGCTAGCTGCCCCGATCTTCTTTCATATGTTCCCTTCCCTAATTACCAGAGGTGCTCTTTGCTGTCTTCTGTCTAGCTGTGCCTGTATCCTCGTAAAGAAGCCGTACTAGCATATCAGCTTTTCGTTGCTTTGTATTGCGTGCTTCCCTTTCTGACGAAGGCTTCTTCTTGTTCCGAGTTCTGGCATTTAATATTCTAATACTGGGGTGGGCATACGACAGATTGCCACTCTAGATCTGTCTTCTAGCCTGCCAAAACTAACTCCACAGCTGCTCTGGTGACATTGAGGGGCATTTTCGAAACGATGTCTAAGTTTGACTTTAGACGTTTTGCAAAAAAAACATCCAAAATCTGAACAAGAAAGAAGTTCATTTTCCAAAAAGAAAAATGTCTCTTTTGGTTGAGGAACTGAGTTCGATTCCCACCTCAGGCACAGGCAGCTCCTTGTGACTCTGGGCAAGTCACTTAACCCTCCATTGCCCATGTAAGCCGCATTGAGCCTGCCATGAGTGGGAAAGCACGGGATACAAATGTAACAAAATTAAAATAGATACTATTGGAGATTCTACATGGAATGTTGCTACTATTGGACATTCTACATGGAACGTTGCTACTCTTTGAGATTCTACATGGAATGTTGCTATTCCACTAGCAACATTCCATGTAGAAGGCTGCGCAGGCTTCTGTTTCTGTGAGTCTGACGTCCTGCACATACGTGCAGGACGTCAGACTCACAAAAGCATGAGCCTGCGTGGCCACATTGGTGATCTGCAAGGGCCGACTTCTACATGGAATGTTGCTAGTGGAATAGCAACATTCCATGTAGAATCTCAAATAGTAGCAACAGTGGAGGAGTGGCCTAGTGGTTAGGGTGGTGGACTTTGGTCCTGGGGAACTGAGGAACTGAGTTCGATTCCCACTTCAGTCACAGGCAGCTCCTTGTGACTCTGGGCAAGTCACTTAACCCTCCATTGCCCCATGTAAGCCGCATTGAGCCTGCCATGAGTGGGAAAGTGCAGGGTACAAATGTAACAAAAATAAAATAGATACTATTGGAGATTCTACATGGAATGTTGCTACTATTTATAGATTCTACATGGAATGTTGCTACTATTGGAGTTTCTACATGGAATGTTGCTATTCCACTAGCTCTTCACTAATCCAAAGACAAGAACTAAGCGTATGCAAACAGCAATTAGATAAATACCACTGATAATATATGTATATATATATGCAAGTTTCACATATTTTATGTATTTGTTGGGAGCCCTCGGACGATACCACTTAACAGCAATTACATTAGTTTTTTGCCTAGTGGCTAGGTCTCTCTTCATCGAGCAATCCCTTTTATTAAACCATAAGTAAATGCTGTTGCAAACTCATTCCACTGGTGCCCAAAAGTATACGTGCTCAAAATATAAAAATTCAAAAGAAAAAATAGAGAAAACTTATCTTAAACATTACTGCATGTCTCTCTGTTGAAGTCCACTTTGGCTTCCCCTAAATTGCGCCCAATTATGGTTTAATAAAAGGGATTGCTCGATGAAGAGAGACCTAGCCACTAGGCAAAAAACTAATGTAATTGCTGTTAAGTGGTATCGTCCGAGGGCTCCCAACAAATACATAAAATATGTGAAACTTGCATATATATATACATATATTATCAGTGGTATTTATCTAATTGCTGTTTGCATACGCTTAGTTCTTGTCTTTGGATTAGTGAAGAGCGTGATTGCAGTTTCCAAAGATTTGTGGTATTGGAGATATCAGTGGTTTCAGCTATTCCACTAGCAACATTCCATGTAGAAGTCGGCCCTTGCACATCACCAATGTGGCCGCACAGGCTTCTACATGGAATGTTGCTAGTGGAATAGCAACATTCCATGTAGAATCTCCAATAGTATCTATTTTATTTTTGTTACATTTGTACCCTGCGCTTTCCCACTCATGGCAGGCTCAATGCGGCTTACATGGGGCAATGGAGGGTTAAGTGACTTGCCCAGAGTCACAAGGAGCTGCCTGTGCCTGAAGTGGGAATCGAACTCAGTTCCCCAGGACCAAAGTCCACCACCCTAACCACTAGGCCACTCCTCCACTTGGAAAGCACTTTTTAGCAGAGGGAATATATCTCGCCGACGAAGGAAGCAGTACAATTTAAGACAGGTCGGCTCAATTCACTTGGTATGTGCTTTTGAAGAGGATTAGTTGCACTGCAGCTTAAAATATGTAGGACTGTATAGAAGTACAACGTGTGGACACTTATCCAACCAAGCTATTCCATGTTATTTTCTACTTCATTTTCTAAGTTATTTCCGAAATATTTTTTCACTTGGTTGTTGTGGTGTAGAACATGTGTGGATATAAGGAAAAAAAAAAAGTGAAATTTAGTATTACTGTTAGTCAGGGCTTTTTTTGAGGGTGTACTTGGGGGTACTGTCCACTGTCTGCTAAAATTAACCCATGGTCCCCGAGTTTTAAAGAAAAAGCTCAGGCTCTACACACCAATTCTGCCTTGTCGTAGGTTCTGTGACTGGTTGCAGGGTCCCTGGCTATTGTGGGGTGGGTCTCTCACTGATCACCCATCCCTGAAGGGTGGCCTGGCATTTGAGTACCGGCATCTTTTTCGCTAGAAAAAAAACACACAGGTGTTAGTTTCCTTTCCTTTGGACATGGGAAGGAGCGAGTCCTCTGCCCATGCCGGTTACAATCAGGTCCCACGCTAGGACCTCCTGCGGCAGTCTCACGACGCTGCGGTGGGAGGTCTCGGCAGTCATTTGGATTGGAGAATGGGGCAAGAAGGAGCGGGGTTCATTCCTGCCCACAAAGAAGTCACTAGACCACTACGGCTTCACTAATGTTGGCCCGGGTGGAAAGCGGGGGAGGCGCAGGAGCGCAATCATGAGGGAAGGTGGGAGGAGGTTTGGTTTCAGCCAAAAATGCACAGGCGAATTTGGCCAAAACCCACGCTTGGATTTCAGGTTGGTTTTGGTGCTGAATGAGTAGGGATGAGAGAGATTGGCATGCAATGGATGTAGTGCATACAAATTTCTCTCATGAATATTCATTATGGATGTTCTGAAAACCTGACTGCCTGGGGAGACCCCAGGGCAGGTTTGAGAACCACTGCTGTACACCCAGCCGATGAACTACATGTCACAAAAAGACAGGTTAGCACGCTGCAGGATTTTTTTAACCTTACCCACAGAGAGCCACCATTTCATTAAAGGTTAAAACAACACAACCCCCCCACCCCCCTCCCCTTCCCCTTCCATGGTTCCATCATTTCAAAACTTCATTCCCCGACAAATCAAGCAGCTCCCCTTCAGCAGCTCTTTTTGACAATACATTTTCCCTTTCGTTCCCAGCCGGTTGCCAGTTACCCTTCGGCGACACTTGCCGTTGCGCAGCTGAACTCAAACAGCGAACGGAATCGCTCTCGAGACTGGGCACCTGCCGAGCCTGGCTCCGTGACCGGGTCCGTACAGCTGCAAACTCAAGTCCAGCCCACCGGGAAGCAGAGCCTGGCCATTATTATGCCCACCACGAGAATGCACTTGCTGGTTTCACGCTAACCCATTGATACTTGGACCCGGTTTTGGCCAAAAAGGTCAGGAATGACCAACTCTACAGAAGGACGAGGACCCAGTCTGGCTTCAAAACACCCCAATATTTTCTCTCATTTTAAAATAGTGGCTCTCAAACCTATCCTCAGCCCCCCCCCCCCCCCCCCAAACTGGATTTCAGGATTCCCCTAATGAATATGCATGAGATAAAGCTACATACAATGGAAACTATATGTAAATACATGACATACATATTCACTGGGGGCAGCCAGAAAATCCAAATGATTTGAGTGAGGGAAGGGGGAGGGCTGGGGCCCCAAGGATAGGTGAAATCACATATTTTCAGTGTACTTGGCTTATTTATCTAAGGCAACTTGTCTTCAGCCGTCTAGATCCAGCTTCATGTTACTTATTCCTTAAAAGCCATCCTGCAAACCAGAGCTAACAGGCCAGGTATGGAGCACCGATTTCAAGCAGCTGCTCGACATAAGCAAAAGATGCCAAAAACATTTAAAAACCTCAGTCTGCCACCTTAGTGTTTAAAAACTCTGTTTCTGATAAAAACTGCTCATTCGGGAAAGGAAGAAAAGGACACAGCATCCCCTCCAGGTAACACAGACTGTGCTTGTTTTCATAGAGGGGGGGCTCATTACATTACCCCAAACGTGGCTGGTGGAATCAACAGTGCACGAGCTTTACATTAGCAGGCGATGGTAGGGGGGCGAGCGAGGACGGACTGCACTTTACTTCAAATCACAGCTTGTTACAAAGCAGAATCGCTCCCATTTCGCAGTTCTTTCATTTTCCCTTCCCCCGCTGAATGCGACCACTGTGGCCACGCCGCCGAGGCAAGCGCGTGCGGCTCAGGAAGGGCACCGTGCCATGCTCTCAGCTGAAAGGAGTCACCGAGGCCTCAGAAAGCACAAAATCCGCCCCCAAAAGACCTCCTGCGCCGGTTGCTATAGCAACGCGGTCCACTTCCCCTCCGATGTCACTTTGGATCACACCCTGCCAGAATCCGACAGCTCGCCTGAAATGCTGCAGTTGCTGTGACATCTATTCATTTGCACGCTGTCCTGCCATCGGCAGGGACCGTTGGGTTTTCAGAAGAGTTGGAAACGTGAAAAGAAGGGGGGAGTTGCAAGGGAGGGGGGGAGAGAGAGAGAGAGTCTCAGCAACGCAGCAGAATTTCCACAGAGCGATACCTTTGTTTACTGAAGATCAGCAGCTCCGCCGGGAGGGAGAGGGAAGCTGAAACTCCACAGGAGAAGGTTTTCTTTGTGGACTGCGAGAAGCAGGAGGACCGCAAATAAAAGCAAGGGGCTCACCACTGAAACAATACCAAAGCTTCAGGAGATAATAGCTCACGAAATGCAGGATACAGGCAGAACGATTTGTGCCAAGTTCAAACAATTACTGGCTCCTAAAATCATTTTTTACATCTTCAATTTATTTATTTTTGTTACATTTGTACCCCGCACTTTCCCACTCATGGCAGGCTCAATGCGGCTTACGTGGGGCAATGGAGGGTTAAGTGACTTGCCCAGAGTCACAAGGAGCTGCCTGTGCCTGAAGTGGGAATTGAACTCAGTTCCTCAGTTCCCCAGGACCAAAGTCCACCACCCTAACCACTAGGCCACTCCTCCACTGTTGCTACTATTTGAGATTCTACATGGAATGTTGTTATTCCACTAGAAGTCGGCCCTTGCAGATCACCAATGTGGCCGCGCAGGCTTCTGCTTCTGTGAATCTGACGTCCTGCATGTACGTGCAGGACGTCAGACTCACAGAAACAGAAGCCTGCGCAGCCTTCTACATGGAATGTTGCTAGTGGAATAGCAACATTCCATGTAGAATCTCCAATAGTAGCAACATTCCATGTAGAATCTCCAATAGTATCTATTTTATTTTTGTTACATTTGTACCCTGCGCTTTCCCACTCATGGCAGGCTCAATGCGGCTTACATGGGGCAATGGAGGGTTAAGTGACTTGCCCAGAGTCACAAGGAGCTGCCTGTGCCTGAAGTGGGAATCGAACTCAGTTCCTCAGGACCAAAGTCCACCACCCTAACCACTAGGCTGCTCCTCCACTATCTCTACCGATGGTTATAGTGTTATCATACATGTGCAGTGCTGTGAAGTGGTAAGATAAGTCCCTGCCATAAAGAGCTTACAACTGAAGTAGATATATTAAGTAGTGTGGGGGGGTGGGGGAGGAATAGAGCAGTGGGCCCAACGCATGGAAGCTAGTGCTCCCCCACTAACACTCCTTCTCCCAAGGACAGATGACCAAAAGCCCTGCGCTGTTCCAAACAGCAATCTAAAAACAGCGCTGGAACAGTACGGGGCTTTACCGCACCTATGATCAGAGATAATTGCATGCAAATTTAAGCGCGTACTTCTCTCTGATCATGGGGTAGAATTGCAGGAGAGGGGACCGGGACCTCCAGAACCCTGTCGCTGGGGAGGGGTCGTCGGTTCCTGAGGGTGGGGGGGAGGCGTTGGCCGGGTCGTCGGTTCCTGCAGGGGGGGTTGCAGCATTGGGGGGGATGGGGGCTTGCTAGCATGCAAATTCATGCTGGACAGGACTCACCATTCCTCCCCAATGGTCTGCAAACCCTAAAGTCAGCTCCGAGCTGGCATAGTATTTGCTGTGGCCAGCGAGCCAATCTTTGGCACGCTGGTCACTGATGACTGGGGATGAATAGGTTTAGCATGCATTTGCATGCTAGTTGCTTTCAGAGCCCACGAGTGCGTTGTTTCACGTGCTCGGGGGCTCTGATCATGGGGCAGGAGCAAACGCAGGCGCTAGTATGGCGCTAACAGCCTCTAGCGCCTGCATTTGCTTCTGATCATCGGCCCCGTCAGATACATAAAGATGTCACCGTCTGACTAAGGGACAAATTCAAAAACTGCTCTTAACTGTCGAGAAAAATTTGGACAGCTGTGCTATGGGTGGGGGGGAGGATAGAATAGCATGTGAGCTGTCCATTGACACAAGATGAATCAACAAGATTTGAACCCTGGTTACCAGGCTACTGTTCCTCCTATACAATGCCTACCACTGATCACGCTACCAGTGTACACAACATTGAAAGAAGACAAAAATGGCACCAGTTTTGTACAGTGCTGAATGCACAGATAGGATGGGGAAGGGAAGGGAAGGGAAATGGGATTTGATATACCTCCTTTCTGAAGTTTTTCCAACTATATTCAAAGCGGTTTACACATATTCAGGTACTTATTTTGTACCAGGGGCAATGGAGGGTTAAGTGACTTGCCCAGAGTCACAAGGAGCTGCAGTGGGAATTGAACCCAGTTCCCCAGCATCAAGGTCCACTGCACTAACCACTAGGCTACTCCTCCACTAGCAACAGTCCATGTAGAAGCCTGCCCTTGCAGATCAGCAACGCAGTACGTGCAGGACGTCAGACTCACAGAAACAGAAACCTGCGCGGCCGCATCGATCTGCAAGGGCAGGCTTCTACATGGAATATTGCTAGTGGAATAGCAAAAGTCCATGTAGAATCTCCAATAGTAGCAACAGAATCTCCAATACTAGCAACATTCCATGTAGAATCTCCAATAGTAGCAACAGAATCTCAAATAGTAGCAACATTCCATGTAGAATCTCCAATAGTAGCAACAGAATCTCTAATAGTAGCAACATTCCATGTAGAATCTGAAATAGGGAAAGGGAACTGGGACTTGACATACCGCCTTTCTGAGGTTTTTTTTTTTTTTGCAACTACATTCAAAGCGGTTTACATATATTCAGGTACTTATTTTGTACCAGGGGCAATGGAGGCTTAAGTGACTTGAAAAACAAAAAGTGAGGAGAATGGATGAGGATACCAAAAAAATGTATTTATTCACATAAAAAATCAAAATTAAAAAATAACAAATTTGTACATAAATGGACCCGACACAATTTCACAATTGTAGACATCTCTTCGGAGAGAAGTATTACAAGTTCGTTGTGCTTTTTAGCACATTTTACATATATTTTTTAGAAGAGAGGAGACCTTAGAGATCTTCGTTTCGAAATTTCCCTTGGAGCACATATTCTGAGGTATATCTTCTGAGGTTGCAAAGACCCCTGAGGCAGGCCTTAGGGCAGAAACACGGCCGTGTCGGGTCCATTTTATGTACAAATTTGTTATTTTTTAATTTTGATTTTTTATGTGAATAAATACATTTTTTTGGTATCTCATCCATTCTCCTCACTTTTTGTTTTTTATCTCACGGTTTCGTGAGGGCATTTACCTCCTCTTTGTTTTTTGCTTTGGGTTAAGTGACTTGCCCAGAGTCACAAGGAGCTGCAGTGGGAATCGAACCCAGTTCTCCAGGATCAAGGTCCACTGCACTAACCACTAGGCTACTCCTCCACTAGTAACATTCCATGTAGAAGTCTGCCCTTGCAGATCAGCAATGCAGCCGCGAGGCTTCTGTTTCTGTGAGTCTGACATCCTGCACGTCAGACTCACAGGAGTAGCCTAGTGGTTAGTGCAGCAGACTTTGATCCTGGGGAACTGGGTTGAATTCCCACTTCAGCTCCTTGTGACTCTGAGCAAGTCACTTAACCCTCCATTGCCCCTGGTACAAAATAAGTACCCGAATATATGTAAACCGCTTTGAATGTAGTTGGAAAAATCACAGAAAGGCAGTACATTAAGTCCCATTCCCTTTCCCTAACCAGGGAAGTACAGGACGTCAGACTCACAGAAACAGAAACCTGCGCGGCCGCACTGCTAATCTGCAAGGGCAGGCTTCTATATTAAATGTCGCTAGTGGAATAGGAACATTCCATGTAGAATGTCAAATAGGGAAAGGGAATGGGACTTGATATACCGCCTTTCTGAGGTTTTTGCAACTACATTCAAAGCGGTTTACATATATTCAGGTACTTATTTTGTACCAGGGGCAATGGAGGGTTAAGTGACTTGCCCAGAGTTACAAGGAGCTGCAGTGGGAATTGAACCCAGTTCCCCAGAATCAGAGTCCGCTGCACTAACCACTAGGCTACTCCTCCACTACTAACATTCCATGTAGAAGCCTGCCCTTGCAGATCAGCAACGCGGCCGCGCAGGCTTCTGTTTCTGAGAGTCTGACGTCCTGCACGTCAGACTCACAGAAACAGAAGCCTGCGCGGCCGCATTGCTGATCTGCAAGGGCAGGCTTCTATTCCACTAGCAACATTCCATCTAGAATCTCCAATAGTAGCAACATTCCATGTAGAAGCCTGCCCTTGCAGATCAGCAATGCAGCCACGCAGGCATCTGTTTCTGTGAGTCTGATGTCCTGCACGTCAGACTCACAGAAACAGAAGCCTGCGCGGCCGCATTGCTGATCTGCAAGGGCAGGCTTCTACATGGAATGTTGCTAGTGGAATAGCAACATTCCATGTAGAATCTCAAATAGGGAAAGGAAACTGGGACTTGACATACTGCCTTTCTGAGGTTTTTGCAACTACATTCAAAACGGTTTACATATATTCAGGTACTTATTTTGTACCAGGGGCAATGGAGGGTTAAGTGACTTGCCCAGAGTCACAAGGAGCTGCAGTGGGAATCGAACTCAGTTCCCCAGGATCAAAGTCCACTGCACTAACCACTAGGCTACTCCTCCACTCCAAGAAATATCAGATATACCTTATTTAAGCTTAAAACAATAAATAAAATATCTTCTCTCACTAATGCTTTTGAAATGCATGTTTCTGACCCCTTTCAAGGCATTTGGGAAGCACAGACATGAGCGGCAGGATACACAATCAGGATCTCGGAGCTGTCCTAGGTAAGCCGATGACTCATGGACACATGCGCAAGGACTAAAATCAATGGTCGTCAATACAACTGCCAGAAATGTTTTACGAGTCCACAGCAGAATAAAATAATCACCCTTCAAGGAGAAATTACAGTTGTGAGAAAATAATTTGTGCATCTCCAGAAAAAAAATATATAACAATGATGGAAAAAAGTGACGCATGAAGTTAACTATTTGTCAAGTTATAGGAGCAGGTGGATGTGGTAACAGCATACTGAATGATTTCTCGGACTGTATCTATAGGGAAGGTGAGCCAATTTCCTTCGTCCCAGTGGTCTGTCTAGGAATGACAGGAATCAGGTAATGCATAATTGTACTATACTTTTCATCGAGAAGTAACGGTTTTAATTCCCCACCAATCTGACACACTTTGAGTGGGAACCTGGACTGGTCTGGCAGGACTCAAAGAACGAGAATCATCAGGTAAGGCCTGATTCTATTTTCCTTTTTGTTCATGCCAGACCAGCAGAAAATACCAAAGTAATCTACTATAATAATTTGCACCTCCAACGTTCTGAAGCTGACTGCCAGGAAGTTGAAGCCCGGTTCGTAATGTCTGAAGCCTTCCGGTGACGTCACCATGTTGCCGGGACACCACCTTGTAGGGGTGGAGGGGCTTCCGTGTTTCAATGACTCAGAGGGCTATGCTGAAGGGTTACCCATATCAGACAGGCCTTTGAGGAGAAACCAGACAAAGAGTGTCCCAAACTGGAGGACCAAAGATGGCGTCGAAGGAGGACGTACGTTAGTTGAGTTCCCGTTTTACACCAGAATACCTGAAGAAGTAGGTGCGCTCCCCAGAGAACGGGGAAGAGAAAAGGCAAAGCCGTGGTGTTGTCCTCCTCGAACACGGCTGGGGTTCCCACCACTTCTCAGCCTACTTTGGAGAGATTTGGGGTCATAACGTCGGGGATATTGGTTCCTGCTTAGGGGAACAGAAAGGCTTTATCGCCGAATCTCAGTGGAGAGGGAGTGACTTTGAGTCCCCCTGCTGGCACGATCCCTCCAAGACCCGGAAACAGTAATGCTTCGCTATGGAGGTCGACAGTGGAAACGCCCGAAGTGGGTTAGGATTTTCACGCGACCTGAGGAGGTCCTGGCGCAGCATCGACTCCGGATAATAAACCAACTGGGGGATTGGAGAGTGAGCTCTTCCCCCCGAAGATATCTGGAGCGGTTTCTGTGGAGAAATTGGATCTGGTGAAGCCAATAATGTCACAATGGACGTACTATGGGAAGTGCTGCAGAGTGTGAATAACTCTCTTCTTCAGGGCCACTTTCAACACCTTATCCAGCGAGGGAGCGAGCGATGACCTCCCACCCGCGCGCGCTGGGACCAGCCTGTGTGGGTTCAACAGAGAGGGATCGGGACAGGACGAAGGGATCTGTCAGCCCGGGGAGGCGAGCGAGAGAAGGGCGGTAGTGTGCTGCAGACGCAGCCATTTGACCCCCCCCCCCCCCCCCCAGCGGCTTCAGTCCTCTCATCTCCCGAGGGAAAGTTGAGCAGGAGAATCTCTGGAGAGGCAGCGGGGGAGGAATCATCTGAAACCAGCAGCCGAGGTGGAGCCCAATGAACTGACAGGATACAGTGCTGTTCCCAGAGGCCCCGGCCTGGTGCGAGTCCGCCCCCCGCTGGCACGCGTCGGCTCTGTACCTGGTATCGCCGGCGCCAGGCGCTCAGTCTGATCCGGGGGGGGGGGGGTACAGTTGCAGGCGCGTGCGCACTCGGTGGCGGGCTCTCGCCGTGCCGGGGACTCTGGGAACAGCGCTGGATCCTGTCAGTTCATTGGATTCCGCCTCGGCTGCTGGTTTCGGATGTAGGAAAGTTTGTTACAGACAGAGCGGGCATTCCACAGAGCGCAAGAGAAAGGCAGGGAAGGAGGGGGGAGGAGAGGAACAGAAATTAGATTGGAGATATCACGGTGTGACCTGCACAACTAACATAGTAACATAGTAACACAGTAAATGACAGCAGAAAAAGACCTGCATGGTCCATCCAGTCTGCCCAACAAGACAAACTCATATGTGCTACTTTTTGTGTATACCCTACTTTGATTTGTACCTGTCCTCTTTAGGGCACAGACCTATAAGTCTGCCCAGCACCATCCCCACCTCCCAACCACCAGTCCCGCCTCCCACCACCGGTTCTGGCACAGACCGTATAAGTCTGCCCAGCACTATCCCTGCCTCCCGCTACTGGCTCTGCCACCCAATCTCGGCTAAGCTCCTTAACTAGGATGAGAGCTGATGTGGAGGATGAGGATTGGGATTAATGTCCCCAGCAGAGAGGAGGAGAAGGAGTAAGAGAGTACGGAGAAGAGTAGGAGAGGTACGACGACAGCAATGAAGGTGACGAAGGTGAGATGTACTCAGATAGAAAGGAGATGGATGAATAGAAGGAAGGAAATGTTTAAGGTTGAGAGCTGAGAAAAAGGAAGAGGAAAAAAGAGATGGTGAGATGATGAATACAGAGGGTGGACAATGTCTGTCTCAACAGCAGACTACGATAAGAACATTGGGTCAGACCAATGGTCCATCTAGCCCAGTATCATGTTTTCCAAACAGTGGCCAAGCCAGGTCACAAGTACCCGGCAGAAACCCAAATCGTGGCAAAATTCCATGTAGAACCCCAAAGAACAGCAAGATTCTGGAATCCTAAAGAGTGACAAGATTCCATGCAGAATCTCAAAGAGTAGCAACATTCCATGTAGAACTCCAAAGAACAGCAAGATTCTGGAATCCTAAAGAGTGACAAGATTCCATTCAGAATCTCAGAATAGCACCATTCCACACTACAAATCCCAGGGCAAGCAGTTGCTTCCCATGTCTGTCTCAACAGCACACTACGATAAGAACATAAGAGTAGGGGAGGAAGTGACGTCACCGATGTGATCGGCAGCTCAAATTTGGAGCTCCGCGGGGACGCGAAGAAATCAGCTGTTAAATCCCCACATTAGATTGATATTCATTTCCGTAGACGATTGGTTGAACTTACCAGACTATATGGCAGCCAGAAAGAAACTTTCAAAATTCAAGTTCGCGGCTGAATCGGCGAAAGCGGGAAGCAAATTGCCAGCGGTGCTGCCTTCGCGGGAAAACAAAATGGCGCCGGAGGACCCCCCGAGTCGGATAACGAACTTGAGGAACGGAGCGGCAGAGAGGTGGAACTCGAGAGGAGCGAAATTATCAAATGGTTCCAGGAGCTGAAATCGGAGATAATTAATACTAGAAATAGTATACACGCTGCTGTCAAAGAACTGCGTGAAGAAGTAAAAGACATTGGTAACCGCATGGGTGAGACTGAGGAACGCCTGGAGGAGATGGAGGCGGGGGTGCAGAGCCTGGCGAAAACAGTTAAAGAGGAGAAACAGCAGCGCGAAGAAATGGAGATTAGGATGGAAGATCTAGAGAATCGCTCTCGAAGGGGGAATCTGCGCTTTAAAGGAGTGCCTGAGGAGGCCCAATATATGGAAGCTGCGAAAGTGGTGCAAGAGATTTGCAACTTTATTCTAAGTCAAGGGAGAGACCCCCAGGAGAACACAGATAAGACTGAAATTAAAATTGATCGAGCACACCGGAGTCTGGGACCACAGCGGGGGGAGAACCCAAGGGATATCATTGCCTGCTTCCATGACTTTCAGGTGAAGGAGACTGTTTGGAGGAAAGCTCGTGCTTTGGGTGACATACAATGGCAGAGCATTAAAATACAGATTTTCCAAGACCTGGCGAAATCTACTTTACAAAAGAGGCGGGAATTCCGTGAAGTGACGAGATACCTACAAAAGACTGGACTGCGTTATAGATGGATTTTCCCCAGTGGTCTTATGGTCACGGTGGGGAATCAGACAAGGAAAATACAACATCCGGTTGCAGCAAGGAAAATCCTGGAGAACATGGGATGCACGGACCTACCGGAGGAGTTACGAGTTCCCCCTACGGATGGCAATGGAGAGAACATTTCTAGCCCAGGCAGATGGCTCCAGCAGGGGAAAAGGGGCAACAGCACAAACAGAGTGAGGAAGGAGAGTGGTCTGGAGCAGCAAGGGGACACTTGAATGGACCAATGTAGAGGGGCTAATGCCTGGACGCAAAGGTTGGTCATTTGATCATTTGTAGTAAGTGATACCATGTTGGTAATGTTTAATTGATCATAGGTGTATGATTAGGATAGAATATATCTGGAATGAATGAAGGGGGCTGCAGGTTTGAATGTGTGGGGGATATAAGGGGGGCCTGGATCCCCAGGGGACAACACTTTCTTAGGGAAAATCTGGCAGCTTGTTGTAGCGGCCAGTTGAGGGGAAGGGTTGGGGGGAGGGGGGAGGAGGGGAGGGGAGGGGGGAGAGAGGGTGGGATCACAGTGGGCTCATGGAATGTAAATGGCTTGAATACACCTGAAAAAAGAAGCATTGTAAGCAGGGAGATACTTAAAATGCAGTGGGACATTATCATGATGCAGGAGACACATATCCAAAAGAAAGATGTACGGCTTATCCAATATAAAAATCTGGGTCAGAACTATATATTGACAGACCCTAGAGGGGGGAAAAAGGGAGGTCTGGCAATTTATATTAAAGAAAGGGTACCTTTTGTTCATGAGCAAACTTTCCTGGAGAGCCAAGGAAGATGTATTGCGGTCACGGGAAAGATCAATGAACAACAGATCACATTAGTTAATATATATGCACCCAATGATGGACAAGGTGCATTCTTTGAAAAATTAAGATTAGAGTTGACAAATTTTGTGAGAGGGGAAGTGATTCTTGGAGGGGATTTCAATTGGGCTCTAGCGGATCTAGACCACTCTAAGGGGAAAAAAAAGGGTGGAGTTTCGGCAAATACGACTAAATTACTGAGTCTGGTCAGGGATCTGGATTTGATAGATGTTTGGAGATTGCAGCACCCTGGGCAGAGGACATACACCTTCTATTCGCATGCCCAACAAACCTATACAAGGATTGATGCAATTTGGGGCTCCCGTAATATCTGGGGGGAGGTTGGAGACTCTAGTATAGGGAGTATTCATGTGTCAGATCACGCCCCTATCTGGGCCTCTTGCAGGGGTTTGGGGAGAGAAAGGGGTCACACTTTTTGGAGATTGAACGAATCTCTACTTGATTCAGTGGAGGACTGTGAGGAAGTTCGGAGGGTGATACAAGAATATTTAGCCTACAATGACACGGGGGAAGTGGCAGAGGGGACGCTTTGGGACGCTCTTAAAGTTGTGGTGAGAGGACATTTGATCAAAAAAGGCAGTCAAAGGAAGAGGGAGGGGCAAAGGCGGGAACTAGAGGTAAGACAAAGATTAGCGACCCTAGAGGCCCAACATCAAGGTGGACAATGCCCTGAAGTACTTACAGAACTGAGGGAATGTAGGGCTGTTTTGCATCAAATTCAAATCAAACAGATGGATTTTCAAAGGAAGTTAGCTCAGCAAAAGTTTTTTGAATATAGTAATAAGTCGGGGAGGATGTTGGCGCGTTGCCTCCGCCGGCGACGGGTGGGCAATACTATAATGAAACTTAAGGGGGAGGGGGATACATTACTATATCAAGATAAAGAGCTTAGAGACCGGTTTGCCCAATTTTACGCAGCTTTGTATACTAAGGAAAATGGGGAATCCGGGGAAAAGATTAAAGAATATTTAAGCGGGTTGGGATTGCGGAAACTAACCGAGAAGCAAAGAGATACATTGGACAAGCCCATATCATTGGATGAGATAGAAAGAGTTATTAGAGGTTTAAAGGGAGGGAAAGCGCCGGGACTCGATGGGTACACGGCTAAATTCTACAAGTTAATGAGCAAGGAGGTAGGGCCGCTGTTAGTACGGGTAGGGAATGAGTGCTTCACATCAGGGACTTTGTCGAGGAGTATGTATGAAGCGGGAATCTCGGTGATTCCCAAGCCGGGGAGAGATCCCACACTGTGTGCATCCTATAGGCCTATATCCCTTATAAATATAGATATTAAGATACTGGCCAAGGCTATGGCGGAGCGGATTAATAAATTTCTGCCCCAATTAATCCATGAGGATCAATCAGGCTTTGTTCCGCACAGGCAAGTAGCGGATAATATAAGGAGATCTCTAAACATAATATGGGAGGCCCAACGTCGAGGTGGGGATTTTGTACTCTTAACAACGGATGCAGAAAAGGCCTTTGAC
The DNA here is from genome assembly GCF_901765095.1 of Microcaecilia unicolor. Taxonomy (NCBI): domain Eukaryota; kingdom Metazoa; phylum Chordata; class Amphibia; order Gymnophiona; family Siphonopidae; genus Microcaecilia; species Microcaecilia unicolor. The sequence continues at coordinate 82,277 of NW_021963008.1, forward strand.
CGGGTCGAGTGGCACTACCTATGGGAGGTGCTGGAGTTTATGGGGTTTGGCCCAGGGGTATTGACATGGCTTAAGGGGCTATATGCAACACCAATAGCTCGTATAAAAGTTAATGGGGGATACTCCGATCAGTTTCGGATACAGCGTGGTACGCGGCAGGGCTGCCCCCTGTCGCCCTTGCTCTTTGCTCTGGCGATTGAGCCGCTGGCGCAGAGGATTAGGGAGACAGTCAGCATTGAGGGGATTTTGGTGGGCGATCAAGAGCACAAAGTGGCGTTATTCGCAGATGCTATTCTTTTCTATGTAAGTCGCCCGGAAGAGACCCTACATTCTATATGTATGGAGCTTAGAGCGTTTGGAGCTATATCTGGCTTTAAAGTTAACTATGATAAGTCTGAGGTGTTGGGCATTACGGGTCCCACTTTAGATCTGAAGAGTCTGTTAACCAGATTCTCTTTTAAGCATGCCAGAGAGAGCTTTCGATATCTTGGGGTAAGGCTTCCTCGGGACCTTGCATCTTTATATGGGATTAATTATGTTCCCTTGTTTAGAGAACTTAGAGCAGATTTAAGTAGATGGAAAAATGGGTTGCTTTCATGGTGGGGCAGAATAGCGGTTATCAAGATGAACTTACTTCCTAGGTTGTTGTTCCTCTTCCAGACGCTGCCATTGGAAGTTCCTTCGGGTACCCTGAACAGATTACAGTCTGATATGTCAAACTTTGCTTGGGGAGAGAAAAGGGCGAGGCTATCCAAGCGAATTATGTGGAGTGGAGTGGAGGAAGGAGGGAGGGGGATGCCCAACATTACATGGTACTACCAAGCAGCACAATTAAAGCAGGTGGCGGAATGGAGTAAGGGGGAAAGGGCACCAGTAGCAGTATTAGAGCAACATTTGGAGCCTAGGTGTAATTTTGAACGGGGATTGTGGGGATCTGGAAGGATGGGCGCCTCCCGTAGGGGAACTGAAAATCCATTTATAGGGCATTTGTTACATACATGGGATGTGCTGAAACGCAAATTTAAAAAGGGAGTTAAAACCTCAACAATGGCTCATATTATTCATGAGGTCGAGTTCCCAGCTGGAGAAGCGGGGGGTACGTTTCATGAATGGTATAGAAAAGGCCTGCGGAGATTCCGTGACTTGATGTCACGGACATTTGAGACACTAAGGAGGAAGTTTGCCCTGCGGGAGTCTGATAATTATGCATATTTGCAGGTCAAACATTATATGAGCAAACAGGGGTGGTTACATGCTGACCCGAGGGAACAGGAGCCCCTAGAAAACATCTGGGTTACACTGGAGGTGGGGAGGAGAGGCATTTCCAGGCTATATAATTATATTAGAGGCAGCACAGTGACTAAACTACCTTATATGAAAGCATGGGAGAGCGATTTGAATTGTGAAATGAGTGTGAAGGAATGGGAAAGGGTATGCATAGAGGTAAAAAAGGCATCTGTGTGTGTATTAATAAAGGAAAACGCCTACAAAATTTTAAGCAGAGGGTACTACACGCCAGATAGGTTAAAACGAATGTATGTTAATGCTTCAGACCGGTGTTGGCGATGTGAAAATGACCTCGGTAGTTTTATACATGTGTGGTGGTCTTGTACTCTTGTACGTTCTTTTTGGGAAGAAATAATTATGTGCCTGACCTCTGTTTTGGATACACAGTTTCCTGCAGAACCGAAGTGGTGTTTACTGGGGTGGGGAAATAAAAGGGGCAAGAAATGGCAGAAGCGGCTAAAAAGACTATGTTTGTCAGCCGCGAAGCTGGAAATAGCAGCCCACTGGAAACAGAGAGTGGGCCCTACGATTGTAGAGTGGAAAACAAGGCTCCGAGCCATAATGGGACTTGAGCAACTGACGGACAGACGGAGGGGTAGATTTGACCCTGACGCGGAGGAGTGGACACACTTAGAACGTTTATGGACTGCTGCTACTTCTGCACAGAGTATTCAGCCTTAAAGTGAGGGGGGGGGGGGGGGGGGAGAAAATTCATTATGTTTTCAATTGTTTATATTGAAGTTCACTCTATTTGTATTCGTTGTACAGCTGTTAGCTGATTATGTGTATGTATTTAGGAACAACGTGACTAAATAAAAATATTTTTCAAATAAAAAAAAAAAAAAAAAAAAGAACATAAGAGTAGCCATACTGGGTCAGACCAATGGTCCATCTAGACCAGTATCATGTTTTCCAAACAGTGGCTAAGCCAGGTCACAAGTACCCGGCAGAAACCCAAATCGTGACAACACTCCATGTAGAACCCCAAAGAATAGCAAGATTCTGGAATCCTAAAGAGTGACAAGATTCCATGCAGTATCTCAAAGAGTAGCAACATTCATGTAGAACCCCAAAGAATAGCAAGATTCTGGAATCCTAAAGAGTGTCAAGATTCCGTTCAGAATCTCAAAGAGTAGCAACATTCCATGTAGAACCCCAAAGAATAGCAGGATTCTGGAGTCCTAAACAGTGACAAGATTCCATGCAGAATCTCAAAGAGTAGCAACATTCCATGTAGAACCCCAAAGAATAGCAAGATTCTGGAATCCTAAAGAGTGTCAAGATTCCGTTCAGAATCTCAAAGAGTAGCAACATTCCATGTAGAACCCCAAAGAATAGCAGGATTCTGGAGTCCTAAACAGTGACAAGATTCCATGCAGAATCTCAAAGAGTAGCAACATTCCATGTAGAACCCCAAAGAATAGCAAGATTCTGGAATCCTAAAGAGTAACAAGATTCCATGCAGAATCTCAAAGAGTAGCAACATTCCATGTAGAACCCCAAAGAATAGCAAGATTCTGGAATCCTAGAGTGACAAGATTCCATGCAGAATCTCAAAGAGTAGCAACATTCCATGTAGAACCCCAAAGAATAGCAAGATTCTGGAATCCTAAAGAGTGACAAGATTCCATTCAGAACCTCAGAATAGCAACATTCCACACTACAAATCCCAGGGCAAGCAGTTGCTTCCCATGTCTGTCTCAACAGCAGACTACGATAAGAACATTGGGTCAGACCAATGGTCCATCTAGCCCAGTATCATGTTTTCCAAACAGTGGCCAAGCCAGGTCACAAGTACCCGGCAGAAACCCAAATAGTGGCAAAATTCCATGTAGAACCCTAAAGAATAGCAAGATTCTGGAATCCCTAAAGAGTGACAAGATTCCATGAGGAACCTCAGAATAGCAACATTCCACACTACAAATCCCAGGGCAAGCAGTTGCTTCCCATGTCTGTCTCAACAGCAGACTACGATAAGAACATTAGGTCAGATCAATGGTCCATCTAGCCCAGTATCATGTTTTCCAAACAGTGGCCAAGCCAGGTCACAAGTACCCGGCAGAAACCCAAATAGTGGCAACATTCCATACTAGAACTTGTTCCCCTATTACATTTAATTTATATTTGTGTTCTTTGGAATTTGTTGCTTTCATTGGGAGTGAACGATTGTATCCATACTGATGATATTCAGCTGACTTTCCCACTTGGGGCTCTTCTTAGCAGATACACATAACTGCTTAAATTGCAGCTTGATAAATAACATCCCGGATGAAAATGCACTTTTCCTACGTTGAATATTGACAAGACTACTCTACTGAAGGTTAGGGGAATGGAGGATGCAATTCCTACGAACAGACACATTACTGAAAAGGAAGAAAGACCTTTGCAAGCTCCGATTTGAAGCTAAGGAATACTGACCGATTCCTATATTGTTTCCCATATATTTTATTTATTTGTTACATTTGTATCCCACATTTTCCCACCTATTTGCAGGCTCAATGTGGCTTACATAGTACCGGAGAGGCGATTGCAGACCCCGATGTAAACAAATACATCCTTTAGATTGTAAGCTCTTTGAGCAGGGACTGTCCTTCTATGTTGAATTGTACAGCGCTGCGTAACCCTAGTAGCGCTTTAGAAATGTTAAATAGTAGTAGTAGTAGTAGTAAGATAAAGTTCATGTGGTATAGCCACATAAGGGAATCGTGCCACGGAAGGGTTGTGTTGATTCCTATATTGTAAAATCTTGTCTTTTTGTAGCTTGAAATAGTTCCAACAGCTTCACAACTATTTCTCACTGGATGAATTGCATCTGATTTTATATATATTCCTATATATTTTAGGCCAATCTTTTTTCACCATTGCAGATAGCATAATTATCTGCTAGCTATCTCTATAACACGTCAGATCATTACTACCTTAATTCCTCTGCCGTACCCTGCATCAGAAGCAACTTCAGACATTACCCATAACAAAGGACACCAGCAAGACATGCTAGCCTACAGACTCTAGAAAACCACCACGAGACAAAAATCAGAGATGCCCTATGGTCACCAATACCATGATCAGACCATTATAAGCTAACATTCATCCTGGAGTGGCTGGAACGGGATAAAAAGAGATTCTACAATGCCAGACCCAACTTTGAGAAATCAAGAGAAGAAATCGACGCAGACCAATTCTGTCACTTTAATATTATTCTTAACACATAATGCCACTCCTCCACCCTTTTTTCCTACCCTGTCCTTCCTGAACAGATTACAGCCATCCCTGTAGCATTCCATGACCGTAGTGACATATACACCAAGTTCTGCCACTGAGTAACACTGGGGGGACAAGACCACTCTCCACTGTAATAAAATAGTCCGTTTTGCCAATAAAAACAAGTAATGAAGCAAGGTGGAATAATCATCAAATAGAAAGATCTGAGGTGAAAGGGAAACTTGCAGTATTTGCCAGCACCTCTTTCCAAAATGGCTGGATAAATGTACAGGATCAAAACATACGTCCAAAAGTGTCCAGGGAAAAGCCACACCAGGCAACAATCAGATCGTGCTATTCCCATTAGACTTGCTTGCTTTGGCGATATATAAGTTCTATGAATCAACTTGTACTGTTGTTCATGATAAGGTACAAAAGTAATTTTATGATTGGTATGTAATACCCTCAACTCTTTATTGTGCCTGTTACACATCTGCCCTTCAGAGAACCCTGCAATAAAGCCACCTGACTACACTTAAGATCCCTTCTGCCCCTCCGAAGGGACACCACCTTGTAGTGGTGGAGGGGCTTCCGTGTTTCAATGACTCAGAGGGCTATGCTGAAGGGTTACCCATATCAGACAGGCCTCTGAGGACAAACCAGACAAAGAGTGTCCCAATTAGGGAGAGTGAAAAGATGGCGACCTGAAGCTCGTACACTCAATGGCCCAGCTGACCTCTGAAGTTTTGTCTTTGTTTACTTGAAATTTCCTCTCTGCAATTGCAGTTACCTTAACTGAGAGGAAGGGGACAATTGGGGGGTCAGCCGCCAATGGCCAGCGTTTTGTCCCCTGTGCAACAAGTGTGGGACCGCTGCATGACGAGCTGCCCACAGATGACTGGGTTGGTGAGTCCTTTGATTAGGGCCGGCGAAGGAGCGTCAACACTCTTGGACCTGAAAACAACTTCATCGCTCCCGAATCATTTAACCACCATGTCCAAAGGAGTGGAGGAGTGAGTTAGGAGTGTATGCTGAAACGGAAGTCGTTTACAGCTGAATTCGTGTCGGCAGTGCCACTCCTAAACCCGCAAGAGCTATCAGCTTGGAGTTTTTGGCTCCCGTTGAGGTTACATTGAATATCATCTGGAAGGCGCTCCAGGACCTAACAGTGGTAGTAAATAATTTTGCTTCCGATATAATCTTATTAGTGAGCCACATGGATAATCTAATTGAATCCTTTGAGAATGAAAAATTGATACATAGTAACATAGTAAATGACGGCAGAAAAAGACCTGCTTGGTCCATCCAGTCTGCCCAACAAGACAAACTCATATGTGCTACTTTTTGTATATACCCTACTTTGATTTGTACCTGTCCTCTTCAGGGCACAGACCGTATAAGTCTGCCCAGCACTATCCCCGCCTCCCAACCACCAGCCCCGCCTCCCACCACTGGCTCTGCCACAGACCGTATAAGTCTGCCCAGCACTATCCTCGCCTCCCACCACCGGCTGGCTCTGCCACCCAATCTCGGCTAAGCTCCTTAGGATCCATTCCTTCTGAACAGGATTCCTTTATGTTTATCCCACGTGTGTTTGAATTCTGTTACCGTTTTCATTTCCACCACCTCCCACGGGAGGGCATTCCAAGCATCCACTACTCTCTCCGTGAAAAAATACTTCCTGACATTTTTCTTGAGTCTGCCCCCCTTCAATCTCATTTCATGTCCTCTCGTTCTACTGCCTTCGCACCTCCGGAAAAGGTTCGTTTGCGGATTAATACTTTTCAAATATTTGAACGTCTGTATCATATCACCCGTTTCTCCTTTCTTCCAGAGTATACATGTTCAGGTCATCAAGTCTCTCCTCATACGTCTTGTAACGCAAATCCCTTACCATTCTCGTAGCTTTTCTTTGCACCGCTTCAATTCTTTTTACATCCTTCGCAAGGTACGGCCTCCAAAACTGAACACAATACTCTAGGTGGGGCCTCACCAACGACTTATACAGGGGCATCAACACCTCCTTTCTTTTGCTGGTCACACCTCTCTCTATACAGCCTAACAACCTTCTAGCTACGGCAAATTAAGTTCTGCAGGAATAGGAAATGGTTAAGATTTTGAAGATGATAATAGACCAGAAAACTTTGAACAAAATGAATATTATTACAGATGATTAATATCGAGATTGTTGTTTTCCCAGAGTTCCGGGTATGACCTAAAGTTTTTTCCTCTGAAATGATTCCTCTTAGTATATTTATTCAAAAGGAGTGAAGCCTGTGAAACTGGGATTACCTTAATCAGTGGGAAGTGGATTAGAGACTCAAGTGTTTGTATTGTTAAATAATTTCTGGTTTTAAAAGAGAAAAAATGAAATCAGTTGTATTACGTCCACTAATATTGGACGATAAGTATGTTTCCAATGAAATAAATTATATTCCTACTAGTAAAAAAAGGCCCATTTCTGACACAAATGAAATGGGCGCTAGCAAGGTTTTCTTTGGCTCCCCTGCAGCCACCCATGTCCAGCGACCCTCCTCTCTCCCCTGCCCCCCCTCCAGCCACCCATGTCCAGCGACCCTCCTCTGGACATGGATCAGCTGTGAGGCATGTTTTTTCCCCCCGGGTTCTGAAGTTGACATCATAATGGCTATGGTGATGTCAGCCTGATCTATGGCTCCTCTCTCCCCTGCCCCTCCTTCAGCCACCCATGTCCAGTGACCCCCTGCCCCCGCCTGCAGCCTCCTCTCTCCCCTGCCCCCCCTCCAGCAACCCATGTCCAGCGACCTCCTGCCCGCCTGCAGTCACCCATGTCCAGCGACCCTCCTCTCACCCCTGCCCCCCCTGCAGCCACCCATGTCCAGCGACCCTCCTCTCTCCTCTGCCCCCCCTCCAGCCACCCATGTCCAGTGACCTTCCTCTCTCCCCTGCCCCTCCTTCAGCCACCCATGTCCAGTGATCCTCCTCTGGACATGGATCAGCTGTGAGGCATGTTTTTTTTTCCCCCCCGGGTTCTGAAGTTGACATCATAATGGCTAAGGTGATGTCAGCCTGATCTACGGCGCCTAGCAGACCAACTCGGAATGAGCCACGGTCCCAGGCAAGTCAGAACGTTGGAGGTGAGAATTATTATATAGGATGGGCGTCTTGGTGTTTACCGCTAGCTGATTTCTACCATGGCTTAGTAAACCCCCCCCCCCCCCCAGTCAAGCTAGAAGACCAACATACAAGGCACTGAGGCAGTCTAACTGTGGCTCTGCCAATACATGCATGGCTGACCTCATTGCTCACTGCCTCGTGGTCCAAATATGAAAAGTTGTGATTAACTTTCCTATTTTAATTATTACATAAACCTGCTCTGAGCCTGCAACAAGGGATTTAGCGGGATACAAACCGTAGTAGCATAGCATAACCTCCCAAAAGATCGTTTCACCGAAGATCTCTGCTTTGTTCTTTTTTTCCTAGAGCCATTTTGAAATTTAGCTAAGAAAGTGAAGTTAATTTTTTTTTGTACAAAATTAAAATTCATCAAGGCACAATAGTGTGATACAACTTTAACGAGAGTCCACATGTCAAACATATGGCTCTTCGCATGCTCAACAGTTATGACAATATACTGCTATAGCCTATGACCCGTTTTACACGTCTGTTCATTTGTGTAAAACTGCTTTAGATGTAATTTTTCATATCAGATTTCTTCATAATTGCCCAAGCAAAAATATTTCATAAATGTATATATGTGCCATGTTGCTACTCAAGTACATTTTTTTTTTACTATTATCCAATTCTTCCCAGTTTGCTTCCCAATTTTCCCTCCATTTCCAGGAAATTTACGCCCTTGCGTGCGCGTGCATTTGTGTCACTGAGTCAATACGTACAGATATGGAAAAACTAGTAAAAAAAGGCCCGTTTCTGGAGCCAATGAAACGGGCGCTAGCAAGGCTTTCCTGTGGCCCCCTCCCCACCCGTCGTCGATGTGGGTGAATTGCTCCGCCTCCGCCCTCAACATCATAACGTTTGACGCGAGGGCGGTGAATTGCTTCGCCTCCGCCCTCAATGTTTGACGCGAGGGCGGGGCCCAGAGACTGTGATTTTCGAGGCTTCAGAGCTTCGAACATACGAACCTTGGCTTCAGTGACGTCAGCAGTCAATAGAATGTTGAGGGTGAGTTATATATATATAGATGTAAGGGGGAGGGAAGGAGATTATTTTCTTTTACTTTCTGTAACTTGTATTCTACAGTTCTTGTTCTGTTCTTCAGATTAGCTCTTACATAGTAACATAGTAGATGACAGCAGAAAAAGACCTACACGGTCCATCCAGTCTGCCCAACAGGATAAACTCATAAGTGCTACTTTATGTGTATACCTGACCTTGATTTGTATCTGCCATTTTCAGGGCACAGACCGTAGAAGTCTTGCCCAGCACTAGCCCCGCCACCCAATCTCAGCTAAGCTTCTGAGGATTCATTCCTTCTGAATAGGATTCCTCTATGTTTATCCCACGCATGTTTGAATTCTGTTACTGTTTTCATGTCCACGACCTCCTGCGGGAGGGCATTCCAAGTATCCACCACTCTCTCCAAGAAAAAGTACTTCCTGACATTTTTCTTGAGTCTGCCCCCCTTCAATCTCATTTCATGTCCTCTAGTTCTGCCGCCTTCCCATCTCCAAACAAGGTTCGTTTGCGGATTAATACCTTTCAAATATTTGAATGTCTGTATCATATCACCCCTATTTCTCCTTTCCTTCAGGGTATACAGGTTCAGGTCTGCAAGTCTCTCCTTATACGTTTTGTAACGTATGAGGAGAGACTTAATTGCCAATTAGTGGCGCCCAATTGGCAATTAAAATTTATGTGCGCATCTTGCTAGGCGTATTCTGTCAAGATGCGCGCGTAAATTCTAGTGTGCAGCTCTGAAAAGGGGGCATAGCTAAAGGCGAGTCATGGGCGTTCAAAGAATTTGCACGCACTGTTACAGACTAAGTTAGGCACGGGATTTACACCAGGTTTCAGCTGGTATAAATGCTCACGCCTCGCTAGGTGCTATTCTATAAACGGCACCCAACTCAGAGCACTGTTTATAAAATTGCGCTCATTTTTCTTTGTAACCATATATAGAATTTGGTCTCATATATTAATATTATTTGTTACATTTATACCCCACATTTTCCCACCTATTTGCAGGCTCAATGTGGCTTACAAAGTACCGTAAAGGCGTTTGCCATTTCGGTTGATAACAAATACAAGATTGCGTTGTGGTCAGATGAGATAGAGGTGAATCAGATGTCATGGGTCAAGGGAAAGAGGATAGTAAATTGTCCAGTACGATCTTTGATTATGTTGTGTTGCAGGGTGTGGGGATTTATGTCTCTCCCTATGCCCCCCCCTAGAGTACTTCGTTCTGTAGATAAATCTCTCTTATCCATCCCCTTCTCCTGTACTGCTAATTCTAGACTCTATTCCAAGCGTGGGGTGCAGCAAGACACGCTGGAACGGACTTCCCGAGCCTGTGCATCTAGTCCCGTCTTTAGCTGTTTTCAAGTCCAAATTTAAAGCCCACCTCTTTACCACTGCTTTTGACTCCTAATCACTACTCACTTGCCCTGTCCTTCAACCTCATCTATTATTCCCTTACCCTTAATTGTTCTGTCTGTTTACCTGTCTTATCTAGATTGTAAGCTCTTTGAGCAGGGACTGTCTTTTCGTGTATGGTGTACAGCTCTGCGTATGCCTTGTAGCGCTATAGAAATGATAAATAGTAGTAAATAGTAGGATCGTTGGGATCCAGTTTGTATTTTAGACCTTTACAGCTAGGGAAGTGAAGACCCAAGAATGTGCGTGCTGATCTTTTAGCGTTCCTGGGTGGTATATCAATAAAGTCCGACATGTATGCCGGAGCATTTTCGTGAATGACTTTATGAACCAGAGTGCAAACTTTAAACACAGAACGTCCCCTAACTGGGAGACAATGGAGCTTCTCTCTTAGGGGTTTTGCACTTTCATATTTTGACTTTCCAAAAATGAGTTTAGCTGCGGTATTCTGGGCTGTCTGAAGTTTCTTGATGATATGCTCTTTACAGCCAGCATACAGCGCATTGCAATAATCTAGATGACTCAACACCATTGATTGAACCAGGTTGTGAAAAATGCCTCTTGGGAAGAAAGGTTTTAGTCTTCTAAGTTTCCACATTGACTGAAACATCTTCTTAGTTGTATTCTTAAAATGGTATTTAAGTGTGAGATTACGATCAATGGTTACTCCAAGAATCTTTAAAGTGTCTGAGACAGGAAGGGAGAAGTTTGAAGTGATTATGGAGGTAAATTTGTTTGTGTTATATTGTGATGTAAGTATAAGACACTGTGTTTTTTCAGCGTTAAGTTTTAATTGAAAAGCATTCACCCATGAATGCATAATTTGGAAGCAGTGGTTGATATTATGCATAATTTCCAATAGATTATGTTTGAACGGGATGTAGATCGTTACAATATCTGCATATATTTACGGATTGAGGCCTTGACTGGATAATATCTTGGCTAGGGGCGTCATCATTAAGTTGAAGAGGGTCCGGGATAGTGGAGATCCCTGGGGAACTCCGCATTCCAGTATCCACAGAGCTGACGTATTCGAGTTAAATTTTACTTTGTAAGATCTTGTAGTTAAAAAAAACCTCTAAACCATTGAGAACGTTTCCTCCAATTCAGAAGTAATCCAGAATATTTAATAACATTTCATGACTTATCATATCGAATGCACTAGACAAGTCGAATTATAGGAGGAGTATGTTATTTTGCCAGTTGCTATTGGTCATTTGAATTTAATGAGAAGAGTGGTTAATACTGTTTCGGTACTGTGGTTAGACCGAAGTCCTGATTGAGAATCGTGGAGAATATACCACTAGCCAAACTCCTAGCCAACCAAAACCTTAACCCCTACATATATGCCGATGATGTTACGATCCATATCCCGTTCAAAAGCGACTTAAATGAAATAACCAATGAGATCAACCAGAGTTTCCAGACTATGCACTCTTGGGCGGACTCATTCAAGCTAAAACTCAACGCAGAAAAAACTCAATGTCTAGTTCTCACCTCCCAATACAATACAAACAACTACCCTACAATAACCACACCCTACTGGACACTTCCTATCTCAGAAAATCTGAAAATCCTTGGAGTCACCATTGACCGAAACCTCACTCTCGACACCCACGCGAAGATCACAACGAAAAAAATGTTCCAATCGATGTGGAAACTCAAAAGAATAAAACCTTTCTTCCCAAGAAACATCTTCCGCACCCTAGTACAGTCACTAGTAATAAGCCACTTGGACTACTGTAACGCTCTGTACGCAGGCTGCAAAGAACAGACCATCAAGAAACTCCAGACAGCCCAGAACACCGCAGCCAGACTCATTTTTGGAACACCTAAATATGAAAGTGCGAAACCCCTCAGAGAGAAACTGCACTGGCTCCCGCTCAAGGAACGAATTGAGTTCAAGATCTGCACGACTGTACACAAAATCATTCATGCAGATGCCCCACTCTATATGCTAAACCTAGTGGACTTACCGCCCAGGAATGCCAAAAGATGGGCCCGCAAATTCCTCTACCTGAACTTCCCCAGCTGTAAAGGAATGAAATACAAACAGGCTTATGCTAGTACCTTTGCATACAAAAGCACACAGTATTGGAACGCACTACCCATGGCGTTGAAAACCATAACCACAAGCTTTCGCAAAGCTCTGAAAACACATCTCTTCAACAGAGCCTACAAAAGTCAAACAAATCATTCCTTAAACTACCCAAGTACACCTAAAACACCTCTCACACGACCTTACCTAACACCTTTCCATCTGAATTCCTCTTTCACCTCAGCTTATGATTGACTGTTTTTTGGGGGGGGGGGTTTAAATCATGTAATGACGTTTTCATTTCCATACTCTGTAAGCCACATTGAGCCTGCAAAAAGGTGGGATAATGTGGGGTACAAATACAATAAATAAATAAATAAATTCAATGAGTTGTTTGGTCACCATACCTTCCATTAACTTGGTTAACAGGGGAATAGACGCTACTGGGTGGTAATTGGTTAAGTCATCTGCGTTTTTCTTTGGATCCTTGGGTACTGGGGTGAGTAAAATATTTCCTTTATCCTTTGGGAATAATCCATTTTGTAGCATATAATTCAAATATAGCGTGAGGTCAGATATGAATTGTTGAGGAGCTGAATTTAGACATTTGACATTATAAGATGACACAAACTTTCCTTAGATTTTACCGCATTTTTGTGGTACTTTCTCTAACCCAGTGGGCTCATAATTTAAGTTTTTGTACCTGGGGCAATGGAGGGTTAAGTGACTTACACAGAGTCACAAGGAGCTGCAATGGGAATTGAACCCAGTTCCCCAAGATCAAAGTCCGCTGCACTAACCACTAGGCTACTCCTCCACTAGCAACATTCTGTGTAGAATCTCAAATAGGGACTTGATATACTGCCTTTCTGTGGGTTTATATAGTATATACAGGTACTTATTTGTGCCTGGGGCAATGGAGGGTTAAGAGACTTGCCCAGAGTCACAAGGAGCTGTAGTGGGAATTGAACCCAGGTCTCCAGGATCAAAGTGTGCTGCACAAAGGCTACTCCTCCACATCTTACTCATTAGGATGCTGGAATGTTGTTACTCTTTGAGATTGTGCATGGAATCTTGTTAATGGGACTTGATATACCACCTTTCTGTGGTTTTTGCAACTACATTCAAAGCGGTTTATATAGTATATACAGGTACTTATTTGTAGCTGGGGTAATGGAGGGTTAAGTGACTTGCCCAGAGTCACAAGGAGCTGCAGTCGGAATTTAACCCAGTTCACCCAGGATCAAAGTCCACTGCACTAACCACTAGGCCACTCCTCCACTCATTCCACCAATAAGAGCCAACCTTATCAGTGATGTCACAATACTTGATTGCCCAATACGGCTCATTTCTGATACTGTGATGTCATAAGGGAAAGGGAAATGGGACTTGATATACTGCCTTTCTGAGGTTTTTGCAACTACATTCAAAGCGGTTTACATATATCCAGGTACTTATTTTGTACCAGGGGCAATGGAGGGTTAAGTGACTTGCCCAGAGTCACAAGGAGCTGCAGTGGGAATCGAACCCAGTTCTCCAGGTTCTCAGCCTGCTGCACTAACCACAAGGCTACTCCTCTACTCCGACTTGTCTTATGTATATTGGCAATTACTTGTGTCGTTGCTGTTTTGTTATTTGTTCACCAACAAAAAACTGTTTGAAAGTAAAAAGAAAGGGTCGAAGAGCACGTCATTAAACTGATAGGACATATGTCTAAAAAAAATATTTGTTTCCTGATCATTTCTATTTTAAAATACTGAGCCAAATCACAGGATGAGGGAAGAGCATAATATTCACATCTAAATACGTGATCTTCATTTGTTAATGAAATTAACCATCCTAAATGTATTAGAATTCAATTTCTCTGTACCAATTAATTTAGAATAGTACTGTTTAAAGTGAATAGCATTATGAATTGCTCTTCTCCAATTCCCCTTACTATGTCCTGTTGGCAGCTTCTTCTAATTTCCTGGAATTCCGTTTAAGTGTCTAACTCCTCATCAAATCATTTAATAGATTCCCCACCTCTTACTTTTTTCCATTTCATAAGTACATAAGTATTGCCATACTGGGAAAGACCAAAGGTCCATCGAGCCCAGCATCCTATTTCCAACAGTGGACAATCCAGGTCACAAATACCCAGCAAGATCCCCAAAAAAAGTACAAAACATTTTATACTGCTTATCCCAGAAATAGTGGATTTTCTCCAAGTCCATTTAATAACGGTCTATGGACTTTTCCTTTAGGAAGCCGTCCAAACCTTTTTTAAACTCCGCTAAGCTAACCGCCTTTACCACATTCTCTGGTAACGAATTCCAGAGTTTAATTACACGTTGAGTGAAGAAATATTTTCTTCGATTCGTTTAAAATTTACTACATTGTAGCTTCATCGCATGCCCCCTAGTCCTAGTATTTTTGGAAAGCGTGAACAGACGCTTCACATCTACCCGTTCAATTCCACTCATTATTTTATAGACCTCTATCATATCTCCCCTCAGCCGCCTTTTCTCCAAGCTGAAGAGCCCTAGCCGCTTTAGCCTTTCCTCATAGGGAAGTCGTCCCATCCCCTTTATCATTTTCGTCGCCCTTCTCTACACCTTTTCTAATTCCACTATATCTTTTTTTGAGATGCGGCGACCAGAATTGAACACAATATTCGAGGTGCGGTCGCACCATGGAGCGATACAAAGGCATTATAACATCCTCATTTTTGTTCCATTCCTTTCCTAATAATACCTAACATTCTATTTGCTTTCTTAGCCACAGCAGAACACTGAGCAGGTTTCAACGTATCATCAACGACGACACCTAGATCCCTTTCTTGGTCCGTGACTCCTAACGTGGAACCCCGATTGGCATAGCTATATTTTGGTGCTAATTTCAAAGGTGCTATAATCATCTAACACACTTGTACAAATCTCATTCCACTTCTGCATAAAATTCATTGTATTCAATGCACCCGCAGAAATCAAATCATCAATCTTGTTCCAAAAATGGGTTGGATCTGCCCTTCCCCTAGTGTAATGAATTAATTTAATATTAGGATTACCTCTCTTTCCCTTTTTCTTCTATCTAATAATAAAATCAAATCAAAAAGTGGTCAGACCAAGGTACTGGGTAACAAGTATTGACCTGAAAAATACAATTCTGACTTCGAGAATTACAAAAGGCCTGATGTCCTTTTTCATGTGACCTTTGAATTTAGGACATACAAAAATCCATACCACTAAAATACTTAAACAAAATAGTTTTAGAATCTGAAACTTGATCCAAATGCAAATTAATATCACCTAAGAATAGAACAGTTATATTTAGCCACACTTCTGGAGATAAAGAGGCTCATTTTCACAGCGCAAAGGGGGGTCTTTTACTAAAGCTTAGCTCAAGTTATCTGCAGCGGGGCCCATTTTATTCCTATAGGCAGATAGCTCAAGCTAAGCTCTAGTAAAAGACCCCCCCCCCCCCCCAACAGACTTACAAAGTTACACAGGTTATTATCGAGCTTATTTTTGAAAGAGAAGGGCGCCCATCTTCCGACACAAATCGGGAGATGGGCGTCCTTCTCTCAGGGCTGGCCAAATCGGCATAATCGAAAGCCGATTTTGGGCACCCTCAACTGCTTTCCATCGCAGGGACGGCCAAAGTTCAAGGGTGCGTGTCAGCAGTGTACCGAAGGCGGGACGGGGGCGTGGTTAAGAGATGGCCGTCCTCGGCCGATAATGGAAAAAAGAAGGGCAGCCCTGACGAGCATTTGGCCAAATTTACTTGGTCCCTTTTTGTTCACGACCATGCCTCGAAAAGGTGCCCAAACTGACCAGATGACCACCGGAGGGAATCGGGGATCACCTCCCCTTACTCCCCCAGTGGTCACCAACCCCCTCCCACCCAAAAAAAAAATGAAAACACATTTTTTTGCCAGCCTCAAATGTCATACCCAGCTCCATCACAGCACTATGCAGGTTCCTGGAGCAGTTTTTAGTGGGTACTGCAGTGCACTTCAGGCAGGCGGACCCAGGCCCATCCCCCCGCCTACCTATTACACTTGTGGTGGTAAATGGGAGCCCTCCAAAACCCACTGTACCCATATCTAGGTGCCCCCCCCTTTACCCTTTAAGGGCTATAGTAGTGTTGTACAGTTGTGGGTAGTGGGTTTTGGGAGGCTCAGCACACAAGATAAGGGAGTTATGCACCTGGGAGCAATTTCTGAAGTCCACTGCAGTGCCCCCTAGGGTGCCAGGTTGGTGTCTTGGCATATGAGAGGGGACCAGTGCACTAGAAATGCTGGCTCCTCCCACGACCAAATGGCTTGGATTTGGTCGTTTTTGAGATGGCTGTCCTCGGTTTCCATTATAGGTGAAAACCGAGGTCGGCCATCTCTAAAGTCGACCTAAATGTTGAGATTTGGCCATCCCCGACCGTATTATCGAAACGAAAGATGGCTGCCTATCTTGTTTCGACAATATGGGATGCCCTGCCCCTTCGCCGGGCCATCCTTAGAGATGGGCGCCCAGTTCGATTATGCCCCTCCTCGTAACTTTGTAAGTCTCTGTGCTTTGAAAATGAGCACCAAAGTCAATAAAACTATCCCTAGATTTGAACAACTTTCCTGCTGGGCAAATAAACTAGACTGCTATAAAAAGTATCAACAAAACATCATCCTTAAGCTAATATTTCGTAATCCATAGAACTTATTGAATCCTAAAGTGTAATATCAAAAAAAGTTTTAAAAGTGACAAATACATGTGAAGCGGTACTGGAAAAGTATACAACGCTATTGTGAATATATACTGAATAAACCTGTTACCATGACTCCTCAGATATGCATTTTAGGATATAAAGGTAGTAGACATACCCTACGACGAGCGGAACGTCAGTTCCTGTATAAGGCTAGTATCATTGGGAAAATGTGTATCATGCAGGATTGGATACAGGATGAAGCCCCCTCATTCTGGCATTGGCGAAATGGGCTGCATATACTGGTTACGTGGGAGGCCAATGATGCTAGAGGAACCTCCAAGAGGAAAAAAGAGTTCTGGGCAGTCTGGGAACCTTATATTCAATCGCTTAGTGGCAGAGCCCGTAGTCTCATTTTGAATACACTACAATTATATAATCAATAAGCTGGTAACAGATGAATATGCATACGACAGGGAGAATGCGCAGATTATAGGGGGGGGAAAGGGGGGTTATAGATCGGGGGGTGGGATGTGGGAATGGGATGAGGGGGAGAAGGAGAAAAAGCTTTAAAAACTTTTTGATGATAAAAATACCATAGCTGCAACTTGTTAGAATAATGCTTTATCAGATTGGATGTTTGGTTATGTCAAAATACTGTTGAAGTGTACTTTCATCAATAAAAACTATTAAATCTAAAAGTGACAAATACTGGGTGAGAAATTTTATAACCGGGGGGGGGGGGGGCATAAGTCTATCAACTTGGGGTCATCTATGGATGTCAACCACGATTTGATCTTCCATAATCAAATCCTTTACAATTTCTGCCTTGTTTAATACAGATCTCACATTACTATAAAAACAGAGAATTGGTGTATAAGACATTAATTGGGTAGACATATCGGACACCTTCTTCAAATTGCATCCCTGAGATTTATGTGCTATTTCTGGCTGCCCCGGTCGTTCTCTCTGCTTAGCCCTGCACGTAGGAAGTTGCATCAAAAAAGGCGGGACCAAGGAGACAGGAAGACCAGGGCAGCCAGAAGCAGCGCGTCTTTAGCACTGCTCATGGCACTCACTGGTTTTCAAGGACTGGGGGTGGACAGATGCTGGACCAGCTGGGGGGGGGGGAAGAAGGAGAGATGCCAGCTCCGCAGGATGGGGGAGGAAGAGAAGAGATGCTAAATCCATTGTTGGGGCAAGAGGAAGAGATGTCGGACCCATTCGCTTGCAAAGGTTCATTTCTTTTTCTATCAAGAAATAATCTCAATTGTTTAAGGGTCCCAGAAAACATATCTATTTTGGCAAATTTTAAAAGACCATTGGCAGGAAAATGCAAGAAAGATAAGCCGCCAAGGGAGAGCACGTCTTGCCTCATCTGAAGAAAAGCTTTACGTCTGTCCACAGCTACTCTCCCATTTTCACAGAGCCTTTTGCAGCTTCATACATCGAGTCTGAACTTAGCAGGGAAGCTCTTAGATGATGGCTCCTCAGCCATAAAAAATATCCTACAATCCTAAATTCATAATGAGAGCTCCATGAAATGACTGTACAAGGTACAAAAAGCATCTTTCACTAATGCTTTGCTTACACAGCGATACCAAACCAGTTCTGGCCCACTTATGAGGCCCAACAGTTTTCTTTCCACTACATGGTGGGGGAACGAACGAGTTTAATTTTACTGTAGCTCATTCCAGTGCCAAAACTCACTAAGTCCATAAGTTTTGGCACAGCAATAAGCTACAGTAAATGAATTTTGCCTTGATGAACGAAATTAATTGCATAGCTCAAAATTGACAAAACAAAAATGAACCGAGTGAGTTTTGGAAAAGTGTTCTTCAATTTCTGTTCATTTCATTCAAAACAAGTTTAAAAAAACAAAAATAAATTAAAAAATAGAAAAGATTTCAGGAAAGAGCGACGTATGTTTTACTAAGTTGCACTATTTATTTATCTGTTACATTAATATCCCACATTTTCCCACCTATTTGTAGGCTCAATGTGGCTTATGTAGTACCGGAGAGGCCTTCGCAGACTCCGGTGTAAACAAATACAGTGGGAGCGGACTTCCTTCTGCGGTTTCCCTGTGTTTGTAGAGTTAAATTTCAGTCAAAACAATATCAATTCTTTGACCCAAAGCAGTTAGAAGAATTTCTAATTAGCAAAGCAGAGGTTACTGTACAAGTCTAATCCCATTTGTAGCACTGTATAGCAGGCTAGAGTTAACCACTTGGAACGACGCTTCCTTAGCTATTTTGCGATGTAACCGCTTAAAATAAGCAGGATAATTTTATTTCCTTATCTTGGATCACTATTTAGTGTAATATTGTGGACGATAGAAGAAAACGTTCGACATTAGATGTAAGGTTACATGTGAATTACTTTTTCTTTTTGTGTACTGACACTCATAAAAATGAATTATGTTTGTTAAAAGCTATAAATAAAGAGTTAAAAAAAAAAACCAAATTGATGTTGTGGGAAGATCAAGTTCACGTGGCCAGAGAACGGAAGAGTTGTGTTATGCCCATTACGTTCTTTAGTTTTGTTGTGTTGCATGTTTGCGTTTAATGCGCCTTAATTTTAAAGGACCTAACGGTGGTAGTAAATAATTTTGCTTCCGATATAATCTTATTAGTGAGCCACATGGATAATCGAATCGAATCCTTTGAGAATGAAAAATTGATACGGCAAATGAAGTTCTACAGGAGTACAAAACGGTTAAGATTTTGAAAATGATAATAGACCAGAAAAATTTTGAACAAAATGAACATTATTACAGATGATTAATAGCGAGATTGTTGTTTTCCCAGAGTTCCGGGTATGACTCCTAAAGTGTTTTCCTCTGAAATGATTCCTCTTAATCAGTGGGAAGTGGATTAGAGACTCAAGTGTATTGTTAAATCATTTCTGGTTTTAAAAGAGAAAAAAAATGAAATCAGGTGTATTATTTCCACTAATATTGGACAGTAAGTATGTTTCCAACGAAATTAATTGACTATACGCCGTCTTGGGTTTGAAGAAGCCAACCAGATGATCAATGTGGAGTAATGATTCAGATAAATAATAACTGGGGATAATCGGGTTAATACCACGTTTTCTTGGTTTATTGTTGTTTAATTGATCTCCTTGTCTTTTTCACTCTCCCTATTTATTTTGTGGTCTAAGAAAGAGAAAGATTGTATATAATCCATTTATCTAGTTGAGATTGTTTTCTTCTAATATTGTATTAACGTACAGTCATCTCTGTATTACTGTTTGCAAGTGACCCTTGTAAAATGAAAACTATAAATAAATGATTAATATACAAAACAAAAAATAAGGCTAATACACTATAGTAAACATACCCCTAAGTGAGAAAAATGTAAAATAAATAAATGACACTACGTTATTATGTTATCTGGCCACTGTTTTGCCTGTTAAGGCACTTGGGAAAAATAATTAGAAAGTTGTTTGTGACCCCTGAGGCAGGCGCTTTGGCGTCGAAACACGGACCGTGTCGGGTCTTTGATATGAATATTCTGAATAAACTGTTTCTTTATATTATCTCCCTATTGGTTTGCACATTTGTCAGCCTCTACTTTTGCTGTTTTGCTTAAGACACAAGAAGCCAGATGTACCAAGGGCCCCCTTTACCAAGCTGCGGTAAAAGCAGCCCTGCTGTAGCGTCGGCATGTACGTTCACCGCACATCAAAGCCCTCCACAGCGGGTAAAAGGCTTCCTTTTTGTTTAAAGGGAAATGGCCCTGCAATAAGTGAACCACTTGCCACGCAGCCATTTCAAAGGGAAGCACTTACCACCACCTACTGAGGCGGCAGTAAGGGGTCCCGCACTTACCTTGCGGTAACTGGGAACCGCACGGGGCTGCCCGAATACCGCCGAGTAAGCCCCCGGCGCTAGAAAATAAAAATGCATTTCCTAGCACTGCAGTTGGCATGCGGCAGAGGCCGGGACTACCTCAGGACTCCTGCAGTAGCCCCGATTTTCCGCGTGCCAATGCAGCGGTAGCCCCACCACCTTTCAGTAAAAGGGCGCCAAAGCGTTTTGAAGGTAAATACCATAGCATAGTAGCTACATAGTTTGAAATACTGAGCAAGGCACAGCACATAGGATTAGACAGGGAGATTTACCTGGCTGTGTTCAGCAAGGGATGCTTGGTCCCCATCAGTTTCCGAACCTGCATGGCAATGTTACTGAGCTCGTCACTCAACAAACAGCGGAGACTCATGAAGGACGTAGGATAGCCGACGATCTTCTCAGCATCCGAAACCACTTTATTCCAGTGAGAGGCTGAAGGAGAGTCTGAGATGAGGTTGAAGAGTCGGCGCTGGCCGGACCAGGCACCCCTTATTTCAGGTCCACAGGTCGCGAATCTGCTAGGTAGCCGCAAGGTGTCCAAAAGAGTCCGAAGCAGCTGCAATCTCGACATCTCCCCCTCCCGCTATCCAAGTGCTATTACAGAGGTGAAAAGGCAGGCTGTCTCTCAGCCTCAGGAGATACTTCCAGAATCTGACATTTAATAAAAACAGTCTGGAGTGGCCCAGAGGCACCTGCGGATTTACCACAGAGTGATTAAAACATGAGACGCTTCCAAAGTTTGGAAATACTCTACATTCTCCTGCTTTCAGCAGTCAAAATTACATCAGAAATGCAAAGAAAATAAAAACACACACTTTGGTCAATTTAATCCAGGCTCAGATTCTTCTTACACATTCTGTTTTGAGACATTAGAGCTCCTGGTTTCAGCTAAAAATTCATCTCTTCTCTCTTCCGTTCCTCACTCCAAAGCCTCCACCTCAGCCTGGTTTTAGCTTCGGGCAGTGCTACCAAACCTGAAATATAAAATTATCACATGAGAACCTCCGAATAATCATACTTTACAAAAAATGTACTGTACTCTACACAAATAGGATAAAATGTGCAAGCAAACAAAGCAGGGCGCCACGATGGTTAAAAAGTCTCAAACTGTATGATCCCTTGGAGAGCAGGATGGAGTCCTGGGCCAGGCTGAAGCAGCTCCAGCACCAGGCCGTCCTGCTCCCGTCCACCCCAGTCCACGAAAACCAGTGAGAGCCATGAGCAGTGCTAAAGACGCGCTGCTTCTGGCTGCCCTGGTCCTCTCCTCGGTCCCGGCATTTTTGATGCAACTTCCTATGCGCAGAACTAAGTTTTACAACATTTTCTTATGTAGCGAAATAACAATCCTTTTCATAGGACAAGACTTCAGTCTTGTCTTTGCTACTTAATTTCCCTGCTTTTGACTCCTCCTGCAGCTTTCACCTCTTCTTCCATCCCTTCAGTTGTTCGCTGTCACCCAGTGGTACATCCTGGGTCTCTAAAGCCAGAGTCCTAATGTGTGCATTTAGCTCCTTCTCCCTAGATCTGTTCCCCTGCCTCTAACAGACCAACGCCAGGCGACAGCAGAACATAGATGGTAGAAGACTAAGGAATATTGCTGCTGCTTGTCCTTGCTCATGCTGTTCCCAGCTCAAAATCACAGTACAGAAAAGAACGAAAAAGCGGGAAACGGAAGAAGGCTCAGTCTACAATGGGACTTAGAAAGTATAAAACAGTACTTTTTTTTTCACGTAACACATAAAACTGTTCCTTTATTGCTACTGTATAGAAGACTTCTTTGGCTGCTGTTACATTTGAGTTATGTTTCCTGTCAATAGTTTTTTGCTACCTGTAGTCTCTATGGGATTTTGTTTTCCGGCTTAGGTCTGTGCGTGTTTTTTTGATAAGCGATACATTAACCCTCTAAGTAAGTACTCTGTTGGTTTGTTCTTTTAAAGTAATACCTTAGGTAATTGATTTTCTTATTGGCAAGTGTGATTTTAGATTAAACGACTAGGATTTCTTCGGATGGCTCGTTGTCATCATGAGTACGCCTAGTAGAATATGGTAGATTTAAAACAAATCTGAGATGCGCGAAGCTTAATATTGAATAGCCTATAAAAGAAAGGGGTTTTTTTTTTTTTTTGTAAGAGGGAACAGAGGGATTCACTCAAAGGGTGATGCAGACGAGCGAGGGGTGAGCAGGGAAAACCGCCCCCCGATTCGAGTGCAGATCTTTGTCCCAGGGTACCATATTAACGGTCCTAAGAGGAAAAGGACCATGGCTAACATAGGCTAGGATATTATGGATAATAGGGTTACCCTGGAAAAGCTAAACGCACAAGGGCTGAGTGAACACTTATTAAGCTCAAAGGGTGAAGGAGAGGGGAGAATGGGGAACGAAGGTTAAAAGGTTAGATATGATACATAAAGGTTAGTGGGTTGTTTGAAGGAGGGGGGGGAGGGGGGGGATGAGGGGGGGAGGAGGGGTGAAACAGATAAACTATTGATGATGGCATTTTTGTTGTTTGAACACAAGTCTACGATGTTGTTTCAAGGACACATGTTAAATTTTACGTTTTGTCAAGCATTGTATCATCAATAAAAACCGTTAAAACATAAAACAAATCGGAGAAAGTTTTTCTTTACTCAGCGTGTAGTTGGACTCTGGAACTCGTTGCTGGAGAATATGGTGGCAGGAATAACATGTATAGAATGTTTGTACGTTTGGAAAGCTCGCCAGGTGCCCTTGGCCTGGATTGGCCGCTCTCGTGGACAAGATGCTGGGCTCGATGGACCCTTGGTCTTTTCCCAGTATGGCATTACTTATGTTCTTATGTACGGAGTTTAAGGGGGGTTTGAACAGATTCCTGCGGGAAAAGTCCATTGAACATTATTAAAAATAATTTGGGGGGGGGGAGGGGTTGCCAGGTTCCTGAAGCCTGGATTGGCTGCTGTCGGAGATAGGACGTTGGGCTTGATGGACCCTTGGTCTTTTCCCAGTATGGCGGTGCTTAAGTTCTCCAGGCACGGCTTTAACATAGACTCCAGAAATGTTTTTCTTCCCTTCTGCTTGTTCTGTGTGTGTTGCCAATGCTCCAGACTCTGCCACGCAGACCTTTTCAAGTAACAATGCTTTCTTCTTATTCTTTTATGTGCGCGATACCAAACGAGGTAGCGCAGCATTTGTTTCAGTAGTTCAGGGTTCATTAACATAGCATTCAAGTACTTTTTGACTGATAACGTGCTATTTACATGGTAACTGCAGATTTGCTGGAAGGTATATCAGTTTCAGTCATTTTAAAGATATGCATTAACAATTCCTTCCCTCGTTACTCTTACTTGTCCATTCTTACTGGCACTACACTTATTCACCACTGTTTGTTTTATGCATTTTCTGAATAAGTAATTACTATGTATTTGCACCTTTTTTGATAGATATGCAGGGCTGCCGAGAGGGAGGGAAGGTGTGGCAAGACTCCCCCGGACCCAGCGCCAAGGTCTGTCTCTCACCTGCTCATCCAGTGATTGCGTCCCGACAGGAGAGAAAAACTCTGGCACCGGACGCCCCCCCCCCCCCCCCCAAGAGGCTGGGGAGGGGAGGAGCAGACACAGGGCTTCGAGGCCTCTGGTTTGGCTGGTAGGGGTGCCCAAGCCCTGCCAGCAGAAGCCCTCCTCCAGCACTGTTCTCCGCCACATTGCCTGCCCTGTGACTACTTTTCCCCTCCCGCACAAAGTGAGAGGAAAAGCAGCCGCAGAGCAGGCAATGCGACGGAGAAGAGCACTGGAGGAATGCTTCTGCTGGCAGGGCTTGGGGACCCCCACCAGCCAAACCAGAGGCCAGCCAAGGAATGTGGAGTTGGGGCAGGGAGGTGGGGGCTCCGGTCACCCAATTTTTATAATCTGGCTACATAGCGGTTCTGGGGGGGGGGGGGGGCGGCAGCAGCAGCCCTGCCCCCAGCACAGTCTCTCAGCGCCCCTGGGCATATGTGTTACACTATATACCATTTATGTTTATTTTCATAGTTGTATTGTTTTTAAAAAATTTTCTAAACAAGTCAATCACTTTGGTTCACATCTTCCTCCACTTCTTTGACACAATTGCTTAAGTTTTTTACTTATGTCTTTCACATATAATATTTTTCAAAATTGTATATATCTTTATTCAATCTGATAATAGCAAGCTTAGAGCCCCGTTTACTAAGACATGCTGTAGACACGCATTTTTTGCACTCGCTAATGCTAGAGACACCCATAGGAATATATGGGCGTCTCTAGCACTGGCATGCACTAAAAACGCTAGCGTGCCTTAGCAAACAGGGCCTTAGTGTACCTCCATTCCGTTGTGTTATATGCATTTTTGATTATAGTTTTTACAGAGCTTTTTTTTGCAGTGTGTTATATATTTCTTATGTACTTTCAATTCCACTGCTTATAAGCAGCATAAAATGTATTGAGCTTTTCTGGGGTCTGGTCAGGTATTTGTGATCTGGATTGGCCACTGTTGGAAACAGGATGCTGGGCTTTATGGACCTTTGGTCTGTCCCAGTATGGCAACACTTATGTACTTAGGATTCTGAATGGAATCTTGCTACTCTTTAGAGTTCTAAATGGAATGTTGCTATACACTTTGAAATTCTGCATGGAATCTTCTTATTCTTTAGAATTCTAGAATCTTGCTACTCTTTGGGGTTCTACATGGAATGTTGCTATTGTTTGGGTTTCTGCCAGGTATTTGTGACCTGGATTGGCCACTGTTGGAAACAGGATGCTGGGCTTGATGGACCTTTGGTCTGTCCCAGTATGGCAATACTTATGTACTTAGGATTCTGAATGGAATCTTGCTACTCTTTAGAGTTCTAAATGGAATGTTGCTATACACTTTGAAATTCTGCATGGAATCTTGTCATTCTTTAGAATTCTAGAATCTTGCTGTTCTTTGGGGTTCTACATGGAATCTTGTTACTCTTTAGGATTCTAGAATCTTGCTGTTCTTTGGGGTTCTACATGGAATCTTGTTACTCTTTAGGATTCTAGAATCTTACTATTCTTTGGGGTTCTACATGGAATGTTGCTATTGTTTTTGGATCTTGCCAGGTACTTGTGACCTGGATTGGCCACTGTTGGAAACAGGATGCTGGGCTCGATGGACCTTTGCTCTTTCCCAGTATGGCAATATACTTATGTCCTGCTGCTCCCCCTGTGCTCTCTCAGCTGTCAAACACCTCGTGCTGCAAAAATACCAAGTGCTAGTCTCCCCCTCTCTCCTCGGTCTACCATGTCTCCCCGTGTCCACGATCTGGCACCTCCTCACCGTCAAACTCATACCAGCAGCTTTCCTTCTCCGGTGCCCCGTCCCCTAAGAAACTACTTCTTGTTCTTAGTTCTTTCCCAATCCAAGCCTCGCCCTCGCCGCAGAAACAGGAAGTTGCGTCAGAGGAGGGCGGGACGCCGAGGGAAAAAGAACGCTGAGGGGGCTCGTCGCGCGGGCCATTTCAAAGGAGAGCTGAACGAGGATTGCGGGGGTGAAAGCAGTTCCCGCGGGAATGTGCGAGCCTATTGCTGCTCACCGACCTACCCAGGGTCCTCCAAACGTTCCATATACCACTTCCTCCTCCTCCTCCCGTCCATAGGTCAAGGCAGCTGCACTTACTCTCTACTCCGCCCATTACCCCATGCTTGAGCTACTCTCTGGCGCATGCGTGTGGCGACCTCCACGTGCAGCCCGGCGCCGAGATTTTGCCGCAGCCAAGGAGGGGTGATTGAAGACGGCATGACGTCAACACGTTGAAGCCACGTAGGATGATTACAGATTCCCAGCCGCCCCGTCGTTCCGCCGCGCGCGTACACTCATAACAACAAAGCGAACCAACCTATGGGCTGCTGCGTCCATGTTAGTTATTTAATCTGTCACTTATATTTTCATACATGCCGGCTTCTGCAGAGGAAGTATAATAAAGAAATCACTTTGAATGCATTCACAGATTGCTTCCCCCCTACCTCCCTCTGTTACCCGTCCACTGATATTCTTTGCTGTGATGACCTGATTGTTTCTTGTAATTTGTATTTCCTACCCCTGTTATTAAAATTTAATAAAAAAAAATTTCTAAAAATAAAAATAAGAAATCACTTTTCATAGGTAGAGTTGTGATTTGTTGTAAATTGTAACCAGTGTGTCGTTGAAGGGGCTGGTTATAGGGACCATAGTAACGTAGTAGATGACGGCAGAAAAAGACCTGCACGGTCCATCCAGTCTGCCCAACAAGATAAACTCACATGTGCTACTTTTTGTGTATACCTCACCTTGATTTGTACCTGTCCTTTTCAGGGCACAGAGCGTATAAGTCTGCCCAGCACTATCCCCGCCTTGCATGTGTTATATTCGTGCAGAGATTTTTTTTCTCCTGGTAAAGGGCCACTACTACTATTTAGCATTTCTATAGCGCTACAAGGCGTACGCAGCGCTGCACAAACATAGAAGAAAGACAGTCCCTGCTCAAAGAGCTTACAATCTAATAGACAAAAAATAAAGTAAGCAAATCAAATCAATTAATGTGAACGGGAAGGAAGAGAGGAGGGTAGGTGGAGGCGAGTGGTTACAAGTGGTTACGAGTCAAAAGCAATGTTAAAGAGATAGAACAGACAATCATGTATGAGAATCAGGTGCTCATCATTCAGAGTTTCTATGTATCTATTTATGTAGTGTACTTATTGATGACATGTATATCCCACATTAGACATGAATTAGGTTGAAACCTGGGAGCATTTAACAAAACAGTTTTCTCCTAGGCCTAGAGAACTTGCACCTTTTGTTTTGTGGAATGCAGTGGTAAATTATAAAAATGCACTTAATATTGTTTATTACTACTATTTAAAAGAGAGATATTCAGTAATGAGAGGAGATATCTTCATGCAGAAGTCTAGAGTCAGTCTAAATGTGCCAACATTTTCCAGTCCTGTGATATTTCTTCTTCAAGTCATTTTTTCCAACAGCATTTTCTCAGTTATTACCCAAATGCAAACACAATTATAATGTTAACAAGCAAAAACGCACGTTTCGCGAAAAATGAAACGGGCCCTAGGAAGGCTATCATCTAAGCGATTTCTCCTCCCCTCCCCTCCGCTCCATGTCCAGCAATTCTCCCATCCCATCCATATCCAGTGATTCTCCTCTGCCCTCCACTCCTCTCCCATCCCATCCATGTCCAGTGACTCGCCCCAGCCCCCACCTGCCCCCCTTTTAAGTAACCAAGGTCGAGTTCAACCCCAGCCCTCACCTGCTCGCCCTCTTTTCCTGCTTGCCGCCCTGCCCTTAAAACTTTCATTTAACCTCAGGTTGCAGCAGTGGCAGTGACAGCAGCAGGCTCAGCTCATTTCGCCTCCAGCCTTCCCTTTCCTTCCCTTTCAGTGTTCTTCCCTCCTCTGACATCATTTTGCCTTTCCGCAAGGGCGGGACCCTGAAAGGGAAGGGAATGCTGGAGGTGGGCTGACATAAGCTCATTTGTATCCTCTCCTCCCAATCACCGGCTCTGTCACAGACCATATAAGTCTGCCCAGCACTATCCCCACCTCCCAACCACCAGCCCCTCCTCCCAATCACCGGCTCTGGCACAGACCGTATAAGTCTGCCCAGCACTATCCCCTCCTCCCAACCACCAGCCCCTCCTCCCAATCACCGGCTATGGCACAGACCGTATAAGTCTGCCCCGCACTATCCCCGCCTCCCAACCACCAGCCCCACCTCCCAACCACCGGCTCTGGCACAGGCACAGACCGTATAAGTCTGCCCAGCATTATCCTCACCTCCCAACCACCAGCCCTGCCTCCCAACCACCAGCTCTGGCACAGACCGTACAAGTCTGTCCAGCACTATTACCGCCTCCCAACCACCAGTCCCGCTTCCCACCACCGGCTCTGACACAGACCGTATAAGTCTGGCCAGCACTATCCCCACCTCCCAACCACCAGCCCCGCCTCCCACCACCGGCTCTGGCACAGACCGTATAAGTCTGCCCAGCCCTATCCCCGCCTCCCAACCACCAGCCCCACCTCCCAATGGACTGCACTAGGGGCTTATAGCCCATTTACTAATGTTGAAACAAATGAGAGATCTGCATGAAAGAAAATATTTATTTTTATTATTTTGACTTATGAAAACCACTTGTTCCTGAAACATTCTCAAAAGCTCAAAACAGAATAATCCGTTTATACAAAAGAGATGAAGTGATTTCATGTGCCCCAATGAAAGAATAATTTAATTTTACTTCCGATTTTTATAACAAAATCATTCACGGTGAAGCCCCAGCCTACATGTCTGAGTTAATAGACTTACCACCCAGAAACGCTGAAAGATCATCCCGAACTTTCCTCAACCTCCACTTCCCTAATTGCAAGGGCTTGAAATACAAGACGTTACACGCGTCAACCTTTTCTTACATGAGCACGCAGTTCTGGAATACACTGCCGCGCAACCTGAGAACGATCTACAAGCAAGCCACCTTCCGCAAATTACTGAAGACCCATCTTTTTGAACAAATTTACGGAAAGAACCAAAACACATAACACCACCAAAACACACTCACTGTTCATTAATGCATCAATACATCCACTTCTGAACTCTCATCCCCAGTAATCTCACCTCACCCATACCTTTATTCACAGAAATATGTATACCATATGTCTTCGTGTCTTAATATTGCCCTTTTAGCTTCCCGTTGTCTCTTTCCAATGTTTCTACGGTTTTGTTCCATTGTTATATTCCTTAACGATACTTTGATTGTCTCGCATAACTCTTCACAATGTAATCCATAACCAAGTTGTAACAAAATTATTCATAATATATTGTAAGCCACACTGAGCCCGCAAAAAGGTGGGGAAATGTGGGATACAAATGCAATAAATAAATAAAAACACCAGGCTTCCCAAGGCAAATTATAACTGTTAAGATGAACCCATCAGTAAATAGGATATCCTCACTGAAATTTGGCCATGTATTACTGTACTGTTAGATCAGTGTTGAAAATTGAGCACACAATGCAGCCTTTATTAGTGCTGTTTCCACCAGCTACAATAATTTTTGAAGCTGTTTTAGTGATATTCAGTTTTTATTTCATTATATTTATACCTACATATTTCTAATAATCTTTTACCATTGTTTTCAATAGTGTTTGCTATTGTTTGGGTGAACCTGTGACTCCGCCTACTTCCAGCAAGCTCCACCTACTAAGTTCAACTAATATAATGGGCTAGATAGCCTTGTACATCTTCTGTCTTCAATCTAACCTCATTGGCCACAGCACACCCACGCGTCAGTAGATCAGATGACTTCTGACGTTACTGGTCCGTCTCAAGGAGGTTAGATTGAGAACAGGAGAGACAGTACGAGGCTATCTAGCCCATTATATGGGTTGAAGCCAGTAGGTGGAGATTGCCTCCACACCAGTTCACCCAAAACAATAGCAAACATCCTATCAAGCATCACCATTTGGAAAACAATAATGTCATTCAGCTCCATCTGTTCTACTGCTGCTTTCCTTTAGCCATCATTATTCCTGGGCTTCATTTATACACAAACACACAGCCAGAAGACAAAGATTACCCCCACCCCCCGAAAAAAAAATGCCTTTTACAACCAAACAGACTTAAATAGCAAGTGATGGCAGATAAAGACCTAAATGGTCCAAGTCACATTCATTATCAGTTCAAGGTTAAATCAACAATGAACTTGAGATAACATACTTGATCTTGGTTTCTGGGAAATAGACTGTACAAGTCCACCCGACTCTGTCCTTATGTTCCAACTACTGGAGTTGCCGTCAAAGCCCACTCCAGCCTATCCGAATTCGTCACGTCATTTGCACGACACAGACTGTAAATGTCTGCCCAGCACTGACCTCTTGTTCCATATTACTGGAGTGTCCGTCAAAGCTCTCTCCAGCCCATCCTAAACCGGATTGCTGTATGCGGGACATAGACCGTACAAGCCAACCCAGCACTGGCCTTAGTTTTTACAAAGATTTTAAATGCCGGATGGCCTGTAAGCTGTACCGGTAGCTCTCTTCATGCGGCGTTGAGCTGTTCCGAGTCCAATTGGCAGCTTTATTGACAAACAAACTGCCTTTACTACAAGATACCGGCGGTTAAGACCGGGTGAGGTTCGTTCCAGAGCCAGGAATACTAGGAGCAAAGAAAGTGTATAGTTTGTTTTATGGACTATATAAACGATTGGACATATAAAATCAGTGGCAAGGTATATACTGTGGAAATATGCTATGTATATATTTAAATTATATGTATGGCTGAATGGTGAAACGAATGGCATGAATGAGTGAGTTCCGGGGTTTCAGGTTAATCTGTGTTGAGATGTGAGTAGGGATTGTGTTTGGGGGTAATTAAAGAAGACATTTATATTGAAATTGACAGAGAGTACAGTTGTTTTTGTTTGCATAGATGGTACTCTATTTGTAATTATATATCCCCTATTGGTAGTTGTTCTTAGTTTTTACAGCCAGAGTTGCAATATAAGCACCACCTGACATGTAAACACTTACGCAACCCTTAAAGTTTTGTTTTTTTATACCATTCATTTTCTAATTAAAGATCCTCTGTGTTCATCCCGTGCCTTTTTGAATTCCACCACCAGTTTTCGCTCCACCACCTCCCTCGGGAGGGCGTTCCAGGCATCAACCACCCTCTCCGTGAAAAAGAATTTTCTGACATTACTCCTACGTCTACCACCCCACAACCTCAATTCATGTCCTCTAGTTTTACCATTTCCCCTTTTCTGGAAAATATTTGTTTTAATATTAATATCTTTCAAGTATTTAAACATCTGTATCATATCTCCCCTGTCCCACATAATCAGGTTTTCCAGTCTCTTCTCAAATGTCTTTTGGAGCAAGCCCCATACCATTTTTGCCACCTTCCTCTGGACTGCTTCAAGTCTTCTTACATCATTAGCAAGATACAGCCTCCAAAACTTAACACAGTACTCCAAGTGGGGTCTCACCAATGACTTATACAGGGGCATCAACACCTCCTTTCTTCTGCTGGTTACGCCTCTCTCTATACTGCCCAGCACCCTTCTGTCTATGTCACAGTGTTTCATCACCTTTAGATCCTCAGTTACTATCACCCCAAGTTCCCTCTCCCTGTCTGTGCATATCAGTCTCTCAACGCCTAGCATATACGGCTCCCTTGGATTTCTACTCCTTAAGTGCATCGCTCTGCATTTCTTTGCATTGAATTTTAATTGCCAAACAGACCATCCTTCTAACTTTTGCGGATCCTTTTTCATGTTTTCCACACCCTCCTGGGTGTCCACTGTGTTACATATCTTGATATTATCCGCAAAAAGGCAAACCTTATCTTCTAACCCTTCGGCAATGCCACTCACAAATATATTGAACAGAATCGGCTCCAGCACAGATCCTTGAGGCCAGTGGTATACCAAGGGGGGGAGGCGGGGGCGGTCCACCCCGGGTGCATGCCGCTGGGGGGTGCCGCGGCGCACACCTGTGGACTCCGATTTCGCTACCTTCACTAGTTCGCTGCAGCTCCCTCTGCCCCGGAGCAGGTTACTTCCTGTTCCAGGGCAGGGGGAGCTGCAGCGAACAAGGGAAGTTAGCGAAGTTGGAGCCCACAGGCGCGTGCCGCGGCACCCCCCCCCCCCCAGCGGCATGCACCCGGCGGGGGGTGTCATTTCGCTGGGGGGGGGGAGAGGTGTACTTTCGCAGGCGGAGGGGTGTGCTGCACCCGGGGGGGGCGCATCGGCGATCCGCCCCGGATACAATCCAAGCTAGGAACGCCACTGCTTGAGGCACTCCACTACTCAACTTTCCTTCCTCTGATTTAATTCCATTAACCACCACCCTCTGGCGTCTGTCTGTCAACCAGTTACTAATACAGTTCACCACGTTGGGTCCTAACTTCAGCCTGTCAAGTTTATTCAAGAGCCTTCTATGAGGAACTGTGTCAAAGGCTTTGCTGAAATCTAAGTAGATTACAACTAGCATACGACACGTCTTGAATCCAGTCCTCTGCTCACCCAGTCAGACTTGAAGAAGAAATAAATATATAATCACAGAACTGGAAAATATTGGCACATTTAGACTGACCCTGGACTTCTGCATGAAGGTGAGCTCTGCCCTCTTTATTCAATAGTAGTAATTTTATTTATTTTATTTATTTATTTATTTATTACATTTGTATCCCACATTATCCCACCTCTTTGCAGGCTCAATGTGGCTTACAATATATCATGGATAGTGGAAATGAAAGGAGAGTTGACATTTAGTGTTACAGAAGTGTTTTGGGTTGCATGGTGATAGAAAACATGATAATGATATAATGTATGGCGTTCTTAACATTGTTAGATATATGTGGGGAATTTCACATGTTTTGGTCTTTGTGGTATGTCTTGTCGAAAAGATGGGTCTTCAGCAGTTTGCGGAAGTTGGTCAGTTCATAGGTCGCTTTTAGGTTACGTGGCAATGCGTTCCAGAATTGCGTGCTCATATAGACAATATTAAGTGCATTTTTATAATATACCACTGCATTCCACAAAACAATCACATATCCAGGAGACAATGACCTTGACTATCTTTCCCACCAAAATTCCATGTGCTTATCCTGTAATCCATCCCCCTCCTGCCTCTTCTACCCTTGCTCACACATCTCCTACTCCTTCACCCCTGTCCTTCTCTACCTACCTATCACTTTTGTTTTTCTGTTATATTTAACTTTTATTTTCTTATCCCTATTACTTTGTAAGCCGCATTGAACCTGCTTTGAGTGGGAAAGCGCGGGGTACAAATGTAATAATAATAATAATAAAAAAGAACACATTCCCACAGACCATCTTTCTCTTTTGATCTAGGCACAGGAAAAAGAAAGATTTTAAATGCTCCCAGGTTTCAACCTAATTCATAATTTAATGTGGGATATAAATGTCATAAATTAGTAAATAAATAGGAACTCTGAATGTTGAGCACCTGATTCCCATAACATGATGCCTGTTTAATGGCCCTTTACCAGGAGAAAAAAAAATCTCTGCACAAATATAACACATGCTATAACCAGCCCCTCCAAATGACATACTGATCATGATTTTTTTTTTAGTCTTAGTATTTTTATTGATTTAATTACAGAACAACATAATACAAACCAGTGTAGTAATAATAATAATGTACATATTTTAAAAAGCGTAAAGAAGGGGGAAAAGAAAAGAAAAAAAAACACTTCTCAACTTGCATCTTTAAAGTAAGTCAGCAACAAAGACCACTTCTCCTTATACAAGATAAAATAAGGTGATTTTTTTTTTAGCACAGTCACAAGGAGATGCAGTGGGAATCGAACCCAGTTCCCCAGAATCAGAGTTTGCTGCACTAACCACTAGGCTACTCCTCCACTGGCAACATTCTGTGTAGAATCTCAAATAGGGAAAGGGAAATGGGACTTGATATACTGCCTTTCTGTGGGTTTATATAGTATATACAGGTACTTATTTGTGCCTGAGGCAATGGAGGGTTAAGTGACTTGCCCAGAGTCACAAGGAGCTGTAGTGGGAATTGAACCCAGTTCTCCAAGATCCAAGTCTGCTGTACTAACCACTAGGCTACTCCTCCACTAGCAACATTCCATCTAGAATTTCAAATAGGGAAAGGGAAATGGGACTTGATATGCCCCGGCCTACATGCTAGACCTTATTGACTTGCCACCCAGGAATGCTAAAAGATCAGCACCCACATTCCTAAATCTTCACTTCCCCAGCTGTAAAGGACTAAAATACAGATTAACAAATGCGTCCAGCTTTTCCTACATGAGCACGCAGCTGTGGAACGCATTGCCACTTGATTTGAAAACAATTTACGACCTAATCAACTTTCGTAAATCGCTGAAGACTTATCTCTTCAACATAGCATACCACAACGATCCCTAATAGGAACTGCAACTTACCAGTGGCATTCCTAGGGGGGGAGGCGGTGGGTGCGGTCCGCCCCAGGTGCACGCCGCTGGGGGGTGCCACGCACACCTGTCCTTCCTTCGTTCCATGCTCCCTCTGCCCCGGAACAGGAACTGGAACGAAGGAAGGACAGGCACGCGAGGCACCCCCCCCAGCTGCGTGCACCCAGGGGTGTCCTTTCGCCGGGGGGAGGTTGCGCTGCATCCGGGGGGGGCGGGGCGCATCTGCGATCCGCCCCGGGTGTCAGCCCCCCTAGGAACACCACTGCCACTTACCTAATATTCTGAATGTTTCCCCTCTGTACCTGATTGCTTAATTCTATTATGTTATCCATGTTCTTTATGTAATACCAATTGTATCTTTTACTTTAATGACGAATGTCATGATGGAACCTTGTAAGCCACATTGAGCCTGCAAATAGGTGGGAAAATGTGGGATACAAATGCAACAAATAAATAAATATATTGCCTTTCTATGGGTTTACATAGTATATACAGGTAGTATTTGTACCTGGGGCAATGGAGGGTTAAGTGACTTGCCCAGAGTCACAAGGAGCTACTACTACTACTACTTTCTATAGCGCTACAAGGCATACGCAGCGCTGTACACCATACATGAAAAGACAGTCCCTGCTCAAAGAGCTCACAATCTAAAGGAAAGACTTACCTAACAAACAAATACGAAAAACCTACACCACAAATACGAAAAACCTACACCTACACCACAAGAGGAAAAATAGATCCGGTTAAATTCTGGCAACAGATCTACAACGACGGTTGGACAACAAAAACAGACACAACTCAATTCCTCTCAAATTGGGACAACAGATGTAAACTAACACTAGACATCATTGCCCCAATCCAAACCAGAACATCGCACAGAAAGAATTCAATACCATGGTTCAACGAAGAACTGAAAAAACTCAAAACACAAGTTAGGAAACTAGAACGAGCTTGGAACAAAAAGAAAGACTATCCCACACTTAACGACTGGAAGCAGCTCCGAAGGAAATACAAATATACCATAAGACAAACCAAAAGACAATACTACAAAACTGAAATTGGACCAAACTACAAAGACACACACAAACTCTTCCAACTTGTAAATAAATTATTAGACACCACTCCAGTCACCAACAAAAGCAAAGACATACCGGGAGCTGACGACTTGGCAAAGTACTTCAAGGAGAAAATCATACAACTGCGACTTAAAATACCTGTCAGCCACACCGAATACAGCACACTCCTGGCCTGCTTAGACCCAGATCCTGGAATATATCCAGCAGACAGAATCTGGACGGAATTCACAATAATACCGGAAGATCTTATCTCACAAACGCTTAAAAGATTCGCCAAATCTCACTGCAAACTAGATATATGCCCAAACAACCTCATGAAATCGGCCCCTCAACAATTTATAAAAGACCTAACAAACCACATAAACTATATGCTACAAAATGGACTCTTCCCAAGGGAAAAAGGTAACATTTTACTCACCCCTATACCCAAGGATGCAAAGAAAAATGCAAATGAACTAACGAACTATAGACCAGTAGCATCCATCCCCTTAATTACCAAAATAACAGAAGGCATAGTGACCAAACAACTCACAGACTATCTAAACAAGTTCTCGATATTACACGATTCTCAATCAGGATTTCGCTCTAACCACAGTACTGAAACCGTACTAGTCACGCTCATGAACAAATTCAAACAATTGATAGCAAATGGCAACAACATTCTACTGCTACAATTCGACATGTCAAGTGCATTCGACATGGTTGACCATGGAATTTTATTACACATCCTCGAATACTTCGGAATTGGAGGCAACGTTCTCAATTGGTTTAAAGGGTTCCTCACTACACGCTCATATCAAGTGACTTCAAACTCGATTACATCAGCGACATGGAAACCTGAATGCGGAGTTCCACAGGGATCCCCCCTCTTACCGACCATATTCAATCTAATCATGACACCCTTGGCCAAATTACTATCGAATCAGAACCTAAACCCATATATATACGCTGATGATGTAACGATCTTCATCCCATTACATCAAGATTTAAGGGAAATCTCCAATGAAATCAAGCAAAGCCTACATATTATGATTTCCTGGGCAGATGCATTTCAGCTGAAACTCAATGCTGAGAAAACCCAATGCCTAGTACTCACCTCACAATATAATAAGAATAAATTTACCACCATCAACACACCTAAAATAAATCTACCAGTTTCGGACACCCTGAAAATCCTCGGAGTCACCATTGATCGACATCTTACACTGGAGACCCATGCAAATAACATAACCAAAAAGATGTTTCATTCAATGTGGAAACTAAAAAGAGTTAGACCATTTTTTCCAAGGATTGTCTTCCGCAATCAGGTACAATCACTGGTACTCAGTCATCTGGACTATTGTAACTCACTCTACGCTGGCTGTAAAGAGCAAATACTCAAAAAATTCCAGACAGCTCAGAATACGGCAGCCAGACTAATATTCAGCACACCAAAATACGAAAGCGCGAAACCCCTATGAGAAAAACTACACTGGCTCCCACTAAAAGAACGCATCACGTTCAAACTTTGCACTTTAGTCCATAAAATCATCCATGGTAATGCCCCAGCCTACATGTCAGATCTAATAGAACTACCACCCAGGAACGCAAAAAAATCCTCCCGCACACCCCTCATTCTTCATTCTCCCAAGTGTAAGGGTTTGAAATACAAATCAATGCATGCATCTACCTTTTCCTATACGAGCACACAGCTCTGGAATGCGCTGCCACTTAACTTGAAAACGGTCTATGAACTGACTAATTTCCGCAAATTATTAATAGAAATCAAACAAAATAAAACATGGAAAAGAAAATAAGATGATACCTTTTTTATTGGACATAACTTAATACATTTCTTGATTAGCTTTCAAAGGTTTCAGATCTGACGAAGAAGGGCAACCTTCGAAAGCTAATCAAGAAATGTATTAAGTTATGTCCAATAAAAAAGGTATCATCTTATTTTCTTTTCCATGTTTTATTTTGTTTGATTTCTATTGATAACCTTAAGAGTGGACTAACACGGCTACCACACTCCTCTACGCAAATTATTAAAAACCTATCTTTTCGACGAGATATATCACAAAGATCAACATGTGTAATTGTATAATCTTTTGAACTTTTAGTACTGTCTTATAATGTCTTTTGCTTTAACACCATCATGTAATTCACCACCATGTAACACAAACCCTCTGTAAACCTAATGTATATTCACTTCTATTTCCAGTACCCATGATGTATTGTAAGCCACATTGAGCCTGCAAAAAGGTGGGATAATGTGGGATACAAATGCAATAAATACCTTTCTGTGGTTTTTGCAACTACATTCAAAGCGGTTTACGTGGAGGGGCATAATCGAATGAAAACGTCAATCTCCATGGGCGTTTATCTCCGAGAACGGGTCCATGAAGGGGCGGACCGAACCGTATTTTCGCAAAAAATAGACGTCCATGTTTTATTCGACAATATGTGAGCTGGGCGTTTTTGTTTTTCAGCGATAATGGAAAATGAAAGCGCCCAGCTCAAAAACGAATAAATCCAAGGCATTTGTTCGTGGGAGGGGCCAGGATTCGTAGTGCACTGGTCCCCCTCACATGCCAGGACACCAACCGGGCACCCTAGGGGGCACTTTTACAAAAACAAAAAAAAAGGTAAAAGAGCTCCCAGTTGCATAGCACCCTTCCCTTGTGTGTTGAGCTCCCCAAATCCCCCTCAAAACCCACTGCCCACAAGTCTACACCATTATTATAGCCCTAAGGGGTGAAGGGGGGCACCTACATGTGGGTACAGTGGGTTTGGGGGGGGGTTGGACGACTAATAAGAATTAAGCAGCACAATTGTAACAGGTAGGGGGGGATGGGCCTGGGTCCACCTGCCTGAAGTCCACTGCACCCCCTAATAACTGCTCCAGGGACCTGCATACTGCTGCCAGGGAGGTGGGTATGACATTTGATGGTGAAAATAAAAAGTTGTGAAACATCATTTTTTTGTGGTGGGAGGGGGTTAGTGACCACTGGGGGAGTCAGGGGAGGTCATCCCCGATTCCCTCCGATGGTCATCTGGTCATTTAGAGCACTTTTTTGGGACCTGTTCGTGTGAAAAAAGGGTCCAACAAAAGTGTCCTAAATGTTCGCTAAAAACGCCTTTATTTTTTCGATTATCGCCCTAACGCGTACATCTCTCCTCGGCCAATAACCACACCCCAGTTCCACCTTCGCCACACCTCTGACACGCCCCCATCAACTTTGTCCGCATCTGCGACGGAGTGCAGTTGAAAACTTCCAAAATCGGCTTTCGATTTTACCGATTTATTCGTTTTTATGAGATAAACGTCTATATCCCGATTTGGGTCGAAATCTAGGCATTTTTCTCTTTCGATTATAAGGTGGATAGTATATACAGGTACTTATTTGTAGCTGGGGGCAATGGAGGGTTAAGTGACTTGCCCAGGAGATGCAGTGGGAATTAAACCCAGTTCCCCAGGATCAAAGTCTGCTGCTCCTAGGCTACTTCTCCACTTCAGAAAATCAGAGGGAATCAAGACTGCAAACCCAGACGTTCAGCAGAGCAAAATGTTTTCTGTATGTCAGCACATAAAACTGTAACATTTTAGGCTGTCTGTGAAATGTAATAGCAAAGTGCCTTAGTGTTAATCAAACAACAATTAAAAACAATCATTCATAATTACTGTCTAAATAACAGTAAGGCATTTACAAATTATTTCTAATTACTGATAAACACGGATGTACAAGGAAGCAAGGTTTTATTATTAGGTCTTACAAAGTCTTACAGTTAACAGTTTGTTGATTATCTTTATTTGATATACCGTCAATCATAAAATATCTAAGTAGTTTACCAGGAAAAATAAAAAGGGATTATTGATAACAGGGATGCGTCAAACAGAAGGATCTTAATTACAATATAAAAGTGATAAAACACAATTATTAATTGGTGACCTCCATCTTGATGGAATAATTACATTAGCTAGTAAAAAGTTAAAATATTATTCTGTTGAGACACATGAGGAAGTGAGAAGTGTTATGCCACACAACAGTGAAAATGAAGGGGTCACAGCCCCTAGGCGTCACTAATCAAGAGAAAATGCAATAGAATAGCAGGTAGGCTTTTAATGCTGCCTTAAAGTGCTGAAAGGAAGCTTCTGATTGGATGCATAGAGGAGGAACATTCCAAAGTCAGTGCTACAGCACTTTTACAAAGGACTTGCCGTGCGTCAATTCGGAACTACCGCAGCGTGCGCCATTTCCGGTGCTACAAAAATATTTGGTGTATTTGTAGCGCCAGGGCTTACCCTGCGGTAATCGGCCAGCATGAAGGGTTAGTGCAGGGCTAATTCCTTTAAAACGAAACCCAGCCTTTTACCAGCTGTGTGTTAAAAGGGAGCCTCAGCATGCATCAAAAACACGCACCGATGGTACCGCAGACCCCCTTTGACCGTAGCTTGGTAAACGGAGCCCTAAGGACTCCTTTTACTAAGCTGCGGTAGTGATTCCCACACGGCAAATGTGACAAAGCCTATAGGAATTTAATGGGCTTCGTCGCATTTGCCACGCTGGGAATCACTACTGCAATCACATCTGCAGCTTAGTGAAAGGAGACCTATAACAGGCGTGTCAGCTGTGATCTAAGCACTTCCTTAAATGAGAAGGAGTGACCCACAGAGGTTGTGAAAGGAATGTACTGACTTGAAGGCAGTGGCGATCCTAGGTTGGCTGCCAGCTGGGGCGAATCGCTGCTGTGCAACCCCCCCCCCCCCCGGATGCAGCGGCGTCTGTCTCCCCCAGGGTGCAGCATGACACCCCCCCCCCCGGTGCAATGACACCCCCTCCCCGGCGCATCAAGTCCCCCCCCAGGGTGCAGCAGCATCCGCCCCCCCAGGGTGCAGCATGACACCCCCCCGGTGCAATGGCACCCCCCTCCCTGGTGCATCAAGTCCGCCCCCGGCGCAATGACACCCCCCTCCACGGTGCATCAAGCCCTCCCCCCCTCGGGTGCATTCTTGGCTGCTGGAGGGTGCAGAGAGCAGCCGCACGCCTGTCGGCTCCGCTGGCTCCCTGCTCCCTCTGCCCCCTGTTTCGGGGCAGAGGGAGCAGGGAACCAGCGGAGCCGACAGGCGTGCGGCTGCTCTCTGCACTCTCCAGCAGTGTGCACCCGGAGCGGACCGCCTCCACCGCCCCGCCCTTGTTACGCCACTGCTTGAAGGAACATATGGAATCAGCAACTTAAAGGGAAATTGGGGCCAAATCAAAGGAAACATTATTGGTAAAAAATAATTAAAGTAATACAGTTTATTCCCATGTCACGGACTCTTTCCAACCCTGGTTAGCAATCTCAATAACAATCACGGAAAACGAAGGCACTCCTTTATCTTTGATATTCTGTTCCTTCTCATGAAAACCTCTGAGCTAGGGCTACTCCTTGCTTCCCTGGCACTCCCCCACAGGTACTGCAGCCTAGCCAACCACCTTACAGCAGGTGGCACAAAGAGGCTGCAGTTTAGCTGCCTGAAAGCAGGTGGCGCCAAACTTCCAAAGCAGGTCCTGAGTCAGAAGGGTGGGGCTCAGAGGGAAAAAAAAGGTTAAATGCCCTGGGAGAGTGTAGAATCAGTAAGGCCCTGAGACAAGAGGTCTCCAGGAGAG
Source organism: Microcaecilia unicolor (assembly GCF_901765095.1). Taxonomy (NCBI): domain Eukaryota; kingdom Metazoa; phylum Chordata; class Amphibia; order Gymnophiona; family Siphonopidae; genus Microcaecilia; species Microcaecilia unicolor. The sequence goes on from NW_021963008.1 coordinate 123,578, forward strand.
AAATCCCGAGTTCAGAGATCTCCTGGAGGGAGGCTCCAAGTGAAGGAATTCCCTGGGACTCCCCCACAGGTACTGCAGCGTAGCCAACACTTAGGGAGAATTCCTTCTACAATCTCTTAGGGCATTTAACCTTCTTTCCCTCTGAGCCCCACCCTTCTGACTCAGGACCTGCTCTGGAAGTTTGGCGCCACCTGCTTTCAGGCAGCTAAACTGCAGCCTCTTTGTGCCACCTGCTGTAAGGAGGTTAACCTGTACCTTCTGTGAGGGAGTGTTCCTAGGGGCACCCACCACTATTCCCTCACATGCCTGATAATGCTGGAGTTTTGTGGTGCTTTTGTGAAGTTGTGGAGAGGTTTAGCTACTGAAGAGTCTCCTGCGATTCAGCTGTGGATCCACAATATTTCCCTGGTATTGAGCCTATGCTTTGTTTTCGATGGTGTAATAGTCCTCCTGTGGTTTTTTCTTATACCTTTGTGCCTTTTAGTAAAGAACAAAGTTGAAAGATCGAAATTATTCACATCAACTATTAATTAGGTTACCAAATATAAACAAAAAGCATACTTTGAATTTTTATTTATTTATTAAGGGCCCAGTATTCATCTGGTGGCAATTGGCTGACCATTGCCGGGGTTTTTTAAAACTACTTTTGTACCCCACACTTTCCCACTCATGGCAGGCTCAATGCGGCAATGGAGGGTTAAGTGACTTGCCCAGAGTCACAAGGAGCTGCCTGTGCCTGAAGTGGGAATTGAACTCAGTTCCTCAGGACCAAAGTCCACCACCCTAACCACTAGGCCACTCCTCCACTAGCAACATTCCATGTAGAAGTCAGCCCTTGCAGATCACCAATGTGGCCGCGCAGGCTTCTGCTTCTGTGAGTCTGACGTCCTGCACGTATGTGCAGGACGTCAGACTCACAGAAACAGAAGCCTGCGCAGCCTTCTACATGGAATGTTGCTAGTGGAATCGCAACATTCCATGTAGAATCTCCAGTAGTAGCAACATTCCATGTAGAATCTCCAGTAGTATCTCTTTTATTTTTGTTACATCTGTACCCTGCACTTTCCCACTCATGGCAGGCTCAATGCGGCTTACATGGGGCAATGGAGGGTTAAGTGACTTGCCCAGAGTCACAAGGAGCTGCCTGTGCCTGAAGTGGGAATTGAACTCAGACCCCCAGGACCAAAGTCCACCACCCTAACCACTAGGCCACTCCTCCACTCTCAGGTTAAACCTGGGCCATGTTGGGGTTCTGGCATTGAATTTCCAGCTACAGAGAGCCAGCTAACTCAGCCAGTTAAATGTGATATTCACCACTTAACTGACTATGGACTGGAAAGTGAGTGAAATTCAAGGAATAGGAGGCTGGGGAAGGAATGAGAGAGGGGTGGGGATGAGGGGAAAAGGGAAGAAAGTGTAGGAAGTGGAAAGGTGATAAGTATGTGAGACTGAGGATTGTGGGGAGAAGGAGGAAAGATGAAATCTAGTTACAGGTTCATAACCAGGCAGATGAGAGAAATGATCCTTCTGTTCCATTTTTGTCTTCAAGTCAGGCATTAGGAAGAAGACAGGACAGTGAAGAAACTGAAAATGGAAATGAGATCCTGGCAAGGGACTTGGGGAAAAGCAACAAAAGGAAGTAGTAAAGAGAGACCAGGACCAACCCAACTGGAAAAATAAAATGGTCAGAAAACAAGGACCCAAATACATTTATTTTTGATATTCAGAGAAAGATAATGTCAGCTTTGAATGTGTACATTTCTTCTATTCTTTCTGTACTGAAGGAAATGCTTACAGTCTGGTTTCTTTTCTTTTCCATTTAACAGGGATACTGGATTCGGTTGACATGTGGGTTCTATATAGTAATCTGTAGCTGTCCGTCTTTTCCAGTAGGAAAAGATCCCTTCACCCCCTGACCTTAATAAAAGACCCACACCCCCAATCCCTAGAGGTGTGCTGGTGCTGTAGAACACTTTCAATGCTAACTTTTCATAGGTAGGGTTGGTGTAGTTTGAGTCATTTATGGTAAGCTTCTGAAGGTCTATTTGTAAGGTTTTGTCTTACATCCCACAGTGTCTGGTAGTAGACAGAGTTTGTGTTGCTATCACTGATTTGACTCCAGAGGTTGTATGTTGTTATAAAGTGAAACAGTTGGGAGACTTTTATTGGTTGATCTGGGAAGGGAAATGGACTTGATATACCTCTTTTCTGTGGTTTTTGCAACTACATTCAAAGTGGTTTACATTGTATATACAGGTACTTATTTGTACTTGGGGCAATGGAGGGTTAAGTGACTTGCCCAGAGTCACAAGGAGGTACAGTGGGAATCAAACCCAGTTCCACAGGATCAAAGTACACTGCACTAACCACTAAGCTACTCCTCCACTAGCAACATTCCATGTAGAATCTCAAATGTAGCAACATTCCATGTAGAGTCTCAAATAGTAGCAACATTCCATATACTACTACTACTACTACTTAACATTTCTAGAGCGCTACTAGGGTTACGCAGCGCTGTACAAATTAATAACTAAGGACGGTCCCTGCTCAGAAGAGCTTACAATCTAAAGGACGAAATGTCAAGTTGGGGTAGTCTAGATTTCCTGAGTAGAGGTGTTGTGATTAGGTGCCGAAAGCAACATTGAAGAGGTGGGGTTTGAGCAATGATTTGAAGATGGGTAGGGAGGGGGCCTGGCATATATAGTAGCAACATTCCATGTAGAATCTCAAATAGTAGCAACATTCCATGTTCCACTGTACTAACCAATAGGCTACTCCTCCACTAGCACCAGTCCATGTAGAATCTCACAAATAGTAGCAACATTCAATGTAGAATCTCAAATAGTAGCAACAGAATCTCAAATAGTAGCAACATTCCATGTTCCACTGTACTAACCACTAGGCTACTCCTCCACTAGCACCAGTCTATATAGAATCTCTCAAATAGTAGCAACATTCCATGTAGAATCTCAAATAGTAGCAACATTCCATGTTCCACTGTACTAACCACTAGGCTACTCCTCCACTAGCACCAGTCCATGTAGAATCTCTCAAATAGTAGCTTCATTCCATGTAGAATCTCAAATAGGGAAATGGAATTGGGACATGATATACTGCCTTTCTTTGGGTTTACATAGTATATACTGGTACTTATTTATACTTGGGGCAATGGAGCGTTAAGAGACTTGCCCAGAGTCACAAGGAGCTGTAGTGGGAATTGAACCCAGTTCTCCAGGCTCAAAGTCTGCTGCACTAACCACTAAACTACTCCTCCACTCTAACACCCATATGAATGAATAATTACATACAATTGACTTCTCTGTGAGTATGTATGATCCTAACCCAGGCCTTAGAGGTGTGCTACTAGGTTCCTGGCAGCCACAAGTACCAGGAGGCTCAACCCTGGTGGAATGAACTGGACATTTTTCTTTTCTGTATGGTTTAACTCCATTAGGCTGCTCCGCTTTGGTTTTCTGTGCATATCCTATATAATAAAAAGCACCTCCAACATTCTGAAGCTGACTCTGTGGCACTGTGGCAGTGTAGGGTTCGTAAGTCTGTAGTTCAGCGTTTCATTGGCTCTCACTGTCCCCGCCCTCACGTCGAGGAATCGGAATGCTGCATAGTTGCCAAGCAAACAAACGTGACGTCACAGGAACGAAGAACCAATCAGACAGAATGGAACTTGGAGGAGGGAAGTGGACAGTGTTGCCAGGTGGGCGGTTTTACCGCCCAATTGGGCGGTTTTCCGCGCCCCGCCGCGGGAAATTTTTGCCCGCGGCGGGTTGCGGTTTTTTGGGCGGTTTTTTAGGCTTCCGGGCGGCTTTTTGGGCGGCTTTTTGATTTTTTTCGGCCGCGGGGGGCGGGGTTAGTGACGTTTTTGGGCGGGGTTAGTGACGTTTTGGGCGGGGCCGATGACGTGGGAGGCGGGGCCGATGACGTGGGAGGCGGGGCCGATGACGTAGGAGGCGGGGCCGATGACGTGGGAGGCGGGGCCGATGACGGGGAGGCGGGGCCGATGACAGGGAGGCGGGCCCGATGACGTGGGAGGCGGGGCCGATGACGTGGGAGGCGGGCCCGATGACGTGGGAGGCGGGGCCGGTGACGGCGGGGGCGGGGCCGGTGACGCGGGGGTGGGGGTGTCAGGGGCGGGGTTTGTGTTTGGGCGGGTTTTGGGCTGGTTTCTGGCCCGGATTGGGCTGGAAAAAAAATTTCTACCTGGCAACCCTGGAAGTGGATTGGATTGAATCTCTAACAAACAATCATATACAGGGAGGTACGAACATCAGTGGAGGCAAGTGCACAGAACGGAAGGGAAGACAAACATTTAATCACTTTGTCACTCAGTCACACACACACACACACACACACACACACAAACAACACACACTACACACACACACACACACACACACACAGACATCACACACACACACAATCACTCTGTGTATCTCTCTCTTACACTGTCTGTAAAACACACTGTCACTCTCAGTCTCTCACATGGGCAACTGTATGTTGCATTCTCACCAGTAAGGAGCTCTTCTGATGTGATTGTTAAACTGATTGAAGGGCCTGAACAAGGAAAACTTTTACCACACTGTAACACAGTTTACACAAAAACTATTGTATATAAAGAAATCTTACACATGTAAACAACAATTAAATTCAGAATACAACTGTGGAAACTTTAATGGCAGGAACTCATTACATTGCTAGCGCCCGTTTCATTGCGTTAAGAAATGGGCCTTTTTTTTACTAGTAATATATAAATACTAGTAAAAGAGGCCCATTTCGTAGAGGAATGAAACGGGCACTAGCAAAATTCCACGCCTCCCTCCCTACCTCCCTCTCTCCCTGTCTGTTGTCCGAGCAGTGGCATAGGAAAGGGGGGCGGTGGGGCAGTCCGCCCCGGGTGCACGCCGCTGGGGGGGGTGTCGGCTCCACTGGTTCCCTGCTCTCTCTGCCCCGTTTTCTATGGTAGTGGTAAGTGCTCCGGGGGGGGGGGGGGTTGCACGAACCGAGGGGGGTGTGTGCCGTGCTGCACCCCAGGGGGGTGGTGCGCAGCGGCGACCCACCCCGGGTGTCAGCCGCCCTCGATACAGCACTGCGTCCGAGTTCCAGCCCCCTCCCCTCCGAGTTCCAGGCCCCCCTCCCCTTCGAGTTGCAGGACCCCCCTCCCCTGCCCTTCAAGTTCCATGTCCCCCTCCCTTTCAAGCTGCAGGATGCCCCCTCCCCTTCAAATTGCAGGACGCTCCCTCCCCTTCGAGTTGCAGGACCCCCTCCCTTGCCCTTTGAGTTCCACGGCCCCCTCCCCTTCAAGCTGCAGGATGCCCCCCCTCCACTTCAAGTTGCAGGACGCCCCCCCTTCAAGTTGCAGGATGCCCTTCTCCCTCCCTCCTTCCACTCCCCTCCGAGTTCCACGCCCCCCCCCCCCGCCTCCCTCCCTCGAACTGCAAGCAGGACCTGTCCTCCGGCAGCCCCTCGCCTTCCTGCGTGCCGGTTCTAATTTAAAAATTGTTACCTCGGGGTCCGGCGTCAGCATTGAAGGCGAGCGGTGCTTCACATTACCTTCCCAACTGTCTGAGCACTGCTTCTGGTCCCGCCCTCATTTCCTGTTTCTGGAAGGGCGTGACCAGAGGCAGACAGTTGGGAAGGCAGTGTGAAGCGCTGCTCGCCTTCAATGCTGAAGCCGGACCCCAAGGCAACAATTTTTAAATTAGAACCGGCACACAGGAAGGCGAGGGGCTGCTGGAGGACAGGTCCTGCTTGCACTTCGAAGGAGGGAGGCGGGGGGGGGGCGTGGAACTCGGAGGAGAGGGGGAGCGTGGAACTCAGAGGGGAGTGGAAGGAGGGAGAGGGCGTCCTGCAACTTGAAGGGGAGGGGGGCGTCCTGCAACTCAGAAGGGGAGGGCAGGGGGGGGGGCCGGACTGCTGAACTGGGAGGGGATAGAGATGGTGGTGTGAACTCGTAGCGCCCGTGCTTGAGACACATCGCAGTTTCCCAGGCAACACGGTGACATCACTGGAAGGCTTCAGACATTACGAACCAGGCTTCAACTTCCTGGCAGTCAGCTTCAGAACGTTGGAGGTGCAAATTATTATAGTAGAAGATATATGGTTTATGTATTTTCATGATTTTTGTAATAAACTTAATTGCTTGGCTCCTGTTAGTTTGCTGTATTGTATTACTCCCAACCACCTTACTCCCTGATTTAGAGCTTGAGGATGGGGTGGAGGCGGGGGATTCCGGAGGGCCGGGGGATACCATTTCATCCCTTGCCTCTTGCAGCAGATTGCCTTGATCTGCTCCTGCTCAATCCTGTAGCAGCCACATTCACTTACCATATCTAGCTGGTTCTATAATGACCTCCTAATCTCCAATATTGGTTTAGAAATAAAATAAACATCTGAAAAAAAAAAAGAGTTTTAATGAGAAATCAAAGGCTGTATGAACTACCTTTCTGGATAGTAGGTTGCTGCTACATTAACAAAGAAAAACATCAAGCAAGCACAGAAATAGAAAAAAAAAAATTTAAAACTTCAGTCATCCATGCAGCACATTTCAGCTGAAGACAGAGGGACTAGAACTGAACAGAGCGTGAGTAAGTGAGTTGCAATACCTGTATACCAGTTGGCATAGCTAAGGGTGGGCTGGGACCCACCCGAAATTGGTTCTCCCTTAATGTGGCAGGCGAGGATCCCCAAGCCCCACCAGCCAAAGACCCCTGGCCAGAATATTTGTAACATGGGCAGCCAGTGGCGGCTTCCCTGAGCTGCCGCCGTCACCTGCCCCCCCCCCCCCCCCCAACCCATGCACATCAAAATAGCACACTGAGCACATTTAAACTGAAGAAAACAAAGAGAGACAAGAAATGAAGAGGCAGTGAGTGGGTTGCAATTTCTGTATACAAATGCTAGAAGCCCCAAAAATAATATGGGAGAGTTAGAATATAGCACTGAATGGAGAGGTGGATATAAAAGGCTTCCTGAAGACATGGTAGAAGGAGGATAACCAATGGGACACTGTGTTACCAGGGTACAAATTATATTGCAAAAAAATAGTAGATTAAATTGATGGAGGGGTGACATTTAGAAGACAATTCTATATAATTCAATTGCAAAGGACTCATGTACAAAACATATTATGCATCCAACTTCCCCGTCATAGGCAGTAAAATCTGGAACGCCTTACCAAGATCCATTCGAATAGTCAATAACCATCTACAGTGGGGGAAATAAGTATTTGATCCCTTGCTGATTTTGTAAGTTTGCCCACTGACAAAGACATGAGCAGCCCATAATTGAAGGGTAGGTTATTGGTAACAGTGAGAGATAGCACATCACAAATTAAATCCGGAAAATCACATTGTGGAAAGTATATGAATTTATTTGCATTCTGCAGAGGGAAATAAGTATTTGATCCCCCACCAACCAGTAAGAGATCTGGCCCCTACAGACCAGGTAGATGCTCCAAATCAACTCGTTACCTGCATGACAGACAGCTGTCGGCAATGGTCACCTGTATGAAAGACACCTGTCCACAGACTCAGTGAATCAGTCAGACTCTAACCTCTACAAAATGGCCAAGAGCAAGGAGCTGTCTAAGGATGTCAGGGACAAGATCATACACCTGCACAAGGCTGGAATGGGCTACAAAACCATCAGTAAGACGCTGGGCGAGAAGGAGACAACTGTTGGTGCCATAGTAAGAAAATGGAAGAAGTACAAAATGACTGTCAATCGACAAAGATCTGGGGCTCCACGCAAAATCTCACCTCGTGGGGTATCCTTGATCATGAGGAAGGTTAGAAATCAGCCTACAACTACAAGGGGGGAACTTGTCAATGATCTCAAGGCAGCTGGGACCACTGTCACCACGAAAACCATTGGTAACACATTAGGACATAACGGATTGCAATCCTGCAGTGCCCGCAAGGTCCCCCTGCTCCGGAAGGCACATGTGACGGCCCGTCTGAAGTTTGCCAGTGAACACCTGGATGATGCCGAGAGTGATTGGGAGAAGGTGCTGTGGTCAGATGAGACAAAAATTGAGCTCTTTGGCATGAACTCAACTCGCCGTGTTTGGAGGAAGAGAAATGCTGCCTATGACCCAAAGAACACCGTCCCCACTGTCAAGCATGGAGGTGGAAATGTTATGTTTTGGGGGTGTTTCTCTGCTAAGGGCACAGGACTACTTCACCGCATCAATGGGAGAATGGATGGGGCCATGTACCGTACAATTCTGAGTGACAACCTCCTTCCCTCCGCCAGGGCCTTAAAAATGGGTCGTGGCTGGGTCTTCCAGCACGACAATGACCCAAAACATACAGCCAAGGCAACAAAGGAGTGGCTCAGGAAGAAGCACATTAGGGTCATGGAGTGGCCTAGCCAGTCACCAGACCTTAATCTCATTGAAAACTTATGGAGGGAGCTGAAGCTGCGAGTTGCCAAGCGACAGCCCAGAACTCTTAATGATTTAGAGATGATCTGCAAAGAGGAGTGGACCAAAATTCCTCCTGACATGTGTGCAAACCTCATCATCAACTACAGAAGACGTCTGACCGCTGTGCTTGCCAACAAGGGTTTTGCCACCAAGTATTAGGTCTTGTTTGCCAGAGGGATTAAATACTTATTTCCCTCTGCAGAATGCAAATAAATTCATATACTTTCCACAATGTGATTTTCCGGATTTAATTTGTGATGTGCTATCTCTCACTGTTACCAATAACCTACCCTTCAATTATGGGCTGCTCATGTCTTTGTCAGTGGGCAAACTTACAAAATCAGCAAGGGATCAAATACTTATTTCCCCCACTGTACCCTTCCGGAAGCTGCTATAAACTTACCTCTTCAAGCAAGCCTACTCAAAGGATCTGACTTAAATTAGGAATCCTTCTGCGCCACCCGGATCAGACTTTGAAGATAGAACCTGGATTATGCTCCCCTATAAATCCTTTCCCAATTACACTGCCTCCTCCCACTCCTCTACCTGTACCTTCCTCCTACTCTATCCATCTTACTCACCCATATCTTATTGACCACCTCTGTATTCACTATATTCCAGCCATATCTATTCTATGTTACTTTGTAATCCTGACATACTATGTAAGCCGCATTGAACCTGCTAATAAGTGGGAAAGTGCGGGGTAGAAGTGTTAGAGAGAGAAACTACACTGGCTCCCGCTCAAGGAAAGAATTGAGTTCAAGATCTGCACGACCGTATACAAAATCATTCACGCAGAGGCCCCAATCTACATGCTGAACCTAATAGACTTACCACTCAGAAATGCCAGAAGATCAGCCTGTAAGTTCCTCAACTTGAACTTCCCCAGCTGTAAAGGAACCAAATACAAACAGGCATACGCTACTACCTTCGCGTACAAAAGCACACAGCTATGGAACGCACTACCCAAGACCCTGAAAACCACGGACAACTTAACCAACTTTCGCAAAACTTTGAAGACATTTCTCTTCAACAAAGCCTACAAAAATAATCCTTGATGAATCAAACTACAAACCTTTGAAGACATTTCCCTTCAACATAGCCTACAAAAACAATCCTGATGAATCATACTTCTCCGTACATCACCCAAACGCTCTAAAACACTTCGACACGACCTTACCCATTACCTTCTAATTAATTCCTCTTTTACTTCCAATTCATTACCGACTGTATCTAACACTATGTAACGATCATACCAAATTAGCACCCTGTAAGCCACATTGAGCCTGCAAAAAGGTGGGATAATGTGGGGTACAAATGCAATAAATAATAATAATAATTACAAATAAATAAATAAATATAAAACGGGTGCTAACATTTACACGTACGTTGTGCTTATAAATAATTAGAATACTAGTGTTGTTATCCTGGGTGGTGAGCCCAGGGACCATAGCTGGGTTCCCGACCATGGCAGATAAGTCACCTCCGAAGAAGGAGACGAGGCTCGACAGGAGCTGGAGACAAATATGAAGCTTGGCAGTGTAGGAACCAGGAGATCAGCAGACTTGGTAACAGAAACCAGGAAACCAGCGGACTTGGCAGCAGGAACCAGAAGACTAGTTTTGAAGGCACTCGAGGTGGGGCTGGGCTTCCCTAAAAGCGCCCAGGCCCCTGACATCACTTCTGCACATCCAGCTGTCTTCCTGCCACTGGTCCGATAACAGGTGGGCTGCAGCGCTTGCGTGTCCTAGAGGGGTGTGCGCAACAGTGGGACGAAGAAGAACACCATCCACCAGGCCACTACCAGAGCAGTAAGTGTCAGGGTTCGAGGCTGGAACCATGACAGCATTGTGACAATACCTCTTACTCAATGGTCCCCCCCCCCCCCCCCCCAGGCCTGGGTTTGGGTTTACGAGGGAACAGGTGGTAAAACCGGCAGATACGGACTGGAGCTGGACTTGAGTCACCGGTTCTCAGGAATTGTCCTCAGGGCCAAAGCCCTTCCAGGAAATGAGATACTGCAACTTGTTCCACACACTCTGAGATTCCAATATACCCTGTATTTTGTACTCCTCGTTGGGGTCTGCATCAACTGGTAGCAGTGTAGGAGAAGCCTTAGTTGATTTCCTCAATACCACCTGAAAAAGTTTTGTGGATCTGCAAGTTAGCTGCGAGTTTTAGTTGGTACTTGACAGGGCCAATCTGACTGGTTACTGGGTACTGCCCAATGAATCGAGGGGCAAACTAGGTGTAAGGCTTTTTAAGGTGTAGATTCCGTGTGGAAAGCCATACCAAGTCCCTTGTCTGGAAGCGGGGCGCAGGGCATGTATTTTTGTTGGCTTGTTGCTTTACCCTCTGAGTCGTTTGAAGTAGGAGGTCCCAGGTGGTTTTCCAAATCTGAGACAGTGAAGTGACAGTCTTCGTAATCACGGGAACGTCTGGGGCTAGTGATACAGGCCCGGCCAGGGCATAATTGTTTTTCGTAGGCAAGAAGGCCAAATTCCCCTTCGTGGTACTGACCGACCATAAGAATTTGTTATATTTTCAGGAGGCACATCGGCTTAATCCATGACAAACCCGATGATCCTTTTTTTTCATGTTTTGACTTCCAACTGTGCTTTCGATCAGCAGAGAAGAACAACAAAGCGGACACCCTGTCGCAATCCATGGAATTTGGTGAAGAGACGCCCGACCTCCAGAATGTTATCGACCCAGCCCGGATCTTCACCACTACTGTCACATGTCAGTGTCACCGGGCAAGACCATCATCCCTAGATGACTTTGGGAGGACATCTTCAAGTGGGGACATAACATCGATTACAGGGGCTTGAACACAATTACCATGAAGAACAAATATCCTCTACTACTTATCTATGAACTCTTTGACCGACCAAGGCAACAACACCAGACAGCCTTCAACACCAGAGATTGGCACTATGAATATCTTGTTGTGCCCTTTGGTCTCACCAATGCTCCGCTGTTTTCCAGAACTTCATTAATGACATATTCTGAGATCTATTGTGCAAGTGCGTTCTTGTCTATCTTGATGACATCCTGATCTTCTCTTATTCATTGGAACAATATATGCATCATGTCAAGATGGTGCTCCACTGCTTACATCAGAACCAGCTATTTGCCAAATTGGAGAAATATGCCTTCAAATGCTCTAAATTGCCCTTTTTGGGGTACATCATCTCTGATCAGGGGCTACAAATGGACCTGGCCAAGCTGTCTGCTATTCTTGACTGGCCTCAGTCTCTGGACTGCTGAGCTCTCCAGAGATTTCTGGGTTTTGCCAACTATTACCAGCAGTTCATCCTGAATTACTCTGCCATCACAGCACTTCTGACGACTCTCACCCGGAAGGAGGCGAATCCCCTGGACTGGCCAAGAAAGATGTAAAGGAATTCGTTTCGACCTGTCCTGTGTGTGCTTGTCAGAAATTGTTCCATGCCCGTCCTTGGGGCTTTCTGCAACAGCTTCCCATACCTAATAAGCCGTGAACACATATTGCAATGGATTTCATTACAGATCTTTTCGGGGATGTTGGCCAAAAACAATCCAAAAACGGGAGGCCCCAGTGGACGCACTTACATGATTATTATGACAGAACTCTGCCCAGGGTAACAGCTGAGACCAGTTGTCCTGGACAGAAACATAGACTTGTAGGAAGGCCTGCAGACTCTGATTCGTTCTTTCGTTTTGACCGTGGCTCTGGTCCGTGACCTCCGGTCCCCCTGACACCCCCTTGACACAGGTTCAGGGAGGGCTGGAGATCCGGTGGGTCTCCAGCCCCCCCCCCCCAGCATTAGCAAGAAGTAAGTCCCTGGTGGTCCAGTGGGCCGCTATCAATCCTCTACCCTTACCCCTACCCCTATCTTGAGCTGGAGGAGGAAGGTGGCCTGCCTCCATCCTCTTCCTTCGATGCTGCCTGCAAAATGGTGGCACCCAGCCCTGCCCAGTATATCCTGGGATGTGCTGGGCAGGGCTTCACACCATATAAGGTCTCACACCATATAAGAACTCCAGCCTTCCCTGAACCTGTGTTGGGGGGACCGGAGGTCTGCTGGTCCTCCAGCCCCCTGTCACTGGGGGGGGGGGGGGAGGGTTGTCAGTCACCCACTGAGCCACCAGGGACTTGTTAGAAATGCTGGGGGGGGGGGGGGTCAGGCGGGGCTGAGACCAACCAGAACTCCAGCCCTCCCTGAGCCTGTGTCGGGGGAACCGGAGGTCCACCAGACCTCCAGACCCCTGTCGCAGGGGGGACGTCGGTTCCTGGGGGGGGGGGGGTTGCATGCTGGACAGGGCTCACCATTCCTCCCCAATGGTCTGCAAACTCTATCGCCTGATCCGAACTGGTGTAGGGTTTGCCACAGCCAGTGAGCCAATCTTTGGCACGCTGGTCGCTGATCATTGGGGATGAATAGGTTTACATGCATTTGCATGCTATTTGCGCTAAAAACCCTGTTTTGCATGGGGGCACCTATATATGGGTACAGTGGGTTTGTGGTGGGTTTTGAAGAGCTCGCTGTTTCTTCCACAAATGTAACAGGTGGGGAGGGGGCCTGGGTCCGCCTGTCTGAAGTGCACTGTACCCACTAAAACTGTTCCAGGGACCTGCATGCGCTGTCATGGACCTGAGTATGACATCTGAGGCTGGCATAGAGGCTGGCATGACATATTTTTAAACATGTTTTTTGAGGGTGGGAGGGGGTTAGTGACCACGGGGGGAGTAACAGGAGGTCATCCCTGATTCCCTCCGGTGGTCATCTGGTCATTTCTGGCACCTTTTTGTGCCTTATTCGTTAAAAAAACACATCCGGGTGAAAACGTCCAAGTGTTCGTCAGGGACGTCCTTGTTTGTTTCGATTATGGGTCAAAGACGTACAAGTGTTAGGCACACCAAAGTCCCGCCTTTGCTACACCCCTGACACACCCCTTTGAACTTTGGATGTCCTTGCGACAGACTGCCGTTGGAGACATCCAAAATCAGGTTTCGATTATACCGATTTGGACATCTCTCGGAGAAGGATGTCCATCTTCTGTTTTATATTGAATGATGATGGACGTCCTTCTCTTTTGAAAATGAGCCCACTGGTCTACTAACCATTTTTGGCTGCCTATATAGTTGGCATGATGGAGCCTTGACAACTAGCATTTAAGCATGGGTAGCTGGGGCCCGCGCAGAGTGGTGGGCACAGCTCTGGCCACCTTGTTGGGTAGACTGGATGGACTGTGAAGATCTTTATTTGCTGTCATTTACTGTGTTACTGTGTATTAAAAACTCAGCTCTCAGCACTGCAATTGTTGACTCCCTTAAGGCTGGGGGGGGGGGGGGAGGGAATGGGGGCTAGAAAGAGATTTAGGGGTCCTTTTACTAAGGTGTGCTGAAAAATGGCCTGCGCTGGTGTAGACGCGTCTATTGGATGCGCGCAGGTCCATTTTGCAGTGCGCCTGCAAAAAAGGCCTTTTTTTGGCCAAAAATGGACATGCGTCAAAACGAAAATTGGCGCGTGTCCATTTTGGGGCCACAGACCTTACCACCACCCATTGACTTAGCGGTAAGGTCTCACGTGTTAACTGGGTGGTAATCGTCAGCGCGCAAACACTGCCAATTACTGCCCGGTTAGCACCGCGCTCTGGAAATTTTCCAGCGCACGTAAAAACTGAAATTACCACTCAGGCCATGCGGTAGCCGGGTGGTAGTTCTGAACTGGCGCGCATTGGGTGCACGTAGGCTTAGTAAAAGGGCCTTTTAGACTTCCCAGCTTATATGTGTATGTCAGAGGACCAGTTCTATAGGGCCTTTGCTTGTCATCTTTCCCCAGGGTTTTAAGACAAGAAAGAACTACTTACAAAGCTACCACATTTGAAATTTATTCCCAATTATGTGGGTTAAAAAGACCAATATGGCTTGGTGAAAAAAAAATGACACTGAAAGGGAATTAGTTGGATTTTGAAGGCTCAAGGGTACCTGACTTTTTATTACCCTTAATAAAAAAAATTAGCTACACTTGAAAGGCTGTTAAACAGAAATGATAGTTAATTCACATCATTTTATCTAATGGCACCTTTCCCCTTTTTATTAGTGAAAGGAGGGGGGAACAGAACCCATGGCTTATTGAATGTGATGTCCTACAGCTACTGACATGACTATCAGTTTGGAAGGCCGCATGAACTCATTTCCCCACTCAGTATTACATAGTAACATAGTAAATGACGGCAGATAAAGACCTGTACGGTCCATCCAGTCTGCCCAACAAGATAAACTCATTTTACATGGTATGTGATACTTTATATGTATACCCGTTTGATTTGTCCTTGCCTTTCTCAGGGCACAGACCATAGAGGTCTGCCCAGCACTGTTCGTATACTACAAGATTCTGAAGATTCTGGAATCCTGAAGAGTTACAAGATTCTGGAATCCCAATTAGTAGCAACATTCCATGTAGAACCCCAAAGAGTAACATAGTAACATAGTAAATGACGGCAGATAAAGACCTGAACGGGTAGGTAGTGGGTTTTGGGGAGGGCTCAGCACACAAGGTAAGTGAGCTATGTTCCTGGGAGCAATTTCTGAAGTCCACTGCAGTGTCCCCTAGGGTGCCCGGTTGGTGTCCTGGCATGTCAGGGGGACCAGTGCACTACAAATGCTGGCTCTTCCCACGTCCAAATGGCTTGCATTTGGACATTTTTGTCATGGACATCTTTGGTTTAAAAAATTGCCAAAGGTCAGAGGAGTGGCCTAGTGGTTAGAGTGGTGGACTTTGGTCTTGGGGAATTGGGTTCAATTCCCACTGCAGGCACAGGCAGCTCCTTGTGACTCTGGGCAAGTGGGAAAGCACAGGGTACAAATGTAAGAAAAATAACCGCTCAAATCCAAGGACGTCCAAATCTAGGGACATCTCTGATGGTATTTTCGAAACGAAAGATGGACGTCCATCTTTTTTCGAAAATACGGGTTTCCCCACCCCTGGATTTGGACTTTTTGCAAAGACGTCCAAATCGCAACTTGGACGTTTCTTTTGAAAATGCCCCTCTAAGTCAAGCATGGACATTATTCAAAAATACCATCTTGGAAGCCCAGACCACATGCATTCCACGTACTTGCAAAGGTGGAAAGAAGAGAAAATGACATCTAGCATGGTTAAAAGGTGAAGTAAAAGAGGCTATTACAGACAAAAGATCATCCTTCAAAGAATGGAAAAAGGACACAAATGAAGAAAATAAGAAGCAGCATAAACACTGGCAAGTCAGATCCAAAGCATTAATAAAGGCGGCTAAAAGAGAATATGAAGAGAAACTTGCCGCAGAGGCTAATCACCTGGACTGGATGGCATACATCCAAGGGTACTCAAAGAACTCAAACATAAAATTGCTGATCTGCTGTTAATAATATGTAAACTGTTGTTAAAATTGCCAGTAGTACCAGACAATTGGAGGGTGGCCAATGTGACACTGATTTCTAAAAAGGCTTCCAGAGGTGATCCGGGAAACTACAGACCAGTAAGTCTGACTTCAGTGTTGGGCAAAATAGTGAAAACTGTTATAAGGGATAAAATTACAGAACACATAGACAAACATGGTTTAATGGGACAGAGTCAGCATGGGTTCAGCCAAGGGAAGTCTTGCCTCACCAATTTGCTTCATTTCTTTGAAGGCGTGAATACATGTGGATAAAGGTGAGCTGGTTGATGTAGTGTGTCTAGATTTTCAGAAAGCTTTTGATAAAGTTCCTCATGAGAGACTCCTGAGAAAATTAAAGAGTTATGGGACAGGAGGCAAGGTTCTGAAGTGGATTAGGAATTGGGTACTGGACAGAAAACAGAGGGCAGGATTCAATAGTCATTTCTCTCAATGGAGGAAGATGAACAGTGGAGTGCCGCAGATATGGTAATCAGAACGACGAGTGAGGTGATCAGATTTGCAGATGATATAAAATTATTCAAGGTTGTTAAAACACGTGCGGACTGTAAAATTTTGCTGGAAGACCTTAGGAAATTGGAAGACTAGGCATCCAAATGATAGATGAATTTTAATGTGGACAAATGCAAAGTGATGCATTTTGGGAAGAATAATCCAAATCATAGTTACCTGATGCTAGGGTCCACCTTGGGGGTTAGCACGAAAGAAAAAGATCTAGGTGTCATTGCAGACAATACGTTGAAAACTTCTGCCCAGTATGTAGCAGTGGCGGCCAAAACAGCAAACAGGATGCTAAGAATTATTATGGTAAAAAGGGATGGTATTCTTTAAATTAGTCACCTTATTTTCTACCTCTTCTTACTCTCTTACCTATCTATATGCTCCATCTCTGTTTACATAAATATATAAGCATTGCCATACTGGGACAGACCAAAGGTCCATCAAGCCCAGCATCCTGTTTCCAACAGTGGCCAATCCAGGTCACAAATACCTGGCAAGATCCTGAAAAAGTTCAGTACATTTATGCTGCTTATCCCAGAAATAGCAGTGGATTTTCCCCATGTCAATTTAAGAATGGTCTATGGAATTTTCCTTTCGGAAGCCGTCCAAACCTTTTTAAAACTCTGCTAAACTAACCGCCTTTACTACATTCTCTGGCAATGAATTCCAGACTTTAATTACATATTGAGTGAAGAAAATTTTTTTCCGATTTGTTTTAAATTTACTACTTTGTAGCTTCATCGCATGCCCCCTAGTCCTAGTATTTTTGGAAAGCATAAACAGGCGCTTCATGTCTACCCGTTCAACTCCACTCATTACTTTACAGACCTCTATCATATCTCCCCTCAGCCGCCTTTTCTTCCTAGCCGCTTTAGTCTTTCCTCATAGGGAAGTCGTCCCAGCCCCTTTATCATTTTCGTTGCCCTTCTCTGCACCTTTTCTAATTCCACTATATCTTTTTTGAGATGCGGCGACTATGGAGCGATACAAAGGCATTATAACATCCTCATTTTTGTTTTCCATTCCTTTCCTAATAATACCTAACATTCTATTTGCTTTCTTAGCCGCAGCAGCACACTGAGCAGAAGGTTTCAACGTATCATCAACGACAACACCTAGATCCCTTTCTTGGTCGGTGACTCCTAACGTGGAACCTTGCATGACGTAGCTATAATTCGGGTTCCTCTTTCCCACATGCATCACTTTGCACTTGCTCACATTAAATGTCATCTGCCATTTAGATGCCTAGTTGCCCAGTCTCGTAAGGTCCTCTTGTAATTTTTCACAATCCTCCCGTGATTTAACTACTTTGAATAACTTAGTGTCTTCAGCAAATTTAATTACCTCACTAGTTACTCCCATCTCTAGGTCATTTATAAATATGTTAAAAAGCAGCGGTCCCAGTACAGACCCCTGGGGAACCCCACTAACTACCCTTCTCCATTGAGATTACTGACCATTTAACCCTACTCTCTGTTTTCTATCTTTTAACCTGTTTTTAATCCACAATAGAACACTACCTCCTATCCCATGATTCTCCTATTTCCTCTGGAGTCTTTCATGAGGTACTTTGTCAAACGCCTTCTGAAAATCCAGGTACACAATATCAACCGGCTCACCTTTATCCACATGTTTGTTCACCCCTTCAAAGAAATGTAATAGATTGGTGAGGCAAGATGTCCCTTCACTAAACCCATGTCAAGTTTGTCCAATCTTCTGGTACTACGCTTGATTTTAATGATAAATTACATATTATTAACAATAGCTCCACAATTTCATTTTTCAGTTCTATCAGTACTCTGGGATGAATACCATCCGGTCCAGGAGATTTGCTACTCTTCAATTTGTAGAACTGTCCCATTACATCCGCCACGTTTATAGAGAATTCATTCAGTTTCTCCGACTCGTCAGCTTCGGATACCATTTCTAGCACCGGTATCTCTCCCAAATCTTCCTCGGTGAAGACCGAAGCAAAGAATTCATTTAATCTTTTCGCTATGGCTTTGTCTTCCCTGATTGCCCCTTTTACCCCTCGGTCATCTAGCAGTCCAACCAATTCTTTTGCCGGTTTCCTGCTTTTAATATACCTAAAAAAATATTTACTGTGTATTTTTGCCTCCAATGCAATTTTTTTTCCGAAGTCCCTCTTTGCCTTCCTTATCAGCACTTTGCATTTGACTTGACAGTCATGGTGCTGTTTCTTATTATTTTCAGTCATTTCCTTCTTCCATTTTCTGAAGGATTTTCTTTTAGCTCTAATATTTATTTATTTATTCGTAACATTTATACCCCGCGTTTACCCACTTATTAGCAGGTTCAATGCGGCTTACATAGAATATCAGGTTTACAATGTAACATAGAAATGATATGGCTGTAATACAGTAGATAAAGAGGTGATCGTTTAGATGAGGGTAGGTAAGGTGGGTAAGGGAGGAGGATGGTAGAGGTAGGGGAGTGGGAGGAGGGTGTGTATTGGGATTAGCGTGTTGTTTAGTGTGGGAGAAAGTATATAGGGAGGGGTAGGAACAGGGATGTACTTAGAAAGGATTAAACAGGGGAGTACATTCCAGGTTCTGTCTTCATAGTCTGATCTGGGTAGCGCAGATGGACTCATAGTTAAGTCGGGTCATTTGTATAGGCTTGCTTGCCTTCCAACCCTAACAATATCTGACTTCTACTACCCCAAGGAATCTTAATACACCCCGTTAAAGTGACCAGGTGGACACAATACAACCTGCTCTATATGCTCTCGCAGGGCAGAAATATGCGCTATGAAGTACTGTTATGATGTTTTTATGATGTTATGTATGTCACCAACAATCTCAGGATTCAGTCTAGCTCTCTTGTCTTCCACAGTCCTTACCCCAATAGAAAATGCCCTCTCAGAACATGTGATGGTAGCAGGATCCGCTGTGCAAGTTTTGCCACTTTTGGCTAGCACATTTGCTTTGTTTTCCAAAAAAAAATCAAAACATTGTCATCTGCATTACTCAACATATAAAGAGGAATCCAATAAAATTTATATGGAAATATAATGTTTGATTTTAACAAAATATTTCTAAAAAGCAAGGAAAAGACCACAAAACGCCCGACCGCTTACTTTCAGTTTTCAGCGGCTTTAACTGGGGGCGTGGTGTTCATCACTGGTCATAAAAACCTTGCTTGGAAAGAATTATTTTAACTTTTAATTTATTTCCAAACAGATTTTAACAATTTTGCTCTTTTTACAAGAAAATCTTTTTAAATATATTGACAATATCAATGCTAACTTCAAATTTTCTTTGGTTCATAAAAACCTCCACTGATTCTCATGAAGTGCTCTAAAGCAGCTTTACAAAGATAAAGTAAAGTCGAGCACTTATCTGTTGCCCGACGGTGGCCCCATCCGTTTCGCTTGTGGGCTTTTTCAAGGGCTGTGCTTCGACAGGGAAAGCTTTGAGAAAAATTTTTTCCTCTCTCTTGATCTGACCATAACTTAGTGCTGCTTTGTGCTGTCAATATATTAAAAAAAAATTTTCTTGTAAAAAGAGCAAAATTGTTAAAATCTATTTGGAAATAAATTAAAAGTTAAAATAATTCTTTCCAAGCAAGGTTTTTATGACCAGTGATGAACACCATGCCCCCAGTTAAAGCCGCTAAAAACTGAAAGTAAGCGGTCGGGCGTATTGAGGTCTTTTCTTTGCTTTTTAGAAATATTTTGTTAAAATCAAACATTATATTTCCATATAAATTTTATTGGATTCCTCTTTATATGTTCGGTGACCTTACATCTTGGAGTCCTGTATGGTCATCCTCTTACTATTGTCTACTCATCTGCATCACTCAAACATAAATAAATGTCCAATTCATTAACAATAACCTTCAAAGAAGGCATCTCTATATATAAAAGGCAACACCAACATTCTATGAAGCCTCCAGCCGGAAGTGTGAAGGGGGAGAGATATCCGGTTTCCCCATGAGTGTCTGCCCCGCCCTCGCTCTCTCTCTAACACAAACAGTGAAGGAAAACAGCAAAGCAGGAAATCAAATCGCTCTCTCTGTAACAATGAAGGACTCAGAGGGGGGAGGGGAGAGAGGGCAGAGAGGACAGAAGAAAACCTTGCTAGCCCCCCGTTTCATTTGCATCAGAAACGGGGCTTTTTTACTAGTTGTTCCATAAAAGTCACTATAAAACTGCTAGCATTCATTTTCTTTTTCTTTTTTTTTTGGGGGGGGGGGGGGCTCTTCCACAGATGTGACACTTTCTGGGAACGTAGATTGTGGAAGATCCTGAATTGTTGATGTTAATGACTCGATCCTTCCATTTCGATTTGGTGTTGGTACAACCTTCTCAAAGATTTGGTTGCCTGTGTTTTTACATCATCTGGGAAGATAATTGGATTGTCTTTCATACATGGGTGTAAAACAGAACTACAAATGCAAGCCAGAAAGGTAGAAAAGTACTTCCACAACACAAAACAAGCAATCCGAAGAGTGTAAGAAAGAGTTCCAAGAACTGACAGGTCCAATTTCTTCAACATGAAAGTTTATTCTCCAAAAAAGTAACATACATCATTCGGACCCAACATGGACCATGTTTCAGCAGCGTGCCTTCTTCAGGGGTTAATAGCTTCCTTCACCTCACTTTTTAACCATGCTGGCTGCCGTTTGGTCTTTCGTCCTCCTTTTTTAATACGCGGAATATATTTGGCCTGGGCTTCCAGGATGGTTTTTGAACAGCATCCACGCCGGATATAAATTTTTGACCCTTGCAGCTGCTCCTCTAAGTTTTTTTTTCACTGTTCTTCTCATTTTATTTATTTATTATACATTTATACCCCACGTTTTTTCCCCCAGTTTTGAAGGCTTAAAGTGGCTTACAATGTTTATCATAGTCTCCTTTTTTAAAGTTAAACGCTAATGTATTTGATTTCCTATGTATACTTCCTTCAAAGCTAATATCAAATCCAATCATATTATGATCACTGTTCTCAAGCGGCCTCAGCACCATTACCTCCCGCACCAGATCATGCGCTCCACTAAGGACTAGGTCTAGAATTTTTCTTTCCTTGTGTTGGCTCCTGTACCAGCTGCTCCATAAAGCAGTCCTTGATTTCGTCAAGGAATTTTACCTCCCTAGTGTGCCCTGATGTCATATTTACCCAGTCAATATCGGGGTAATTGAAGTCACCCATTATTATTATTTTGTTACATTTGTACCCTGCGCTTTCCCACTCATGGCAGGCTCAATGCGGCTTACATGGGGCAATGGAGGGTTAAGTGACTTGCCCAGAGTCACAAGGAGCTGCCTGTGCCTGAAGTGGGAATCGAACTCAGTTCCTCAGTTCCCCAGGACCAAAGTCCACCACCCTAACCACTAGGCCACTCCTCCACTGTTGCTAGTATTTGAGATTCTACATGGAATGTTGCTATTCCACTAGCAACATTCCATGTAGAAGTCGGCCCTTGCAGATCACCAATGTGGCCGTGCAGGCTTCTGCTTCTGTGAGTCTGACGTGCAGGACGTCAGACTCACAGAAACAGAAGCCTGCGCAGCCTTCTACATGGAATGTTGCTAGTGGAATAGCAACATTCCATAGTCGCAACATTCCATGTAGAATCTCCAATAGTAGCAACATTCCATGTAGAATCTCCAATAGTATCTATTTTACTTTTGTTACATTTGTACCCTGGGCTTTCCCACTCATGGCAGGCTCAATGCGGCTTACACGGGGCAATGGAGGGTTAAGTGACTTGCCCAGAGTCACAAGGAGCTGCCTGTGCCTGAAGTGGGAATTGAACTCAGTTCCTCAGTTCCCCAGGACCAAAGTCTACCACCCTAACCACTATTGTGTTGCCCTGTTTGTTAGTCTCCCTAATTTCTTTTAACGTTTCTGCATCCATCTGTTCATCCTGGCCAGGCGGACGGTAGTACACTCCAATCACTATCTTTTTCCCCTTTACACATGGAATTTCAATCCATTGGGTTTCCAAGAAGTGTTTTGTTTCCTGCAGAATTTTCAATCTATTTGATTCAAGGCTCTCCTTAATATACAATGCTACCCCTCCACCAATTCAATCCACCCTATCACTACGATATAATTTGTACCCCGGTATGACAGTGTTCAATTGGTTATCCTCATTCCACCAGGTTTCAGAGATGCCTATTATATCTAATTTTTCATTTAGTGCAATATATTCTAACTCTCCCATCTTATTTCTTAGGCTTCTGGCATTCGATATAGACATTTCAAACTATGCTTGTTGTTCCTATTTACATCATGCTCAGGACTTGACAATATTAATTTGCAATCTTTTGTCTGATTTTTATTTTTATTTAAAGGACACCTGATCTACTACGGTCCCTTTTGCAACCTCACTGTTGGGATACCCTTTCTTCCCTATTTTGGTGATATCTGTAAAAGATACCTTATTCCAAACCATGCACTTTTGAGCGACTGTCGGCCTTCCCCCCATTTCTAGTTTAAAAGCTGCTCTATCTCCTTTTTAAATGCCAACACCAGCAGCCTGGTCCCACCCTGGTTAAGGTGGAACCCATCCTTTCGGAATAGGCTCCCCCTTCCCCAGAATGTTGCCCAGTTCCTAACAAAAATCCAAAATCCTCCTCCCTGCACCATCGTCTCATCCATGCATTGAGACTTCGGAGCTCTGCCTGTCTCTTGGGCCCTGCACATGGAACGGGTAGCACTTCATAAAATGCTACCCTAGAGGTTCTGGATTTGAGCTTTCTACCTAAGATCTTAAATTTGGCTTCCAGAACCTCTCTCCCACATTTTCCTATGTCATTGATACCCACATGTACCAAGACATCCAGCTCTCCCCAGCACTATCTAAAATCCTATCTAGGTGATGCATGAGGTCTGCCACCTTCGCACTAGGCAGGCAAGTGACCAGGCGATCCTCACGTCCACCAGCCACCCAGCTATCTATATGCCTAATGATTGAATCACCAACTACAACAGCTGTCCTAACCCTTCCCTCCTGGGCAGAAGTTCTTGGAAACATATCCTCAGTGCAAGAGGATAGTACATCCCCTGGTGGCCAGGTCCTGGCTACAGGAGTACTTCCTACTTCACAAGGGTGATGCTCTCCTTCTAGGAGACCTCTCTCCTCCAAGGTAGCACAGGGGCTACCAGACTGGAGGTGGGACTTCTCTACAACATCCCTGTAGGTCTCCTCTATGTACCTCTCTGTCTCCCTCAGCTCTTCCAAGTCTGCTACTCTAGCCTCAAGAGAACAGACTCATTCTCTGAGAGCTAGGAGCTCTTTGCATCGGGCACACACATATAACTGCTCACCAACTGGGAGATAATCATACAGTGACACTCAATGCAAAAGACTGGATAGTACCCATCTCGCCGCTGGACTGCTGACTCCACCTTAGTATTTTTGAGTTTTTCAATAATTTAAAACTTGCTAAAGTATTAAGGATATTAGCCTCATATAAAAATGTATTTAGTTTATATGGTATATTGTGTGATTTATTTAGTATTTCCTTCTTAGATGGTAATGAAATGTATTTAAAACTCTGTAAGAGCACTCCTTGCTTGTTATCCTAATTACACTAACTGACTATAAATTAAGAGTTGTCCTAGGGGCGGGCGGGTGTTATGCTCTGTTACATATTGTGTTGACATTGTAAGTAGTATACTATCAGGCTCATTTTCGAAAGAGAAGGACGCCCATCTTTCGACACAAATCGGAAGATGGACGTCCTCCCAGGGTCATCCAAATCGGTATAATCGAAAGCCGATTTTGGGCGTCCTCAACTGCTTTCCGTCGCAGGGACAGCCAAAGTTCATGGGAGGCGTAGTGAAGGCGGGACTTGGGATGCCTAACACATTGACGTCCTCGACCCATAATGGAAAAAAGAAGGGCATCCCTGACGAGAACTTCGACAACTTTACCTGGTCTACTACTACTACTTATTTATTTATTTATTTATTTTATTTATTTATTGCATTTGTATCCCACATTTTCCCACCTGTTTGCGGGCTCAGTGTGGCTTACAATACATTTCTATAGTGCTACTAGACATACGCAGCGCTGTACACTTGAAGAGACAGTCCCTGCTCAACAGAGCTTACAATCTAATTAGGACAGACAAACAGGACAAACAAGATATAAGGGAATATTGAAGTGAGGATGATAAAATAAGGGTTAGAATAAGGGTTAGGAGTTAAAAGCAGCATCAAAAAGGTGGGCTTTTAGCTTAGATTTGAAGACGGCCAGAGATGGAGCTTGACGTACCGGCTCAGGAAGTCTATTCCAGGCATATGGTGCAGCAAGATAAAAGGAACGGAGTCTGGAGTTAGCGGTGGAGGAGAAGGGTGCAGATAAGAGAGATTTACCCAGTGAACGGAGTTCCTGGGGAGGAATGTAGGGAGAGATGAGAGTGGAGAGGTACTGGGGAGCTGCAGAGTGAATGCACTTATAGGTCAATAAGAGGAGTTTGAACTGTATGCGGAAACGGATAGGAAGCCAGTGAAGTGACTTGAGGAGAGGGCTAATATGAGCATAACGACACTGGCGGAATATTAGTCGTGCAGCAGAATTTTGAACAGATTGAAGAGGAGAGAGATGGCTAAGTGGGAGACCTGTGAGAAGCAAGTTGCAATAGTCTAAGCGAGAGGTGATAAGAGTGTGGATGAGGGTTCTGGTAGTCTGCTCAGAAAGGAAAGGGCGAATTTTGCTGATATTATAGAGAAAGAAACGACAGGTTTTAGCAGTCTGCTGAATATGTGCAGAGAAGGAGAGGGAGGAGTCGAAGATGACCCCAAGGTTATGCGCTGATGAGACAGTAAGGATGAGATTGTTATCCACAGAAATCGAGAATGGGGGAAGAGGAGAGGTTGGTTTAGGTGGAAAGATAAGAAGCTCAGTCTTTTTCATGTTTAGTTTCAGATGGTGCTGAGACATCCAGGCATGCCAGACAGGCAAGCAGATATTTTGGCCTGGATTTCGGCTGAGGTTTCTGGTGTGGAGAGGTAGATCTGGGAGTCATCAGTGTAAAGATGATACTGAAAACCATGGGATGAGATCAGAGTACCAAGGGAAGAAGTATAGATGGAGAAGAGAAGAGGTCCCAGGACAGATCCCTGAGGTACACCAACTGACAGTGGGATAGAAGTAGAGAAGGATCCACTAGAGTATACACTAAAGGTACGCTGGGAGAGATAAGAAGAAAACCAGGAAAGAACAGAGCCCTGAAATCGAAGTGAGGACAGCGTATCAAGGAGTAGGCTGTGATCAACAGTGTCAAAAGCAGCAGATAGTCCTGTTTTTCTTATGACTAACGCACAAACAGGTGCCTGAACTGACCATATGACCACTGGAGAGAATCTGGAATGACCTCCCCTTACTCCCTCCCCCAGGGGGGTTTTGAGGGGCTCAGCACACAAGGTAAGGGAGCTATGTACCTGGAAGCAATTTATGAAGTCCACTGCAGTGCCCCCTAGGATGCCCGGTTGGTGTCCTAGTATGTCAGGGAGACCAGTGCACTACGAATGCTGGCTCCTTCCATGACTAAAGGGCTTGCATTTGGTTGTTTCTGAGATGGGCGTCCTTGGTTTCCATTATCGCTGAAAATCAGAAACGACCTAAATTTCAAATCTGGGTGTCCCCAACTGTATTATCGAAACAAAAGATGGACGCCCACCTTGTTTCGATAATACGGGTTTCCCCGCCCCTTCGCCAGGACGTCCTGTGAGGACGTCCTCAGGAAAACTTGGGCGCCCCTTTCGATTATGCCCCTCTGTGAGGAGGGATGTGTGTGTGTGTGTGTGTGTGTGTGTGCAATGGGGGGATGGATGTATTTGTGTGTGAGGGGGATCTGAGTGTGTGTGTGACAGAGATTCAGTCTGTGTGTGTGTGATGGAGGATGGACTTGTGTGTGTGCAACTGAGGATGGTGTGTTAGTGTGTGTGAGGGATCTGTGTGTGCGTGTGAGATGAAGGATGGACGTGTGTGTGTCTGAGTCTGTATGTGTGTGATTGAGGATGGTTGTGTCAGTGTGTGTGAGGTATTTGTGTGTGTGTGTGTTTGTGCATGTGCTATGTGCTCAAAAAACGGCAGCTAGGCTTATCTTGGGAAAAATGTGATTTGAAAGTGCAAAACCCCTTTGCGAAAAACTACACTGGCTCCCAATCAAAGAACACATTGCTTTCAAAATCTGCACTCTGGTTCACAAACTTATCTACGGTGAAGCTCCGGGATACATGACAGAATTGATCGACCTACCAACTAGAAACACATCCGAATCAACCCGAACGTACCTAAATCTGCACTATCCAAGCTGCAAAGGACTCAAATACAAATCAACTTACGTATCCAGCTTCTCCTACATAAGCACACAACTGTGGAACACATTACCAAAAGCCTTGAAAACTACAAACGATCACCTAAACTTCCAGAAAACACTAAAAACTAACTTGTTTAAAAAGGCATACCTACCGATCCAACATAAATGCCTGATCTCTGCAACACAACAAAACTAAAGAACGTAATGGACATAACACAACTCTTCCGTTGTATAGAATGTTTGCATGTTTGGGAAGCTTGCCAGGTGCCCTTGGCCTGGATTGGCCGCTGTCGTGGACAGGATGCTGGGCTCGATGGACCCTTGGTCTTTTCCCAGTGTGGCATTACTTATGTACTTATGATTCTCTAGTGTGGCTGTGTCACATGAACTTGATCTTACCACAACATCACTTTGTATTTGTTCACACCGGAGTCTGCAAAGGCCTCTCCAGTACTATGTAAGCCACATTGAGCCTAGAAATAGGTGGGAAAATGTGGGATATAAATGTAACAAATAAATAATAAATAAATAAATGTGTGTGTGTTTGAGTCTGTGTGTGTGTGTGCGATTGAGGATGGTTGTGTTAGTGTGTGTGACGGATGTGTGTGTGTGTGTGTGTGATTGAAGATGGGATGGTAGTGTATGTGAGGGATCTGTGTGTGTGTGTGTTTGTGCCTGTGCTACGGAGGATGGATGTGCTTGTGTGTGTGTGAGATTGAGGATGGTTGTGTTAGTGCATGTGCACGGAGGATGGATATTTGTGTGTGCGTTTGAGTCTGTGTGTGTGATTGAGGATGGGATGGTTGTGTCAGTGTGTGTGAGTGAGGGACCTGTGTGTGTATGTGTGATTGAGGATGGGATGGTTGTGTCAGTGTGTGTGAGGGACCTGTGTGTGTGTGTGTGTGTGTTTGTGCCTGTGCTATGGAGGATGGATGTGTTTGTGTGTGTGTATGAGATGGAGGATGGTTATGTTAGTGTGCGTGCAGGGAGGATGGATATGTGTGTGTGTTTGAGTCTGTGTGTGTGTGATTGAGGATGGGATGGTTTTACTGGTGTGTGTGAGGAACCTGTGTGTGTGTGATTGAGGATGGTTGTGTTAGTGCGTGTGCTATGGAGGATGGATGTGTGTGTATTTGAGTCTCTGAGTGTGTGATTGAGGATGGGATGATTGTGTTAGTGTGTGTGAGGGATCTGTGTGTGTGTGTGTTTCTGCCTGTGCGATGGAGGATGGATGTGTGTGTGTGTGATTGAGGATGGGATGGTTGTATTAGTCTGTGTGAGGGACCTGTGTGTGTGTGTGTGAAAAAGGCTGAATGTGTTTGTGCGTGTGTGATGGAGGATGGATGTGTGTGTGATTGAAGATGGGATGGTAGTGTATGTGAGGGATCTGTGTGTGTGTGTGTTTGTGCCTGTGCTACGGAGGATGGATGTGCTTGTGTGTGTGTGTGTGTGAGATTGAGGATGGTTGTGTTAGTGCGTGGGCACGGAGGATGGATATGTGTGTGTGTGTTTGAGTCTGTGTGTGTGTGATTGAGGATGGGATGGTTGTGTCAGTGTGTGTGAGTGAGGGACCTGTGTGTGTATGTGTGATTGAGGATGGGATGGTTGTGTCAGTGTGTGTGAGGGACCTGTGTGTGTGTGTTTGTGTGATTGAGGATGGGATGGTTGTGTCAGTGTGTGTGAAGGATCTGTGTGTGTGATTGAGGATGGTTGTGTTTATGTGTGTGCTACGGAGAATGGATGTGTGTGTGTTTGAGTCTGTGTGTGTGTGATTGAGGATGGGATGATTGTGTTACTGTGTGTGAGGGATCTGTGTTTGTGCCTGTGCTATGGAGGATGGATGTGTTTGTTTGTGTGTGTGTGTGTGAGATTGAGGATGGTTATATTAGTGTGTGTGCAGGGAGGATGGATGTGTGTGTGTGTTTGAGTCTGTGTGTGTGTGATTGAGGATGGGATGGTTATGCTGGTGTGTGTGAGGAACCTGTGTGTGTGTGTGTGATTGAGGATGGCTGTGTTAGTGCGTGTGCTATGGAGGATGGATGTGTGTGTGTGTGTGTGTGTGTGTGTGTGTGATTGAGGATGGGATGGTTGTGTTAGTCTGTGTGAGGGATCTGTGTGTGTGTGTGTGTGTATGTGTGATTGAGGATGGGATGGTTATACTATCATGTCTCTTATTATATTTTTACCCAAGATCCTTCTGTACCAATAATTGTATATTTTCTAACTGTATTTCCACTTATCACGATGTATTCTAAGCCACATTGAGCCTGCAAAGAGGTGGGAAAATGTGAGATACAAATGCAATAAATAAATAAATAAATAAATAAATAAATAAATTGTTCTGTCAGTGTGTTTGAAGGATCTGTGTGTGTGAGTGTGTGTGTGTGTGTGTGTGTGTGTGTGATTGAGGATGGGATGGTTGTGTTAGTGTGTGTGAGGGACTTGTGTGTGTGTGATTGAGGATGGTTGTGTTTGTATGTGTGCTACGGAGGATGGATGTGTGTGTATTTGAGTGTGTTTGTGTGTGACTGAGGATGGTATGATTGTGTTAGTGTGTGTGAGGGATGTGTGTGTGTGTTTGTGCGTGTGCTACGGATGGATGTGTGTGTGTGTGTTTTAGTCTATGTGTGTGTGATTGAGGATGGGATGGTAGTGTGTGTGAGGGATGTGTGTGTGTGTTTGTGCCTGTGCTTTGGAAGATGGATGTGTTTGTGTGTGTGAGATTGAGGATGGTTGTGTTTGTGCGTGTGCTATAGAGGATGGATGTGTGTGTGTGTGTGTGATTGAGGATGGGATGGTTGTGTCAGTGTGTATGAAGGATCTGTGTGTGTGTGTGATTGAGGATTGGATGGTTGTGTTGGTGTGTGTGGGTTTGTGCCTGTGCTATGGAGGATGGATGTGTTTGTGTGTGTGTGAGACTGAGGATGGTTGTGTTAGTGTGTGTGAGATTGAGGATGGTTGTGTTAGTGCATGTGCATGGAGGATGGATGGATGTGTGTGTGTGATTGAGGATGGTTGTGTCAGTGTGTGTGAAGGATCTGTGTGTGTGTGTGTGTGTGTGTGATTGAGGATGGGATGGTTGTGTCAGTGTGTGTGAAGGATCTGTGTGTGTGTGTGTATGTGTGTGTGATTGAGGATGGGATGGTTGTGATGGTGTTTGTGTGTGTGTTTGATCTATGGAGGATGGATGTGTTTGTGTGTGTGTGAGATTGAGGATGGTTGTGTTAGTGCATGAGCACGGAGGATGGATGTGTGTTTGTGATTGAGGATGATGGTTGTGTTAGTGTGTGTGAAGGATTTCTGTGTGTGTGTGTGATTGAGGATGGGATGGCTGTGTTGGTGTGTGTGTTTGATCTATGGAGATGGATGTGTTTGTGTGTGTGAGATTGAGAATGGTTGTGCACGGAGGATGGATGTGTGTTTGTGATTGAGGATGGGATGGTTGTGTTAGTGTGTGTGAAGGATCTGTGTGTGATTGAGGATGGGATGGTTGTGTGTGTGTTTGTGCCTGTGCTATGGAGCATGGATATGTGCTTGTGATTGAGGATGGGATGGTTGTGTTGGTGTGTGTGTGTGTTTGTGCTATGGAGGATGGATGTGTTTGTGTGGGATTGAGGATGGGTGTGTTACTGTGTGTGCACGGAGGATGGATGTGTGTGTGTGTGTGTGAGGGACCTGTGTGTGTGTGATGATTGAAGATGGGATGGTTGTGTTGGTGTGTGTGTGTTTGTGCCTGTGCTATAGAGGATGGATGTGTTTGTGTGTGTGTGAGATTGAGGATGGTTGTGTTAGTGCGTGTGCACTGAGGATGGATGTGTGTTTGTGATTGAGGATGGGATGGTTGTGTTGGTGTGTGAGGGACCTGTGTGTGTGTGATTGAGGATGGATGTGTGTGTGTGTGTGTGTGTGTGTGTGTGAGGGACCTGTGTGTGTGTGCTGATTGAAGATGGGATGGTTGTGTTGGTGTGTGTGTGTGTTTGTGCCTGTGCTATAGAGGATGGATGTGTTTGTGTGTGTGAGATTGAGGATGGTTGTGTTTGTGATTTGAGGATGGGATGGTTGTGTTGGTGTGTGTGAGGGACCTGTGTGTGAGATTGAGGATGGTTGTGTTAGTGCATGTGCACGGAGGATGGATGGATGTGTGTGATTGAGGATGGTTGTGTTTGTGCGTGTGCTACGGATGGATGTGTGTGTGTGTCTTAGTCTATGTGTGTGTGATTGAGGATGGGATGGTTGTGTCAGTGTGAAGGATCTGTGTGTGTGTGTGTGTGTGTGTGTGTGTGTGAAGGATCTCTGTGTGTGTGTGTGTGTGTGATTGAGGATGGGATGGTTGTGATGGTGTTTGTGTGTGTGTTTGATCTATGGAGGATGGATGTGTTTGTGTGTGTGTGAGATTGAGGATGGTTGTGTTAGTGCATGAGCACGGAGGATGGATGTGTGTTTGTGATTGAGGATGATGGTTGTGTTAGTGTGTGTGAAGGATCTCTGTGTGTGTGTGTGATTGAGGATGGGATGGCTGTGTTGGTGTTTGTGTGTGTGTTTGATCTATGGAGATGGATGTGTTTGTGTGTGTGTGAGATTGAGAATGGTTGTGTTAGTGCATGTGCATGGAGGATGGATGTGTGTTTGTGATTGAGGATGGGATGGTTGTGTTAGTGTGTGTGAAGGATCTGTGTGTGATTGAGGTTGGGATGGTTGTGTGTGTGTTTGTGCCTGTGCTATGGAGCATGGATATGTGCTTGTGATTGAGGATGGGATGGTTGTGTTGGTGTGTGTGTTTGTGCCTGTGCTATGGAGGATGGATGTGTTTGTGTGTGATTGAGGATGGGATAGTTGTATTGGTGTGTGTGAGGGATATGTGTGTGTGTGTTTGTGCTATGGAGGATGGATGTGTTTGTGTGGGATTGAGGATGGGTGTGTTACTGTGTGTGCACGGAGGATGGATGTGTGTGTGTGTGTGTGTGAGGGACCTGTGTGTGTGTGATGATTGAAGATGGGATGGTTGTGTTGGTGTGTGTGTGTTTGTGCCTGTGCTATAGAGGATGGATGTGTTTGTGTGTGTGTGTTTGTGCCTGTGCTATAGAGGATGGATGTGTTTGTGTGTGTGTGAGATTGAGGATGGTTGTGTTAGTGCGTGTGCACGGAGGATGGATGTGTGTGTGTGTGTGTGTGTGTGTGAGGGACCTGTGTGTGTGTGATGATTGAAGATGGGATGGTTGTGTTGGTGTGTGTGTGTGTTTGTGCCTGTGCTATAGAGGATGGATGTGTTTGTGTGTGTGAGATTGAGGATGGTTGTGTTTGTGATTTGAGGATGGGATGGTTGTGTTGGTGTGTGTGAGGGACCTGTGTGTTTGATTGAGGATGGTTGTGTTAGTGCGTGTGCACGGAGGATGGATGTGTGTTTGTGATTGAGGATGGGATGGTTGTGTTGGTGTGTGAGGGACCTGTGTGTGTGTGATTGAGGATGGTTGTGTTAGTGTGTGTGTTTGTGCGTGCGTGTGAGGGGGATCTGTGCGAAGGAGAGGGAGGGAGGAGGGCTCGGAACGGCAGGCAGGAACGCGTCGGGCTCCTCCTCCTCCTCCTGCCGTCGCCGCTGGGGTTGGGGGCGGTCAGAGCCCCCTCCTCTTCTGCTCCGCACACACGGCGCCTCCGCCGCCGCTCTGTCACACACACATACACACACGGAGACGGAGAGCCAGAGGCAGGAGCCGGCTGCACCGCCCCCGCCCGGCAGGGAGATGGCTAAGCGAGCAGGACGCCCCCCGAGCCGCCTGGCATCGCCAGCTGCCCCCCGCCCTCACCCCTGAGACGGACGGACGGACGGACGAGCAGCCATTGCAGCGCCGCCAGCCATGGAGAGGGAGGGCAGACCACCGGAAAACAAGCGGAGCAGGAAGCCGGCTCACCCCGTCAAGAGGGAGATCAATGAGGAGCTGAAGGTAGGGGGCACCGGGGGTGGGTGGGGGGCAGGCTCCCCCCTTCGCTTTCCCAGTGCATCCCCCATTTGGCCTGGCGCAGCCGGAGGAGGTGCCCGCTACAGCTGTGCGCCAGAGGTGGCCCCGGAGGACGCCCAGGCATCCAGATGTTGCAGGGTGGGGGTGGGGGTCCTGTCTCCTCTGCTGTCAGTTCTGCCATCTGCAAGCCGGACTGGGCACAATGCTGTCGCCTCCCAAACTTCGGGGCTTTTGTTCTGGGGGGGGGGGGGGGGGGATCCGTGGCATCTGGGCTCTATCAGGTGTAGCCCCGGACCCCGATGGCTTCCCGGCATTGTTCTAAGCAGACGGTTCACGGAGGGCAAGTTCTGGGCTGGGGTTCCAGCAGGCTCTCCCCGAGAAAGGGGACCCCCCGAAACGATGCCTCTGCTGGGTTCCCTGAAGCTGCCCTTTAAAGAGCACAGGGGCTGGATTGCAGCTTTTAAGTTTCATGGGGGCTCGAATTACAAATTAGCTAATTTTAATCAAAACATGTGAAATGTTATCCTGGCTGGATGGGCTGCAGCCTCGGGGCTCTTGCTGTTGACTTTGGCTGCAGGCGCCCTCCGCGGTTTGGGAGATGGCTCGGCAAGGACAGATGTTTGTCTGAGCTGGGGAGGAGGAAAACAGAAACAACATTGTGTGAAGCAGGCGAAGAAAAAAAAAAAAAAAAAAAGAAAGACAAAATTACACCATCTCTGCAGCGAGCAGAATTTCCTCCTTTAAGCAGGACTGCTTGTGTCAGCCATGAATGCACAGTGGAGGTGTGGTGGGGCTGGCATAGGGCACAGCTGATGGCTCCCCAGATCTCCTTTGCAAAGCAGCCTGGCATGTCATGGACAGAGGCGTGGGTATGCCAGAGGGCAGTTCTGTGATTTAAGTTACACAGCAGATACCCGGCTGACAATCATTAGACATCCTTTTCCTGACCTTTTGGCAGCACCCTGCTAGAGTCTAAGGATGTGGGCAGAGACAGGGGTGGGGGCCTCCTTGCATTCGCCTCTGCAGTGCTGAAACTTTACAAACAGCTGGCACTTCTGTAGGAGTTCTCCAACCCAACTTTCAGAGGCTGTGTTTGCAGCTGATGGACGACTAGTGTAATTCCCTACGGAAGTGGGGGGGGGGGGGGGGTGTGCAGGTATCTACCTATGCCAAGCACCTCAGACCCCATGCATGCCCAAGCAGCCCGAGCTGTACGCAGAGACAGGCCAGAGCAGCACAATGTGCCCCTGTGTGCATGTGTAGAGCCCTGATGCTGTGTTTGCTCCCCCCCCCCCCCCCCAACTGCTTTCATGTGAAGCAGGGTAAAATAAGCCCTGGTAAGTAATCACAGTTGAGCAGAAAGGAATGTATACAGCCAGGCAGAGCCGGAGCTGTAAAAATGGTAACCCGAGCCCCCTGGGCAGATCCGGTGTCAGGGCTTTAAGGTAGGGGAAATGAGAGGAGAGGCCATGGAAAAGTGCAGGAGGAGGAGGAGGGCCCCCTCCGGGAAATTTGGCTGCAGGATTAGAGAATTTTTGCAGGGGATACAGTGACCTACTCAGATTTCAGCTCGCATTTCTTTCCCCCTTCTTAGCAGAAAGAAAGTAATGTGCACAAAAAGGCTGGTGTGTGTGGCAGCCCCCCCCCCCCACACCCGTGCAGAGGGCTCCGAGGCACAGGTTTGCCCGTGGGCTAGCAAGTTCACTTGTGGCATGGGCCAGCCCGGGGCTCCGTGTCCTGAGTGGCATGTCAGGCTTCCTTTCATTAGCAGAGAACAGCTCAGGCAGGGATTAGGTTTCCAGTTTTGTTATCGCTGGAGTAATATACAGGGACAGTTGTAACACATTTAAATTTGATACAATACAACACTTCTGTGCAGAAAGTGCAGGGCTTTGCATAGCTGGCCGCCTAGATTACATTTCAGCAAAAAAAAAATACGGTCAAGTGGAAGTGTTTGTTTTCATGTGACCTTCGGTGCCCCCTCATCTGCCACTTTTCTTTTCATTGTGGTCCATTGAAGCCTTTCGCTGGATCAGCAACGCTCTTAACAGGTTGTGATAGCTTTATTTGGACCAGGGTTTGGAAATTTGGAGACTACCCCCCCCCCCCCCCCCCCAGGTCTTTCCTCCGGCGAAAGGGTCTCACAGCCTGCAAAAGAAATCAGGTTATTTCTGCAAGGTTGAAAGTATCATCCATTTAGGAAGGTAGAAGAATCTTTATCCAGAAGTATTTCCTCCTTGAGTTGGGATTCGGGGCCTTGTTAAGGTTTGGGGTGAAAGGAGGGTAAACCAGTGCCGGAAGTTTGAAGCTTTAGCATCTTCTAGAAGGGAGAAAGCATTCTATAGGAAAACAGAGGAAGCCAAACCTTCTGCATGGTGCGGAATTCCCAGATCTTAACATTTCTTTCCCAGTCCAAATTGATAAGTACAGACGTATTGCCACACTGGGACAGACCAAAGTTCCATCAAGCCCAGCATCCTGTTTCCAACAGTGGCCAATCCAGGTCACAAATACCTGGCAGAAACCCAAACAATAGCAACATTCCATGTAGAACCCCAAGAGTAGCAAGATTCTAGAATTCTAAAGAATGACAAGATTCCATGCAGAATTTCAAAGTGTATAGCAACATTCCATTTAGAACCCTAAAGAGTAGCAAGATTCCATTCAGAATCCTAAGTACATAAGTATTGCCATACTGGGACAGACCAAAGGTCCATCAAGCCCAGCATCCTGTTTCCAACAGTGGCCAATCCAGGTCACAAATACCTGGCAAGATCCCCAAAAAAGTAAATACATTTTATGCTGCTTATCTCAGAAATGATGATGATTAGAGGCGTCACATGTAGGAATTGGACGGTATGGCTCCCCCTTGATGAAGCATGTATTGGGAAACAGGCAACCTGTCGGGGTTTGTGAGCATGCTGGTGCCTACAAGATAAGTGACATACAGCCTTACCATTAATATTGTGGTGTTATGCTATGAATAAGTAGTTATATACATTCAAGCATTGGATGGTCATAACCATACTCTGTAAGCCACATTGAGCCTGCAAAAAGGTGGGAAAATGTGGGGTACAAATGCAATAAATATAAATATATAGTCTGTGATTAAGACATTTTCACGGATTGAGATTCACCATGAGGGTGAAGTGACATCAGCCGTGGTGATTATATAAGACTTCTCCCATACCATATAACTGAACTTGTAATTTTCCCCTACTAGATTGTTTTTTGAATTGGTATCTCAGAAATAAGCAGTGGATTTTCCTCAAGTCAATTTAATAATCATCTATGGACTTTACCTTTAAGGAAGCTGCCTAGACCTTTTTTAAACCCCGCTAAGCTAACCGCCTTTACCACGTTCTCTGGCAACGAATTCCAGAGTTTAAATACACGTTGCGCCAAGAAACATTTTCTCAGATTGGTATTAAATTTACTACTTTGTAGCTTCATCGCATGCCCCCTAGTCCTAGTATTTTTGGAAGGAGTAAACAAATGATTCATGTCTACCTGATAGTGTGGTGAAAGCCTAACAGGAGGCCTTGTTGGCTCCACTGGACTCCCTGTTGCCCTCCTCAGGTTACTAAGGGCATCTGGGTGCCCAGCCCGTGGTAGCAGAGCCTCTCCCCCGCCCATGGAGAAAATAGATGCACTGTGGAACCTTGAAGCTATTTCAACCTTGCCAGCTTTTCAGTGTTGGTCAGGTAAACTTTGCCCCCTTCCAAGCAGGGTAAAGATGTCTGTTGCTTTTCAGTTTGTGAGCCTGCCTGTTCTCTATTTCAAATGCTTCTTTTGCATATATGTAAAAATAATTTATAGAACGTACAGTAATTAAAATATGACAGACTAGCCCAATACATGCTCCACCTACGTTTAACCATGAGTAACTGTATTTATTTATATAGCAGTAAGGGATAATTGCCCTGTCCTTTTATCCCCACCTCTTTAGTCCCTTACCTCTTAGTTGTTCTGTCTGTTTACCTGTCTTATCTAGATTGTAAGCTCTTTTTGAGCAGGGACTGTCTTTTTTGTGTATGGTGTACAGCGCTGCGTATGCCTTGTAGCGCTATAGAAGTGATAACTAGTAGTAGTAGTAATGTAGAAGCCTGCCCTTGCAGATCAGCAACGCGGCCGCGCAGGCTTCTGTTTCTGTGAGTCTGCAAGGGCAGGCTTCTACATGGAATGTTGGTAGTGGAGGAGTAGCCTAGTGATTAGTGCAGTGGAACATGGAATGTTGTTACTATTTGAGATTCTGGAATGTTGCTATTACTTGAGATTCTACATGGAATGTTGCTACCATTGGAGATTCTGTTGCTACTATTTGAGATTCTACATGGAATGTTGCTACTATTGGAGATTCTGTTGCTACTATTGGAGATTCTACATGGAATGTTGCTACTATTGCAGATTCTATTGCTTCTATTGGCGATTCTACATGGAATGTTGCTACTATTTGAGATTCTACATGGAATGTTGTTATTCCACTAGCAACATTCCATATTTAGACTGTGAGCTCTTTGAGCAAGGACTGTCTTTTCGTGTATGGTGTACAGCGCTGCGTATGCCTTGTAGCGCTATAGAAGTGATAAGTAGTAGTAGTAGTAAGTTGGTGGGGCAACAGCTCTTTTGGACTAAAACAGTAGATCTGTGACCAGTTTTCAAAACTTATTGGGTCAGTCATCGCTCTGAGAAGCTGGTCACAGATGTACATCCTCACCTGCTACTTAGTTCTTCAGCCCTATTTCCACATATCAAAGTGAGTTTATGATATAAAATGTGTGCGCATTTATTTGGGGGACGGTCATTTTAAAAATTCTATTGCACTGAGAACACTATTGGATGTTATATTCACAAGTGTATCTCATAAGTACATAAGTAATGCCATACTGGGAAAAGACCAAAGGTCCATCGAGCCCAGCATCCTGTCCCTGACAGTGGCCAATCCAGGTCAAGGGCACCTGGCAAGCTTCCCAAACATACAAACATTCTATACAAGTTATTCCCGAAATTGTGGATTTTTCCCAAGTCCATTTAGTAGCGGTCTATGGACTTGTCCTTTAGGAAACCGTCCAACCCCTTTTTAAACTCTGCCAAGCTAACCGCCTTCGCCACGTTCTCCGGCAACGAATTCCAGAGTTTAAAAAAGATATTCAGGGCCATTTTACTAAAGGGCGAGAGGGCTGGTGCCGGATTGGTGTGTGACAAATTGGATCACCCGGTAGTTCTGCCTTTGCTGTGAACCGTTTCCGGCGCTAGAAAATACTTTTACCACCGGAGCTCCAGCAGTAAATGGCCGGACGGCAATTTTTTAATTACCGCACAGCCATTACTGGCTCTTTGAAAAAAAAAAAAACCCTTTCACTGATGGCGGTAAAAGGTGGCTTCTTTGCACAGCAATTCCGTATGCTGACGCCATTTCATGGTGTGTACTTTCCCTGCTTAGACTATAAAATATTTGAATTTGCACGTGGATTTTGGCCACTGTTGGAGGCAGGATATTGCGGTGGATGGACCATTGCTCTGAACCAGTATGGCTATTCTTATGTTTTTATTTATTTGTTACATTTGTATCCCACATTCTCCCACCTATTTGCAGGCTCAATGTGGCTTACATAGTACCGTAAAGGCGTTCGCCAATTCCGGTATGAACAAAGACAGTAATGTTGTGGTAGAATAAGGTTCGTGTGTATAGACACATTAGGGAATCGTAGAGAGAAAGAGTTATTATACGTCCATTACGAGCTTTGGTTTCATTGTGTTGCAGGGTACAGGCATTTAAGTTGGGTCTGTAGGGTATGCCTTTTTAAAAAGGTTAGTTTTTAATGATTTCCGGAAGTTTAGGTGATCATAAGTTGTTTTCACGGCTTTTGGTAATGCGTTCCATAGTTGTGTGCTTATGTAGGAAAAACTGGATGCATAGGTTGATTTGTATTTGAGTCCTTTGCAACTTGGGTAGTGGAGATTTAGGTAAGTTTGTGCTGATCTTGTGTTTCTGGTTGGCAGGTCTATGAGGTCTGTCATGTATCCCGGGGCTTCGCCGTAGATAATTTTATGAACCAGGGTGCAGATTTTGAAAGCAATGCGTTCTTTGATTGGGAGCCAGTGCAGTTTTTCTCTATTAGTACGAGCTGCCCGAATAACGCAGATTTAATGCAGGAGCATTCATTATTTGAAGTTGCCGTGTGCTAATGACAACAGTAGCATACAACCTGCAAATAAAAAAACAAACCCAAAAGCCTTATTTTACTGATGTGTTAAACATGGGCTTACGGGTCCTTTTACTAAGTTGTGCTGAAAAATGGCCTGCAGTAGTGTAGGTGCGTGTTTTGGACGCGCGCAGACAGGGCTGCTGAGAGGGGGGGGGGGGCAAAATTCTAAGGGGGGCCCGGCACTGGGGTCAGGCCGCCAGCGCTGCAGTTCCCGGTCTCACCTGCCTGCCTCCTCGACTCCAGGCCCCCTGCATTCGAAGCGGCAGTTACAGATCGCCTCTCTTCTGGCCTTCCCTCCCTGTGTCCCGCCCTCACGGAAACCGGAAGTTACATCAGACGAGGGCGGGACACAGGGAGGAAAGGCCAGAAGAGAGGTGATCTTGGACTGCTGCTTCAAATGCAGGGGTCCCGGAGCCGTGGAGGCAGGCAGGTGAGACCGGGGACTGCAGCGGTGGGGGTGCGACGGGGGGGGGGGGGGGCAGCGGCGGGAGGAGGGCGGCCTTGCCCCGGGCCCGGCCTAGTCTCTCGGCGGCCCTGCGCGCAGATCCATTTTTCAGCACACCTGTAAAAACGCCTTTTTAAAAAATTTTTGACCAAAAATGGATGTGTGGCAAAATGAAAATTGACGTGCACCCATTTTGGGTCTGAGACCTTACCGCCAGCCATTGACTTAGTGGTAAGGTCTCAGGTGTTAACCAGGCGGTAACGGTCTACGCACGTCAAATGCCTTTGACTGCCTGGTAGCGCACAGTGGGTGCGCGTCAAAAATGAAATTACCCCCTTGGCCACGCCGTAGTCAGGCGATAACTCAGAACTGGTGCACTTTGGGCGCACGTAGGCGCTTATGCGGCTTTACTAAACGGGCCCCTTAGTGCGCTGAAAAGTCCCACATTTAAAATTGCTCTAAGCCCATATTTTCGTAAGAAGAGTCCCTTAGTTCTTTGTAACACTCCAATTTTTCATGTTAATCCACTTTCTTGCTTCTTCACTGATGCTCAGGCGCAGACAGATGGACACAGTTTCTCCATGAGTTACGTTTTGCTTACTTTTGGTAAAGAATGCATGAAAACTAGTCTTTGTATCTGCTGTTTATGGAATACATTAATTACTATTTCACAAAAGGGAGGAACAGCGTATGAAACAGAAGTTAAAGCATCAATTCTATCTCAAACAACATAACATAATCCAGACAGATTTAAGAAATACAGTGCCACTGTTAAAGCCCATGACTAAATAACTTCTCATTAAGAGCATAAGTATTGCCATACTGGGAGAGACCAAAGGTCCGTCAAGCCCAGTATCCTGCTTCCAACAGTGGCCAATCCAGGTTACAAGTATCTTGCAGAAACCCAAAGAGTAGCAACATTCCATGTAGAATCCCAAAGAATAGCAAGATTCTAGAATCCTAAAGAGTAGCAAGATTCCATGTAGAACTCCAAAGGATAGCAAGATTCTAGAATCCTAAAGAGTAGCAACATTCCATGTAGAACTCCAAAGAATAGCAAGATTCTAGAATCCTAAAGAGTAACAAGATTCCATGTCCAGCCTCCAACATTAAATTCCAGAGAACAGCAACATCCCATGCTACCAATCCCAGGGCAGTCTTCAGGATCTATTCTAGAAGGCCCGATGGCTCTTTATCTGAATCGGGATTTGTTTTATCATGGGTCGATATTCAAAGTGATTTAAACAGCTAGAAATGACTCCTGGCTGGCTCAATTGTTTGTTTGCGACTCTCCACTCACATTCAGTTGCTTGTAATTGGTTAGTGCCACTGAAAATCACCACAGATGGCTAAACTAAAAGCCAGCTTATTTTTTGGGTGCTTCGTAAGAACTTAAGCATTGCCATACTGGGACAGACCGAAGGTCCATCAAGCCCAGTACCCTGTTTCCAAGAGTGGCCAATCCAGGTTACAAGTACCTGGCAAGATCCCAGAACAGTAAAACAGATTTTATGGTGCGTATCCTAGAAATAAGCAGTGGATCATCCCCAAGTCCAGCTTTATAATGGCTTATGGACTTTTCTTTTAGGAAGTTATCCAAACCTACTTTTACCACATTCTCTGGCAATGAATTTCAGGGTTTAATTACTTGTTGAGTGAAGAAATATTTTCTCTGTTTAAATTTACTACTTTGTAGCTTAATTGCGTGCCCCCTAGTCCTAGTATTTTGGAAAGAGATTTGTTTTAAACTTACTAGTTTGTAGCTTCATTGCATGCCTCCTAGTCCTAGTATTTTTGGAAAGAGTAAACAAGTGATTCACATCTACCCGTTCAACTCCACTCATTATTTTATAGACCTCTATCATATCTCCCCTCAACTGCCTTTTCTCCAAGCTGAAGAGCACTAGCCACTTTAGCCTTGGAGGTGATGGGCTGTGGGGGGGGGGGGGGGGGAGACGTTGCACCCGGGGAGGGGGGTGCGCAGTGCCCCGGGTGGCAGCCGACCAAACCACTGACCCTCTGCATCTGGAAAGATAGTTCTTCCTAACAGAGTCACCTGATTAACACTATTCCATAGTGAATATCAAACTACCCCCCCATAGCAGTCTGTGTGTGTGCCTGTTCCTTCCTGTCGCTGCTCCAGTGTTATGTGACCCCTTGTGCTACTAGTTCAAATACGTGACATTCTGTGACCTCTCCACCTTCAGTCAGTTTCTAACTTACTTGGAGGGGCATAATCGAAAGGGACGCCCAAGTTTTGCTGAGGACGTCCTTGCAAAACGTCCCAGTGGAGGGGCGGGGAAACCCGTATTATCGAAACAAAATGGACATCCATCTTTCGTTTCGATAATACGGTCAGGGACACCCAAATCTTGAAATGTAGGTCGTCCTTAGAGATGGTCATCCCTAGACTTGGTCGTTTCTGATTTTCGGCGATAATGGAAACCGAGGATGCCCATCTCAGAAACAACCAAATGCAAGCCCTTTGGTCATGGGAGGAGCCAGCATTCATAGTGCTTGGTCCCCCTGACTTGCCAGGACACCAACCAGGCACCCTAGGGGGCATTGAAGTGGACGTCACAAATTGCTCCCAGGTGCATAACTCCCTTACCTTGTGTGCTGAGCCCCCCAAAACCCACTACCCACAACTGTACTCCACTACCATAGCCCTTACGGGTGAATGGGGGCACCTAGATTTGGGTACAGTGGGTTTTGGAAGGCTCACATTTACCACCACAAGTGTAACAGGTAGGGGGGGATGGGCCTGGGTTCACCTGCCTGAAGTGCACTGCACCCACAAAAACTGCTCCAGGGACCTGCATACTGCTGTGATGGACCTGAGTATGACATTTCAGGCTGGTATAGAGGCTGGCACAAAATAATTTTAAAGGTTTTTTTTTAGTGTGGGAGGGGCTTAGTGACCACTGGGGGAGTAAGGGGAGATCATCGCCAATTCTCTCCGGTGGTCATCTGGTCAGTTCAGGCACCTTTTTGTGCCTTGGTCGTAAGAAAAACAGGACCAGGTAAAGTCGTCCCAGTGCTCGTCAGGGACACCCTTTTTTTTTTCCATTATGGGTCGAGGATGTCCATGTGTTAGGCACGCCCAAGTCCCACCTTCGCTACGCCTCCAAGACGCCCCCGTGAACTTTGGTCGTCCTCGGGACGGAAAGCAGTTGGGGGCGCCCAAAATTGGCTTTCGATTATACTGATTTGGGCAACCCTGTGAGAAGGACGCCAATCCTCCGATGTGTGTCGAAAGATGGGTGTCCTTCTCTTTCGAAAATGAGCCTGTTGGATACCTTTAAATCCATGTTTTTGTAATGCAAAAACCGTGGATGTGATATACCTCCTTCCTGTGGTACAACCAAATCAGGTTACTTGTATCACATGCAGGTACTTTTTCTGTGCCTAATGGGCTCACAATCTTAAGTTTTTGTACCTGGGCTCATGGAGGGTTAAGTGACTTACCCGGGGTCACAAGGAGCTGCAGTGGGAATCAAACCATTAGTCTATTCCTCCACTCCCTTCATGCAGTCTTGTCTCAGAAGCTTTAGCAAAACCCAGATACTTGTGTGCTCTGTACCCAGTCTGTGGCTAATGTGTTCACGCTACGCTGTTGCCCTTCATCCCTGCCGATTCCTGCGAATCGCTGCCCCCACTCTCCTCTTTTAATGATGGCTTCCAGTGTTTTCCGCGAAACTGACAGTCGGGCTGTGACCAGGGTCTGTAGCTGCCTGGTTCTGCTTTTGAAGTAAGCGCACTGTATTGGTGCATGTGTCCGTTGCCACTCATTTCTAGGGAGATTAGGGGAATCCCGGAGATTTTTAGGGAACGCGTGCTGAACTGGAATGTGGCTGGAGAAGAAACCCTTCAATTATAGATCAACCTTCATGTAAAGTCGGAGAAGAATCCATCTTACCCTTCACAGCCTTACCTCAAAGAATTCAATCATGAGGAGGAACTGAAGGGCTAATGTTTTGCTTCATTACCAGTGTTCGCAGTTTAGAAATGGCTCCCATCTAATCTCATTCACAGAAAACAGATAATTGGAAGGAGAGAGAGAGACAGACCCCGTCTGTTTCCATGGTACTGTTAAAAACATTTAAGATGCTTAAAGGTTGCAGTCCCTTTGTGGTTTGGTAAATAGTTCATTTGAAAAGGAGCAGTGGGAACACACCTCATTTTGACTTTGTTGGGTGTATGAAGTCTCAGTCACTGGACTGGTAGAACAGAAGTATCACCCTTCTGGGTCAGGCCAAAGGTCCATCTAGCCTAGTATCCTGTTTCCCCAAAGTGGCCAATCCAGGTCACAAGTTCTTGGCAGCTAGATTCCATGTTACCAATCCCAAGGACGGCAGTGACTTTCCCCAATTCTATCTCAGTAGTAGACTATGGACTTTTCCTCCAGGTACGTGTTCAAATCTTTTTTAAACCCAGATATGCTAACGGCTGTGACCGCATCCGCCAGCAATAAGTTCCAGAGCTTATCTATTCGTTGAGTGAAAAGAGATTTTCTCCTGTTTGTTTTCAAAGTATTTCCATGTAGCTTCATGGAGTGTCCCTTATGGTTTGTATTTTTTTTGTTTTTGAAAACATGAACAATCAATTTACGTTCATGCCTTCCACTCCACTCAGGGTTTTGTAGACCCCCACCCCACCTCCATCAGCCGTCTCTTCTCCAAGCTGAAGGGCCCTAACCTCTTTAGCATTTCCACTTATGAAATTTGTTCCACCCCTTAATCACTTCGATTGCCCTTCTAAGTACCTTTTCTAATTCTGCTGTATCTTTTTGGAGACGTAGCGACCAGAATTGCACACAATACTCGCCCCACGGAGTGATACAGAACCTCCCCCCGCCAGGAGAAACACTGAAGTGAAAGTAGTAGCTTCCACATGTTACTGAAATAATGGAAGTCTGAGGGGGGTCAGAATAATACAGACTTTAAAACAAACATTTTTTTCTATATGTGATCGTCTCTGGGAAAATGAGACTAAAGTGGTGGATTCAAAATGCTGAGAATGGCTGATTTTTCATGTCATGGGTTCGTAAGCAGTCTGCAAACGTTGCATGTTTGAACTTCTGTGACTTTTTTTTATTTTTCCACATAAAATTTTCTCCGATTCATTTTGTAGTAAATTTAAAACGAATCGGAGAAAATTTTTCTTCACACAACGT
This sequence comes from Microcaecilia unicolor, assembly GCF_901765095.1. Taxonomy (NCBI): domain Eukaryota; kingdom Metazoa; phylum Chordata; class Amphibia; order Gymnophiona; family Siphonopidae; genus Microcaecilia; species Microcaecilia unicolor. Next base: position 168,031 of record NW_021963008.1, read on the forward strand.
GTAATTAAACTCTGGAATTCGTTGCCAGAGAATGTGGTAAAGGCGGTTAGCTTAGCGGAGTTTAAAAAAGGTTTGGACGGCTTCTTAAAGGAAAAGTCCATAGACCGTTATTAAATGGACTTGGGGGAAAATCCACTATTTCTGGGATAAGCAGTATAAAATGTTTGTACATTTGGGGATCTTGCTGGGTATTTGTGACCTGGATTGGCCACTGTTGGAAACAAGATGCTGGGCTCGATGGACCTTTGGTCTTTCCCAGTATGGCAATACTTATGTACCCTATGTAAAAGGATGACGTTTGGACTGTTGTATTCCAAATTGTTTGCTCCAACAGAATCCCTTAAAACCTCAGGGGCCCCTTTTACTAAGCCGCGTAAGCTGCCCAACGCGCGTCAAAATGGAGTTACTGCCCTACTACCGTGTGGCTCTTGCGGTAATTTCATTTTTGGCGCACGCTCGATACGTGCGTCTGAAAATATTTTCATTTTCAGGCATTCGCAACGGACGCGCGCAGTTCATTACCGCCCAGATTCTTTACCGCTAGGTCAGTGGCTGGCGGTAAGGTCTCAGATCCAAAATGGACGCGTGGCAATTTTTGATTTTGCCACATGTCCATTTTCGGCAAAAAGAAAAAAAAAAGGCCCCTTTTTTTTTTACAGGCGCGCTAAAAATGGATTGACGCGCACCCAAAACCCACGCCTACACTACCGCAAGCCATTTTTCAGTGCGCCTTTGTAAAAGGACCCCTAACTTTTTGGGGGTTTCTGGAGACTTTACTCGGCTCGTCTTAGAGATGGTCACATACAGTAACTTGTCCTTCTTCCTCTTCTTAGCGTGTTCTTGTCAAACGCACATTGGCCACAAGAAGAGTAGGGTAGTAGATGACGGCAGGAAAAGACCAGTAGCCCCTCTGGTGTGCCCAGTTCTTACCGTCTGCACTTCTAAGGATGCATCCCAGGTGGTAGTCATAGAACGTGGCTCCTGCACACTGTCTTTCATTATCCTGATGAAGACGAGGTCTTGCACTGAGGCTCACTCATTAAGGGCACTTCTGTAATTGAGTGCCCTTAAGGGGATGGGATTTGATATACCAGTTTACATATTATATACAGGTACTCGGATCTCGTGATGCCATGCTGCAGAGAAGATGCTCGATTGCTCTTCTCCTGCTTCCACCCTGCTAAGCCAACCCCCCTGTCTTATATGCAAAAATGAAAACCATTATGTGTAAATTAGGGAAAATCAAAAATGATTGAAAAAAACTTATCTGTATTGAAGATTAAAAATGTAACCCGCTTCCAACAGCGTTTCGATCAGGGAACTTCAGGCTGTTATTCTAAGAATGCAGAATAGGTTAATAAAATTTCAAATACTTAAGTCAAAAATCATATGAAAGCAATATAGTTCTTGACTTACTTAAGCCAAATTGGTACGACCACTGGGGTAGTTATGTGCCCTGTGGTAATTCTGAGTTTGGTGCAGGCTGAATCCCACGGTAGAAAATGGGGGCGATTGGCAGCACAGCTGCGTTGGCATGTGCTGCATGGTTACTGCGCAGGTAGAGCGTGAGTCCTTACGTTAAGTCAATGATCTAAGGGACCTGGAAACCACTCCTGATCTTTCCCTTCTCCTTGGATCTCCTTAGCCTCTAGGGTAGAGAATGACACAGGGACAAAGTTTGTCTCCATCCCCACCCCATCCACGCAGGTTCTGTCTCCATCCCCGCCTCGTCCCCGCAGGCCCTTTCTCCATCCTCGCCCCGTCCCCGCAGATTCTGTCCCCGTCCCGTGGGCTCTGTCCTCATTCTCAGAAGCCTCGAACACTTATGATTTTATATTTAAATCTTTTTATTAAAGTATAAAAAGGAACAATATACTGTGCAACTGTTGTGTATAAATTACAAATAGAAAATAATAACAACAATGAGCAGCTATAATAAAACCCTCCTTCCCACCACCACCATCTACCCTTCCAACCCCAACAATAGCTGACTTCTACTACCCCAAGGAATCCTAATTCACACTGTTAAAATGTCCAGGGACATAAAATACAACCCATTCTATATGCCCTATGAAGCACTGCTATGGTTTTTAAATCTGTGGATAAATGAAGTCATGTCTTCCAGAGTCCTTCCTGCAATAGAAGATGTCTTCTTGGAAGATGTGCTGGTAGCAGGATGTACAGGATCTCCCCATGCAAAGTTTGCTTGTTTTTCCAAAAAAATCAAAGTATCGTTGTAGGCATCACTTAAACATAACAGTCCAGTTCATTAACAGGCTTCACAGTAGAAAATGACATGGGGACAAAGTTTGTCCCCTGTCCCCGTCCCTGTGGGTTCTGTCCCCATCCCCGCTCTGTCCCCGTCCCCATCCCCGCGGTTACTGCGGTTCCCCGTCCCTGTGTCATTCTCTACTCTAGGATAGAAAGCCAAGGCCCTGAGGTTCCAGGGTAGGAAACCCTCCACATTCCATGTTCATGTTCCATTTATTACTTTGTATACCGCAAATCAGTGCAACAAGACGTCTACGAATACTACATCTTTCTCTCTGCTGGACCCCCTTAGGGGAGGAAAGATCAAGTACTTTATTGGACTCTGGGAGAGGAAGACGAGACTCTCCCTAGACCCTGGGCTTTAATGTGCATTCAAATTCCTGAGGATCTACTAATGTTGAGCTACTTCTCAAATGGCAGATGAAATGTAATGTGGACAAATGAAAAGTGATGCACATTGGGAAGAATAATCCGAATCATAGTTATCTGATGCTAGGGTCCACCTTAGGAGTTCCATCCTCTTAATCATTTTTTATCGCCCTTCTTTGAACCTTTTCTTATTCCATTATATCTTTTTGAGATGTGGTGACCAGACTTGCAATATAATACTGAAGGTGTGGTCGTACCATAGAGCAACAGAGGCATTATGGTATTTTCTGTTTTATTTTGTAGCCCTTCCGTAATAACTCCTAACCTTCTGTTTGCTTTTTGGCTGCTGCTGGACACCGAGCACAAGATTTCAGCATACGGTATTGTCCATGATAACAGCTAGATCTTTTTCCTAGATGGTGATTCCCAATGTGGAACCTGACGTGATGGAACTACAGTATAATTAGGGTTATTTTTCCCTATGTGCGTCACTTTGGGGCTCATTTTCAAAAGAGTAAAACGTCCAAAAACTGGCATAAATTTGCATTTGGACGTTTTTCTAAAAAAAAAAAAAGGGTGAGATGTGGGTGTTCCTGGCCGTTCTCTGGCCGTCTTCAAATCTAAGCTAAAAGCCCACCTTTTTGATGCTGCTTTTAACTCCTAACCCTTATTCACTTGTTCAGAACCCTTATTTCATCATCCTCACGTTAATATTCCCTTATCTCTTGTTTGTCCTGTTTGTCTGTCCTAATTAGATTGTAAGCTCTGTCAAGCAGGGACTGTCTCTTCATGTTCAAGTGTACAGCGCTGCGTACGTGTAGTAACGCTATAGAAATGATAAGTAGTAGTGGTAGTCGTCTTTGGGATTCCGGAATCTTGCTATTATTTGGGATTCCGGAACCTTCCTACTCTTTGGGATTCCGGAATCTTGCTACCCTTTGTCCTTATCCCTTATTTGCCCTGTTTGTCTGTCCTAATTAGATTGTAAGCTCTGTTGAGCAGGGACTGTCTCTTCATGTTCAAGTGTACAGTGCTACGTACGTCTAGTAGAGCTTTAGAAATGATAAGTAGTAGTAGTCTTTGGGATTCCGGAATCTTGCTACTCTTTGGGATTCTGCACGGAATCTTGCTTCTCTTTGTTCTTATCCCTTATTTGTTCTATTTGTCCTAATTAGATTCTAAGCTCTGTCGAGCAGAGACTGTCTCTTCATGTTCAGGTGTACTGGGATAGCCTAGTGGTTGGTGTAGTGGACTGTAGAGAAAGTGACCCAGGCCCATAATCCACTCTAACTATTACACTTGTGGTGGAAAGTGTTAGATCCCCAAAATGCACTGTACCCACATATAGGTGACACCTGGAGCCATAAGGTCTATTGTAGTGGTGTATAGTTGGGTACAGTGGGGTTTGCAGGACTCACTATACAGTATAAGGTGGTAATTGTGAGATGTGTATCTGGGACCTTTTAAGTGGTCCACTGCAGCGTCCTAGGGTGGCCCACTGCTCTGCTGGGATGCCTGTGTGGCCAGTCCCAGTGGCTTGATTTTATGTGCTTTTTTTACTTGGACTTCCCCTTTTAAAGTTTCCAGTTCTCCAGTCTCGCAAGGTGCTCTTGCAATCTTTCGCAATTCATATGTGATGTATGAACTTGGAATAATTTTGTGTCATCTGTGAATCTGATCATTTCACTTATTATCCCCTCTTCCAAATCATCTATAAATAAGTTATGTTTAAATCTTTTTTTTATTGAGTCAAGAGAAGGATACAATAACCATTATTGCAAATTGCAACAAGTTTACAGAAATATTTCCCATCCCCCCCCCCACAGTAATAATAACAAAACACTATTGTAAGTCATGAACAGTTCAACAGTCGACTGCGTTCCTCATGACACAATGTTACCCAAAATGGCTCCTGGATGTCTGATACCTACAAACGATCCATTCGCCTCTGCTCAATCATATACATGCTCCACCGTTGCAGAGAAGGAGGGGTCTCATAAATCCAGGCAAACAAAATTATTTTCAGTCCAAAGAAGCTAGTACATAAGTAATGCCATACTGGGAAAAGACCAAGGGTCCATCGAGCCCAGCATCCTGTCCACGACAGCGGCCAATCCAGGCCAAGGGCACCTGGCAAGCTTCCCAAACGCACTATACATGTTATTCCTGGAATTTTGGATTTTTCCAAGTCCGTTTAGTAGCGGTTTATGGACTTGTCCTTTAGGAAACCGTCCAACCCCTTTTTAAACTCTGCTAAGCTAACCGCCTTCACCACTTTCTCCGGCAACGAATTCCAGAGTTTAATTACACGTTGGGTGAAGAAAAACTTTCTCCGATTTGTTTTAAATTTACTACACTGTAGTTTCATCGCATGCCCCCTAGTCCTAGTATTTTGGAAAGCGTGAACAGACGCTTCACATCCACCCGTTCTACTCCACTCATTATTTATATACCTCTATCATGTCTCCCCTCAGCCGTCTCTTCTCCAAGCTGAATAGCCCTAGCCTCCTTAGTCTTTCTTCATAGGGAAGTCGTCCCATCCCCGCTATCATTTTAGTCGCCCTTCGCATAGAAGTCTTAAAACCAGGAGACACTAGATATAAATATTTTAAAAAGCATTGGTCCCAGTACAGACCCCTGTGGCGCTCCACTAGTCATCTTTCTCCACTGAAAATATTGGCCATTTAACTGTACTTTCTGTTTTCTCTCTTTTAACCAGTTCTCAATCAACAACAGGACTTTACTTCTTATTCCACGGTTTTTAAATTTCTTCAGGAGTTTCTCATGAATGACTTTCAGGCTTATTTTCGAAAGAGAAGGGCGCCCATCTTTCGACACAAATTGGGAGATGGGCGTCCTTCTCCCAGGGTCGCCCAAATCGGCATAATCGGAAGCCGATTTTGGGCGTCCTCAACTGCTTTCCGTCGCGGGGACGACCACATTTCACGGAGGCGTGTTGGAAGCATAGCGAAGGCGGGACTGGGGCGTGCCTAACACATGAGCGTCCTCGACCGATAATGGAAAAAAGAAGGGCGTCCCTGATGAGCACTTGGGCGACTTTACTTGGTCCATTTTTTCTTACGCCCAAGCCTCAAAAAGGTGCCCGAACTGACCAGATGACCTCCCCTTACTCCCCCAGTGGTCACTAACCCTCTCCCAACCTAAAAAAACTTTTAAAATATTTTTTGCCAGCCTCAAATGTCATACTCAGGTCCATCACAGCAGTGTGCAGGTCCCTGGAGCAGTTTTAGTGGTGCAGTGCACTTCAGGCAGGCGGATCCAGGCCCATCCCCCCCACCTGTTACTCTTGTGGTGGTAAATGTGAGCCCTTCAAAACCCACCAGAAACCCACTGTACCCACATGTAGGTGCCCCCTTCAACCCTTAGGGCTATGGTAGTGTTGTGGGTAGTGGGTTTTGGGGGCTCAGCACCCAAGGTAAGGGAGCTATGCACCTGGGAGCAATTTGTGAAGTACACTGCAGTGCCCCCTAGGGTGCCCGGTTGGTGACCTGTCATGTCAGGGGGACCAGTGCACTACGAATGCTGGCTCTTCCCACGACCAAATGGCTTGCATTTGGTCGTTTCTGAGATGGGCATCCTTGGTTTCCATTATCGCCGAAAATCGGGGATGACCATCTCTAAGGACGACCATCTCTAAGGTCGACCTAAATTTCACGATTTGGGCATCCCCGTCCGTACTATTGAAATGAAAGATGGACGCCAATCTTGCTTCGATAATACGATAATACGGGTTTCCTCAGGAAAACTTGGGCACCCCTTTCGATTATGCCCCTCTGTGTCAAACACTTTCTGAACATCTAGATACACATAGAGAGGCATTTTAGAAAGAACATTCAAGTCGGAATTGAGACTTCCCGGTCAGGACATTTCAAGTTGATGTCTTTAACGCATAGAGCTTACATAGAGAAGGTACCTGCTCCTTTGTAAGAACTGGTTGTACCTTTCGTTTCTGTGCATTCTGTGCATACACAGGCTTTGTTTCAATTGACTGTCCCTCCTGTGATTAAGGCTTGTCTAGTGTCTACTAGAAAGATTCCATTTTTTAAAATTGGAGCCCTCTTTATGGAATGAGTTACTTTATCTTTGTAAGGAAAGAGATCACAGAAATGCTTTAAGTGTTTCTGTATTTATTTGTGTATTTACTTATTGGGATTTATTATTATGAAGGTGGTGTATAGCAGGTATTTTGCTAAGCCATGCTAATGATTCCAGGTGCGCAAATGAGAGGAAGCCCATGGGAATTGATCAGGCTTCCTCTCATTTGCCACACGGGGATCACTAGTGTGGTTCAGTAAAAAAGACCCATAGAGGGGCATTTTCTAATGGGGACGACCATCTCTAAGGGTGCCCAACTCTAAGGACGGTGCCGCGAAGAGGCGGGGAAACCCGTATTATCAAAACAAGATGGGCGTCCATCTTTTGTTTTGATAATACGGTCGGGGACGCCCAAATCTTAACATTTAGGTCGACAGAGATGGATGTCCTCGGTTTTCGGCGATAATGGAAACCAAAGACGACTATCTCAAAAACGTCCAAATCCAAACCCTTTGGTCGTGGGAGGAGCCAGCATTTGTAGTGCATTGGTCCCCTTGACATGCCAGGACAGCAGCTGGGCAGTGGTGTACCAAGGGGGGGGGGGCGGTGGGGGCGGTCCGCCCCGGGTGCATGCCGCTGGGGGGGGGGGGGTGCCGCGCGCCTGTCGGCTCTTCATTTTCATGCTCCCTCTGCCCTGGAACAGGAAATAACCTGTTCCAGGGCAGAGGGAGCATGAAAACGAAGAGCCGACAGGCGCGCGGTACCCCCCCCCCCCGTGGCGTGCACCCAGGGGGTTCTTTCGCCGGGGGGTCGCGCTGCACCCGGGGGGTTATTTCGCCTGGGGGGGGGGGGTCGCGCTGTTCCGGGGGGGTGCTGCACCCAGGGGGCGGGGCGCATCGGCAATCCGCCCTGGGTGTCAGCGCCCCTAGGAACGCCACTGCTGCAGTGGACTTCAGAAATTGCTCCCAGGGGCATAGCTCCCTTACCTTGGGTGCTGAGCCCCCCAACCCCCCCCCCCAGGTCCGCCTACCTGAAGTACACTGCACCCACTACAACTGCTCCAGGGACCTGTATACTGGTGCAGTGGACCTGAGTATGGCACTTGAGGCTGGCATAGAGGCTGGCAAAAAAGTATTTTTAACCTTGTTTATTATGGTGGGAGGGGGTTAGTGACCACTGGGGGAGTAAGGGGAGGTCATCCCCCATTCCCTTTGGTGGTCATCTGGTCAGTTGGGGCACCTTTTTGAGGCTTGGTCGTGAAAAAAAATGGACCAAGTAAAGTCGGCCAAGTGCTCGTCAGGGACGCCCTTCTATTTTCTATTATCGGCCGAGGACGACCATCTCCTAATCACGACCCAGTCCCGCCTTCGCTACGCTGCCAACACGCCCCCGTGAACTTTGGTCATCCCCACGACGGAAAGCAGTCGAGGGTGTGAAAAAATAGGCTTTCGATTATGCCGATTTGGACGACCTTGCGAGAAGGACGCCCATCTCCCGATTTGTGTCGAAAGATGGGCGCCCTTCTCTTTTGAAAATAAGCCTGATAGTATCACAGTAGATGACAGCAGATAAAGACCTCTATGGTCCATCCAGTCTGGTCAGCAAGTGTGGAGGAGTGGCCTAGTGGTTAGAGCACCAGTCTTGACATCCTGAGGTGGCCAAATCCCTACTGCTGCACCCTTTGACCTCGGGCAAATCACTTAACCCTCCATTGCCTCAGGTACAAAATTAGACCATGAGCCCTCCAGGGACAGTGAAATACCCAGTGTACCTGACTGTAACTGACTTTGAGCAACTACTGAAAAGGTGTGAGCAAAATCCAAATAAAAAAAGATAAACTCTTAGCATAAGGTATGATGTCATGCTACATATCTACACTTGACCTTGATTTGTCCTTGCCATTTTCATGGCACAGACCGTAGAAGTCTGCCTGGCTCTGGCTTTGCTTCCCGATTACTGGTGTTGCCATCTAATCATGCTAAGCTTGTTTGATTCCAGGCCTTCTATACAAGATTCCTTTGTGTTTACCCACACATTTTTACATAAGTACGTAAGTACATAAGTATTGCCATACTGGGAAAGACCAAAGGTCCATCAAGCCCAGCATCCTGTTTCCAACAGTGGCCAATCCAGGTCACAAATACCTGGCAAGATCCCAAAAAAGTACAAAACATTTTATACTGCTTATCCCAGAAATAGTGGACTTTCCCCAAGTCCATTTAATAACGGTCTATGGACTTTTCCTTTAGGAAGCCGGCCAAATCTTTTTTAAGCTCCGTTAAGCTAACCGCCTTTACCACATTCTCTGGCAACGAATTCCAGAGTTTAATTACACGTTGAATGAAGAAATATTTTTGAATTCCTTTACCATTTTCATCTCCCCCACACCTCTCACGGGAGGGCGGCATTCCAGGTATCTACCACCCTTTCCGTGAAAACGTTCTTCTTGACATTATTCCCGAGTCGCCCCCCCCCCCTTCATCCTCAATTCTTCTCCTCTATTTCTACCACCTTCCCGTCTCTAGAAAAGGTCTGTTTGTAGATTAATACCCGCTGAGAAGTTATTCATTGTAGAGGAAATTTTTGCAATAAATAAATGTATCCATAATGTAGCAAGTAGAGAATATACAAACCTGTATTTTTATATTAACAATATTCTGAGGTATTATGGGCTCCTTCTAGAAAGTGGCACCCTTTATCAAAGGCTTATTTTTATGACGACTTTCTGCTCTTCCCTTTCTGATGATAATTAGTGGGATATTATAGAGGGATTACCTGTTTTATTTTGTTTTCCGTTCTTTGTTTACTCAGGGGTCTTTTTACAAAGCCACGATAAAAAGTGGCCTGTGGTAGTGTGGGCGTGTGTGTTTGGCATGTACTGAGCCATTTTTTTACTGCAGCTGGGGAAAAAGGCTTTTTTTAAATTGGGGACAGTAAATGGCCGTGTGCTAAAATTAAAAGGTACAGAGAAGGGTGACGAAAATGATAAAGGGGATGGGACGACTTCCCTATGAGGAAAGGCTAAAGCGGCTAGGGCTCTTCAGCTTGGAGAAAAGACGGCTGAGGGGAGATATGATAGAGGTCTATAAAATAATGAGTGGAGTGGAACGGGTAGATGTGAATTGCTTGTTCACTCTTTCCAAAAATACTAGGATTAGGGGGCACGCAATGAAGCTAGAAAGTAGTTAATTTAAAACAAATTGGAGAAAATATTTCTTCACTCAGTGTGTAATTAAACTCTGGAATTCGTTGTCAGAGAATGTAGTAAAAGTGGTTAGCTTAGCAGAGTTTAAAAAAGGTGTTCATGGCTTCCTAAAGGAAAAGTCTGTAGATCATTATTAAAATGGACTTGGGGAAAATTCACTGCTTATTTCTGGGATAAGCAGTATAAAATGTTTTGTACTTTTTTGGGATCTGTGACCTGGATTGGCCACTGTTGGAAACAGGATGCTGGGCTTGATGGACCTTCAGTCTGTTCCAGTATGGCAATACTTATGTAGTTATGTACTGCCTGAGCCCTTATTGCCACCCATTGACCTAGCAGTAAGGACTCATGCGTCACTCATGCAGTGCTTGCCAATGTGGCCATGCTGCTGATTGCCACCAGGAACAATCCCACAGTAGAAAATAGAAAAATATTTTCTACCATGGGAAACAGTGCTCGTCAACTTCAAAATCACCACTGGGTTGGCGCCAGGGGCGTAGCTATGTGGGGCCTGGGGCCCCGTGGATTTGGCCCTGGACCCCCTGCCAACGACCCTCTCAACCCCCCCCCCTCCGCCAACCCGCCGTCGCCTACCTTTGCTGGCGGGGGACCCCAACCCCTGCCAACCAAGGTCCTCTTCTTCCTTCGTTCTGTTTCTGAGTCTGACGTCCTGCCCTGGGATTTGTAGTATGTTGTCACGATTTGGGTTTCTGCCAGGTACTTGTGACCTGGATTGGCCACTGTTTGGAAAACAGGATACTGGGCTAGATGGACCATTGGTCTGACCCAGTAGGGCTACTCATAGGTTCTTTTGTTCTTAAATCTATGTTGATTCTGTTCTATTTATCTCAAATAGTAGCAACAGTGGAGGAGTGGCTGGTCTAGAGGTTGAGGTGGTGGACTTTGGTCCTGAAGAACTGAGTTGGATTCCGAGTTGGATTCCCACTTCAAGCACAGGCAGCTCCTTGTGGCTCTGGGCAAGTCACTTAACCATCCATTGCCCCATGTAAGCCGCATTGAGCCTGCCATGAGTGGGAAAGCGCAGGGTACAAATGTAACAAAAATAAAATAGATACTATTGGAGATTCTACATGGAATGTTGCTACTATTGGAGATTCTACATGGAATGTTGCTATTCCACTAGCAACATTCCATGTAGAAGGCTGCGCAGGCTTCTGTTTCTGTGAGTCTGACGTCCTGCACGTCAGACTCACAGAAGCAGAAGCCTGCGCGGCCACATTGGTGATCTGCAAGGGCCGATTCCCACTTCAGGCACAGGCAGCTCCTTGTGACTCTGGGCAAGTCACTTAACCCTCCATTGCCCCATGTAAGCCGCATTGAGCCTGCCATGAGTGGGAAAGCGCAGGGTACAAATGTAACAAAAATAAAATAAAAATAAAATTTATTTATTTGTTGCATTTGTATCCCACATTTTCCCACCTATTTGCAGGCTCAATTAAACCTATGTGTTCAGTAATTTTGTTCTTTATGATAGAACGCTAAGCAGTGATGTCAGGCTCCTTATTCTATGCTTTCCTGGATCATTCCGGAACCCTTATTAAAAATTGGTGTTATGTTGGCCTCCCTCCAGTCTTCAAGTACTGTAGAAGATTTTAATGACAGGTTGTGTAGATTATTAACAGTAGATTTGCATTTTCTATTTTGAGTTCTTTCAGTACTTTAGGTGTATGCCAGGGGCGTATCCACAGGTGGGCCTAGGTGGGCATGGGCACATCCTTTTGCAGCTCAGGCCACCCAGTAGTGGTGCGCATCATTGGTGTGGATAGCAGGGATCCCCAAAGGCCCACTGGCTGAAGACATCATTAGCCCAAACCTCATGGCCATTAAAACACAGTGGCAGTCAGCATCTGTGCTCTCAACCACTAATGGTGGCTCCTCGTGCAAGCTCAGTTCACGTGCGAGAACTGAGCATATGTGGGGTGTTGGGAGAATAGCCGCTAACGGCCACCTTTTTCTGATGGCTGGGAGAGTTGGGCAGACAATAATTACAGCTGGTGGGATTCTTACCAGCAAAGGTATTTATTTTTTTAAGGTTGGTGGAGGTAGGAGTGGGGGTGTGGGGGAAGGGCAAGGAACAGGCATGAGCGGTGGGGAGTGGGAGGAAGAGAGCCTTGTGTCCATCCATTTCACCCACTGGACTGCCCAAACATCCACCATCTGGTTACAAATCTGGGGTATACCATCCAGTTCAGGTGATATGCTACTCTTCAGTTTGGTCTAATTACATCTTTCAGGTTTACTGAGATTTGTATCTGTTTCTCTGAATCATCGCCGTTATATACCATTGCTGGCATGGGTAGCTCCCTTATATCTTCCTCAGCGTTGGGGGCTGATGCTGGAGAGACTTCTATGGTCTGTGTCCCGCAAATGGCAAAAGACAGGTGGAGCTTCGGCAACTCCAGTGTTGTAGTAGGTCACTTTACTGTCATGTGCCGCAAGTGCAGCTAGGGGGGTAAAGGAAGACAAGACATCTTGAATACTGTCAGCAATACTCGGGGTTGAGTCCATCATGTTTGGCTGCCTATATGGTTGACATGCTGGAGACTTGACAACTAGCGTTTAAGCATGGGTGGCTGGGGCCCACACAGAGTGGTGGGAGTGGCTCTGTTCACCTTATTAGGAAGAATGGTTAGACCGTGCGGTAGAGAGCTGCACGGGAACGGGGTTCGCGGGAATCCCGCGGAACCCGCAGGATTCCCGCGGGGACGGAAGCAGTTCTACGGGGTTTCCGCAGGGTGGAAGCAGTTCTGCGGGGTTCCTGTGGAAGTGTAAACTGCACCAGCATCTCATCTACCGAGTACCAAGTGCTTTGAGTGCTGTCTCCTCCTCGTCTTCCTCCTTGCTTTAACAGCACAAATGTGGAAAGTCTTCCATTAAGGAGGTGGTAGACACAGATGATGATGGAATTCAAAAAGGCGTGGGATGAACACAGAGGATCCCTAATTAGAAAATGGAAGTTATAAAAAAACCTAACCTTAAATGGCTGCATGTGTGTGGATGTGTCAAGTGACGCTTAGATGGCGACTCTGGCTGTGATTAACTAGGGCTGATACCGGGCAGACTTGTATGGTCTGTGTCTAATACGTGGCATTCTGGTTGGGCTACAAAAGGGCTTAGACAGCAACTTCAGTGGTTGGAACATAAGGACGGTGCTGGATAGATTTTTACAGTCTGTGTCCCAAAAATGAGAAGACGAATAGACTGGAGTGGGCTTCAACGACAACTCCAGCAGTTGGAACATAGGGATAGGGCCAGATAGACTTCTATGGTCTATGTTCCAGAAACACGAAAGAAAGACCATAATCAAGTATATAATATCACACTTGTTGATTTAATCATGAATTGATAATGAGTGTGACTATTGGGCAGACTGGATGGATCGTTCAGGTCTTCATTTGCTGTCACTATGTTACAATTAATCCTCTTTGCTCCCAGGCTGATGCGCAGACCTCAGCTCTGACACAGACATGAGCATCGGATGTCACCTGACCTACTGGCCTGTGCATGTGGTGACCTCTCAGCACACAGTGCCAGTAAATCAGAGACAAATTTTACATGTGCACGCTAGAGTGTTCTAAGTTTCAACTTCCATTCCTTCCTTGCTTACAGTGCTGTGGCTGAAATCCAGAGAGAGACTGAGGGAGCTGACTGGAATTTTCTTTTATGTACCATTAAATTCTTACGGGGATGGGTTAAATTCTTGCGGGGACGGGTTGGGATGGGTTAAACTTTTGCGGGGATGGATGGGGATGGGTAAGAAAGATTCCAGTGGGGATGGGTGGGGACGGGCAAGATTCCAGCAGGGATGGGCGGGGATGGGTAAGATTTCTGTCTCCGTGCAACTCTCTACCATGCGGGTCTTTATCTGCTGTCATTTGCTGTGTTACTGTGTCTCTCTGCTATGGCCTTGTACTCCCTGATGACCCAATGCACAAACCTCCGGCGCTGTAAGAAACAGTGCTGTAAAAGCACTGGAATTACCAACCAATGCTCAGCACTAATGACATGCAAATTATATGCACGATGTTTGTTTTGAGCATTGGTCGGTAAAGGGGTCAGGACATTCCTGGCATAGAGCTGTGCAGTAGTCATAGCTCTTATGTGTTTGTCCAGGGATGGTCGGACCCCTGAGACCCCTCCCCCCAAAGAAAAACCCCTCCTCCTTACTTTTTTCCACTTTTCCACTTCTGTTTTAATCTGTAAATTCTGAGCGATGCAGTTAATTTGTTACTGGCCAGCCCTTTTACCCCCCCCCCCCCGGGTCCCCCCACAACCGAAATATCCATGGTGGTCCAGTGGACCCCCCCCCAACACCTTTAAAACCTCTGTGGTGGTCCAAGGTACCCCCCCTGCAACCCAAAAACCTCTGTGGTGGTCTGGTGACCCCTGCCCTTCCACCCCTCCACATACCTTTGACAGTCGGAGGCAGGATGGCAGTAGCAATGTGTACCCCTTCCTCCCTCTGCGACCGCCCTTGTCAAAAAGGCGGTGCCTAGCCCCTGCCCAGTGCATTCTGGGATGCACTAGAGGGGTCTAAGTACCATATAAAGGAAATACACTTCAAATTGCGAATGTCTTGACTTGGATGTCTCTTTCTCTCCTTCAACTACATATGTAAAATTGGGCTTAAATAATATTAGAACAGAAAAGGAAAGGAGACCTAGGAATAAGATCAAAGGGAAATTCAGTAGATTCTCAGCACTCTTGATAGTATTGCAGATTTAAATTTTGGAGCTGCGCTTATTTTGGAAATATTTCCTGGTGCCAGTTTTGTTTGTAAGATTGATGTATGGCGTTCCTCATTTTCCTTCAAATTGCAAATCCCGGAAGGTCTGTCTTAATTATACATGTCATCTGGAGATTTAAATGCGTTGCAGCTCAATGACATGTGACATGAGAGTTGAGCATCTGGAGGAGGTGGGACTGGACCTGGCAGGCATCAGGGAGAACTGGATGAATGTGTTGGTCTCTTCCCCTTCGAATCATCGCTAATGCCAGGATCTCTCTCTTTCAGAACTTTGCGGAGAGTACCATGAATGAACTCCTTGGCTGGTATGGATACGACAAGGTGGAGCTGAAAGACGGGGAAGACATCGAGATCAGGAGCTACCCGGCAGATGGGGAGAGTCGGCAGCACATTTCTGTCCTGAAAGGTAATTCAGAGTTGACGCTCTTCACTTAACCCTTTCTTTGCAGGAGCGATCTCAAACCATCACAAGTACCACTGGAGAGATGGAATGGAGGTAGTATTAATCCTGTGTTACCACCTCTAGGACTATTACATAGTTCTGTGATAGTATGCTACCTTCTCGTCACAAATTTAAGCACTGTAGTCATTGGTAAACAAGCACCAGTTGGTGAACCCAAGATCCAGTTGCTTCTTACCTGCTTCACTGCAGACGCCAGTGCTATACCAGGGGCATTGCAAAGCATGAAATAGGTATGCAAAAATTGCTCCACTGTCTCCTCTCATTGGTGGTGGTAATGTGGGTGGGGCAGGGCAGCGTCAGTGGACAATGTACAGAAGGTGTAACTGTAGGTTGTACGTTCTACTCTTGTCATCTCATTCCTTGCCTTGGTCATTGCTTTAGATTTTTCCTAAGCATGCTTGAAATCTCTCTCGATACTGGGCCCCGCTGCCCTCTTAGTTAAAGAGTGTTTCATTTCAGCTTCCCTCTCCCTTCTCTTTGACCGTTTTTTTTTTCTATAGAAAACACATCCACCTAACATACGTGGCGGGACTTTTTCGATTTGATGTCTAAGTCTGACTTTGGACGTTTTGCAAAAAACGTCCAAAATCTGAATAGCAAAGAAGGTCATTTTCAAAAAAGAAAGACTTATCTTTTGTTTTCGAAAATAGAAGGTTTTGTGATTTGGATGTTTTATTTTTTGGTCCATTTTCGAAAAAAAAAAAACCCCCAAAACATCCCAGTTCAAAATGCACAAAATCAAGCCGTTGGGATGTAGGAGGAGCCAGAATTTTTAGTAGACTGGTCCTCCTGACATCCCAGGACAGCAGTAGGGCCCCCTTGGGGGCACTGCAGTGGACTTCATAAAATGCTCCCAGGTACACATTGCTCCCTTACCTTGTGTGCTGAGCCCCCCCAAAACCCACTACCCCCAACTGTACACCACTACCATAGCCCTTAGGGGTGAAGGGGGCACCTATATGTGGAGGAGTGGCCTAGTGGTTAGGGTGGTGGACTCTGGTCCTGGGGAACTGAGGAACTGAGTTTGATTCCCACTTCAGGCACAGGCAGCTCCTTGTGACTCTGAGCAAGTCACTTAACCCTCCATTGCCCCATGTAAGCCACATTGAGCCTGCCATGAGTGGGAAAGCGCAGGGTACAAATGTAACAAAAATAAAATAGACATGGAATGTTGCTATTCCACTAGCAACATTCCATGTAGAAGGCTGCGCAGGCTTCTGTTTCTGTGAGTCTGACGTCCTGCACAGGCACAGGCAGCTCCTTGGGACTCTGGGCAAGTCACTTAACCCTCCATTGCCCCATGTAAGCCGCATTGAGCCTGCCATGAGTGGGAAAGCGCAGGGTACAAATGTAACAAAAATAAAATAGATACTATTGGACATTCTACATAGAATGTTGCTATTCCACTAGCAACATTCCATGTAGAAGGCTGCACAGGCTTCTGTTTCTGTGAGTCTGACGTCCTGCACAGGCACAGGCAGCTCCTTGGGACTCTGGGCAAGTCACTTAACCCTCCATTGCCCCATGTAAGCCGCATTGAGCCTGCCATGAGTGGGAAAGCGTGGGGTACAAATGTAACAAAAATAAAATAAATAAATACATTGGGTTTATGGTGAGTTTTGGAGGGCTCACAGTTTCCTCCACAAATGTAACAGGTAGGGGGAGGTAGAAGCCTGAGTCCACCTGTGTGCACCCACCACTAGACTACGCCAGGGACCTGCAAGCTGTTCTAATGGACCTGAGGATAACATCTGAGGCTGGCAAGTAATGTTTTTCATCACAAATATTTTTTGGGGTGGGAGGAGGTTAGTGACCATTGGAAGAATAAGGGGAGGTCATCCCGGATTCCCTCCAGTGGTCATCTGGTCATTTAGTGCACCTTTTTCTGCCTTATTTGTTATAAAAACAGGTCTAGCTCAAAACATCTTAGTTTTAGTCCTGGACAGTTTTGTTTTCTTCCACTATGGCTGAAAAAGGTCTAAGTCTCAGGAACGCCCAGGTCCCGCCGTTAACACGCCCCTGATATGCCCCCTTGAGATTTGGACGCACTTCTGACGGACTTCAAAGAAAAATGTCTAAAAATAGATTTCGAAAATACTGATTTGGACGTTTTTGTGAGAAAAACATGCAAATGCTGCTTTATGTCACTTTTTAGACATTTTTCTGTTTTGAAAATGAGCCTGATAGTAACATAATAGAGGGCAGCAAATAAAGACCGTACAAGGTCCATCCTTGCCATTATCGGGGCACAGACTGTAGACATTTGTCCAACACTGCTCTTACTACTCAGCTACTGGAATTACTGTCAAAGCCTACTGCAACCCATCCAGATCTGTCTAGGCAGAATCGCAGCACAGATCGTAGGAGTCTGCACAATTACTGGACTTGTAGACCAAGTACCGCTAAGTTTTGTTTAGCTTCCATTCTCTTTCCATATGTGAATCCTCTGATTTTATCCTGAATACAGTGATACCTCGGTTTTCGTCGATAATCCGTCCGAAAACAATCGGCGAAATCCGAAACCGACGAAAACCGAGGCAATTAATTCCATATGGAATTGTTTGGCTAGACGTGCGGGGTGATGCTCACACAACGAGAAACAACGCCACACTGAGCAGGAGAATGCGTGGGTTGCCCTTTGTTTTCGCAAAATTAGCAGTGAGGTCATGTGGGCACGCCGACAAAATCCAAGACAAATTTTTCGCAGATTGGGAGACTGGGCATCCAAATGGCAGATGATGTTTAATGTGAGCAAGTACAAACTGATGCATGTGGGAAGGAGGAAGCTGAACTATAGCTACGTAATGCAAGGTTCGACATGAAGAGTCACCAACCAGGAAAAGGATCTAGGTGTCATCATTGATGATACATTGAAACCCTCTGCTCAGTGTGTTGCAGCAGCAAAGAAAGCAAATAGAATGTTAGGTATTATTAGGAAAGGAATGGAAAACAAAAATGAGGACGTTATAATGCCTTTTTTTCGCTCCATGGTGAGACCGCACCTTGAATATTGTGTTCAATTCTGGTCACCGCATCTGAAAAAAGATATGGTGGAATTAGAAAAGGTACAGAGAAGGGCGATGAAAAGGGGATGGGACGACTTTCCTATGAAGAAAGGCTAATGTAGCTAAGGCTCTTCAGCTTGGAGAAAAGACAAATGATGGGAGATATGATAGAGGTCTGTAAAATATTGAGTGGAGTGGAACAGGTAGACGTGAATCACTTGTTTACTCTTTCCAAAAATACTAGGACTATGGGAAACGCAAGTTTGGATGGCTTCCTTAAGGAAGAGTGCATAGACCATTATTAAAATGGACTTGGGGAAAATCCACTATTTCTGGGATAAGCAGCATAAAATGTTTTGCACTTTTTTGGGATCTTGCCAGGTACTTGTGACCTGGATTGGCCACTGTTGGAAACAGGATGTTGGGCTTGATGGACCTTTGGTCTTTCCCAGTATGGCAATACTTATGTACTTGGGATTCTGAATGGAATGTTGCTACTCTTTGGAGCTCTACATGGAATCGTGTTATTCTTTAGGATTCTAGAATCTTGCTGTTCTTTGGGGTTCTACATGGAATCTTGTTACTCTTTAGGATTCTAGAATCTTACTATTCTTTGGGGTTCTACATGGAATGTTGCTATTTGTTTGGGTTTCTGCCAGGTACTTGTGACCTGGATTGGCCACTGTTGGAAACAGGATGCTGGGCTTGATGGACCTTTGGTCTGTACCAGTATGGCAAGACTTATATACTTATGAGTCCGATGCAGTTATGCCACTGTTATCTAGGTCGTGGCGGCCTTTTCATGCAGGTTAGCATAGTTTCTTGGAAGTCCGATGCAGTTATAGCAATGTTATCTAGGTCATGGGCATACAAGAGACTGTACCCAATCCAGCTCTCAGCTCTCACCGTGGCTTGCCAGGATGCGACAGCCGCTACGTTACTCCTGTATTCTGAGTTCCTGCCAGGGTTGGCGCTTGCATGCCAACATTTTCTTTTGACCTGTTGTATTTGACTTGTGCTGCCAGGATTTTTGTTGTGGTTATGCTGGTGCAGATATCCTCAAAAACCAAAACTCGCAGTTCCGTAGTGTCTATACTGAACAGGGAGAAAAGTAACAGGATAGATCATAAGGAATGCCAAGCCAAATGCAAAGCGGAGATAAGGAGGGCAAAAAAGGACTTTGAGAAGAAATTAGCGTTGGAAGCAAAAATACATAGTAAAAAATTTTTTAGATACATTAAAAGCAGGAAACCGGCCAAAGAATCGGTTGGGCCGCTGGACAAAAATGGTGTTAAAGGGGCGATCAAGGAGGACAAAGCCGTAGCGGAGAAATTAAATGAATTCTTTGCTTCGGTCTTCACCGAGGAGGATTTGGGGGGGACACCGGTGCTGGAAAGAATATTTGAAGCGGGGGAGTCGGAGAAACTAAACAAATTCTCTGTAACCTTGGAGGATGTAATGGGTCAGTTCAGCAAGCTGAAGAGTAGTAAATCACCGGGACCTGATGGTATTCATCCCAGAGTATTAATAGAACTAAAAAATGAACTTGCGGAGCTACTGTTAGAAATATGCAATCTGTCCCTAAAATCGAGTGTAGTACCAGAAGACTGGAGGGTAGCCAATGTTACTCCGATTTTTAAGAAGGGTTCCAGAGGAGATCCGGGAAATTATAGACCGGTGAGTCTGACGTCGGTGCCGGGCAAGATGGTGGAGGCTATTATTAAGAATAAAATTGCAGAGCATATACAAAAACATGGACTGATGAGACAAAGTCAGCACGGATTTAGTGAAGGGAAGTCTTGCCTCACCAATCTAATGCATTTTTTTGAGGGGGTAAGCAAACATGTGGACAATGGGGAGCCGGTTGATATTGTATATCTGGATTTTCAGAAGGCGTTTGACAAAGTGCCGCACGAAAGACTCCTGAAGAAATTGCAGAGTCATGGAATCGGAGGTAGGGTATTATTATGGATTAAAAACTGGTTGAAAGATAGGAAGCAGAGAGTAGGATTGCGTGGCCAGTATTCTCAGTGGAGGAGGGTAGTTAGTGGGGTCCCGCAGGGGTCTGTGCTGGGTCCGTTGCTTTTTAATGTATTTATAAATGACCTAGAGATGGGAATAACTAGTGAGGTAATTAAATTCGCCGATGACACAAAATTATTCAGGGTCGTCAAGTCGCAGGAGGAATGTGAACGATTACAGGAGGACCTTGCGAGACTGGGAGAATGGGCGTGCAAGTGGCAGATGAAGTTCAATGTTGACAAGTGCAAAGTGATGCATGTGGGTAAGAGGAACCCGAATTATAGCTACGTCTTGCAAGGTTCCGCGTTAGGAGTTACGGATCAAGAAAGGGATCTGGGTGTCGTCGTCGATGATACGCTGAAACCTTCTGCTCAGTGTGCTGCTGCGGCTAGGAAAGCGAATAGAATGTTGGGTGTTATTAGGAAGGGTATGGAGTCCAGGTGTGCGGATGTTATAATGCCGTTGTATCGCTCCATGGTGCGACCGCACCTGGAGTATTGTGTTCAGTACTGGTCTCCGTATCTCAAAAAAGATATAGTAGAATTGGAAAAGGTACAGCGAAGGGCGACGAAAATGATAGTGGGGATGGGACGACTTTCCTATGAAGAGAGGCTGAGAAGGCTAGGGCTTTTCAGCTTGGAGAAGAGACGGCTGAGGGGAGATATGATAGAAGTGTATAAATAATGAGTGGAATGGATCGGGTGGATGTGAAGCGACTGTTCACGCTATCCAAAAATACTAGGACTAGAGGGCATGAGTTGAAGCTACAGTGTGGTAAATTTAAAACGAATCAGAGAAAATTTTTCTTCACCCAACGTGTAATTAGACTCTGGAATTCGTTGCCGGAGAACGTGGTACGGGCGGTTAGCTTGACGGAGTTTAAAAAGGGGTTAGATAGATTCCTAAAGGACAAGTCCATAGACCGCTATTAAATGGACTTGGAAAAATTCCGCATTTTTAGGTATAACTTGTCTGGAATGTTTTTACGTTTGGGGAGCGTGCCAGGATTGACCTGGATTGGCCACTGTCGGTGACAGGATGCTGGGCTAGATGGACCTTTGGTCTTTCCCAGTATGGCACTACTTATGTACTTATGTACTTATGTACTTATGTCTCAACTACTGCGGCAACAGCTTATGAACATCAGTTGCACGCAGAAAAAAGTCATCATAGACTAAAAAACGCCCATAAATTGTATCTTCTTAATATTTTTACATCTGTTCATGCATCACCTCCTCGTCTGTCACAGTCTTTCATAGAGTCCAAAAATTCAGATAAACGGACAAACTTATCTTTCTATTGTGAACTCTAGCTTACGTGTTGATTCCAACGGTCCTGTTTCGGTATTCTTCCTCAGGGAACCATACCGCAAGATAAGTACATAAGTACATAAGTAATGCCATACTGGGAAAAGACGGTCCATCGAGCCCAGCATCTTGTCCACGACAGCAGCCAATCCAGGCCAAGGACACCTGGCAAGTTTCCCAAACGTACAAACATTCTATACATGTTATTCCTGGGATTTTGGATTTTTCCAAGTCCGTTTAGTAGCGGTTTATGGACTTGTCCTTTAGGAAACCGTCCAACCCCTTTTTAAACTCTGCTAAGCTAACCGCCTTCACCACTTTCTCCGACAATGAATTCCAGAGTTTAATTACACGTTGGGTGAAGAAAAACTTTCTCCAATTTGTTTTAAATTTACTACACTGTAGTTTCATCGCATGCCCCCTAGTCCTAGTATTTTTGGAAAGCATGAACAGACGCTTCACATCCACCTGTTCCACTCCACTCATTATTTTATATACCTCTATCATGTCTCCCCTCAGCCGTCTCTTCTCCAAGCTGTATAGCCCTAGCCTCCTTAGTCTTTCTTCATAGGGAAGTCGTCCCATCCCCGCTATCATTTTAGTCGCCCGTCGCTGCACCTTTTCCAATTCTACTATATCTTTCTTGAGATGCGGCGACCAGAATTGAACACAATACTCAAGGTGTGGTCGCACCATGGAGCGATACAACGGCATTATAACATCCTCACACCTGTTTTCCATACCTTTCCTAATAATACCCAACATTCTATTCGCTTTCCTAGCCGCAGCAGCACACTGAGCAGAAGGTTTATAGCTAATACTGGAGTGAAAAGAGTTTTTACTGAGGTTAAGTGCATGAGTCAATCAAGACACATTGAATTTCGTGTCTGCATTATGTATTGTAAAATCAATGTATAGACACAATGTCCTCATAGTGTTACCGTCATGCTGGAGAACTCATCAACTGACATCAGCAGCACAGGACAGGGTTAGATTTTAAACATATTGAGGGGTATAATCGAACGACGCCAGACAAATCGATGGGCGGCCATCTTCGGGGCCGGCTCCGCGAAGGGGCAGAGCCAAGCGTATTTTCGAAATACGCTTGGCGCCGGCCAAATCGCTCGCCGGGATTAGATGAGATGGCCGACTCCGATTTTCAGCCATAATGGAAACCGGAGCCGGCCATCTCAAATCCGGCGAAATGTAAGGCATTTGGGCGTGGGAGGAGTCAGCATTTCTAGTGCACTGGCCCCCCTGACATGCAGGATACCAACCGGGCACCCTAGGGGGCACTTAAAAAGATTAATAAAAAAAACAAAATTAGCTTCCAGGTGCATAGCACCCTTCCCTTGTGTTGTGAGCCCCCCAAATCCCCTCCAAAACCCACTGCCCACAACTCTACAGTATTACCATAGTACTAAGAGGTGAAGGGGGGCACCTACATGTGGGTACAGTGGGTTTTGGGAGCTCCCATTTACCAGCACAAGTGTAACAGGTAGGGGGGGGGGGGGTGGGCCTGGGTCTGCCTACCTGTTACACTTGTGCACTGCACCCACTACAAACTGCTCCAGGGACTTGCATATTGCTGTGAGGGAGCTGAGTATGACATTTGAGGCTGGCATACAGGCTGGCTAAAAATGTCTGATTTTTGTTTTTTTGTGTGTGGGAGGGGGGTGGTGACCACTGGGGAAGTAAAGGGAGGTGATCCCTGCTTCCCTCCGGTGGTCATCTGGTCAGTTGGGACACTTTTTTTGGACTTGGACCAAAAAAAAAAAGGGTCCAAATAAAACGGACGAAATTCTCCTGACGGCTGGCTTTCTTTTTTCTATTATCGGGCAAAGCCGGCCATCTCAACACACGCCCCCATCCCGCCCATGTCCCGCCTTTGCTACCATGCCGACACGACCCCTTTCAACTTTTGCCGGCCCTGCGACGGAACGCAGTTGAAGCTGCCCAAAATCGGCTTTCGATTATGTCGATTTGGGTGGATTCAGGAGATCGCCGCCCATCTCCCGATTTGTGTCGGAAGATGGGTGTCGATCACTTTCGAAAATAAGCTGGATTGTTACCCAATCCGTAACTGACATGTCATTAGTGATGCCTAATAGTCAATCTAAAAACTGCCTCCTGCGTCAACTGACACCTAAATCAGCTGGTGCTGACATCTATCTAAAGCAGCGCCGTTATGACGTAATGAGTTAATTTGAAGCTTCCACATCAGGAGCTGTCTAATCATACGATTCATTCTTGCAAAAACACTAAGATACAATTTATGGGTTTTTTTTTAGTCTATGATGACTTTTTTCTGCCTGCAACTAATGCTCAATATCAGTGAGCACTATCTTTTGATCTGTGTGTGGTATTTGCTTACTTTATTTATTTTTTGTCTATTAGATTGTAAGCTCTTTGAGCAGGGACTGTCTTTCTTCTATGTTTGTGCAGCGCTGCGTACGCCTTGTAGCGCTATAGAAATGCTAAATAGTAGTAGTAGTAGTAGTAGTAATTGCATAAAATGGGACTTGTGCTAAAATAGCACACGTTAGTGGTAAAATAACACATCTTAACAGTAGCCCACATTGATACTGCCCCTCCCCCCACTTAGTGTGAAGAGTTTCAGCCTCTGGTAACCAGGGCTGATATTGTGATGTCATAATGCCTCATTCCACCAATGCCTAAGCACCAATGTCATCAGTGATGTCACAAGGGCTTGATTGTCTTATTCTTGGCTCACTTTTACTACATACAGCAGTGATTACTAGAGACATTTCTTTTTTCTTTAATTAAGAGGGAAAGTTATCAATGTGGGCTACTGTTAAGATGTGTTATTTTACTGTTAATCCCAATTATTAGTGACTAGGTCTCATTGCCTCCACTCGCCTCCACCTACCCTCCTCTCCTCCTTCCTGTACATATTAATTGATTTGATTTGCTTACTTTATTTTTTGTCTATTAGATTGTAAGCTCTTTGAGCAGAGACGTTCTTTCTTCTATGTTTGTGCAGCGCTGCGTACACTCTGTAGCGCTATAGAAATGCTAAATAGTAGTAGTAGTAGTAGTAATATGTTGGTGCAGAAACATGTTATCTCTCTGCAGGTACCGCATGTTAATGGTGACAGTGCGTGACCTGCAAAACAAAAAGTGGGAAAGCCCTCAAAAATGTGCCACGTAAAATTTGCAGTTTTCACGCAGTGTAGAGGGGGAGCCTGAGCAGCATGGTTCCTAACCCCTCATTCCACTGGTGTCAGTGGCTTTACTTCCATGCTCTGGAGTGATGGAAGCCACTGGACTGCTCCAGTTCCTCAGGGACCTGGGTTATTGTGTCAGCAGCTGTGCTTCACCTCTCGGGTCTGATTAAAAAAGCAGTGGATGACTGGCCCAGACCATTTCACCAAAAATGAAGTCCTGGCAGAACAGAGGAAATACACAATGTGCTGAACGATTTATGCTCAAGAGGTTTCGGTTTGGGATGGAGAGAGTAAGTTTTTATGGATGGGCTCATTGACTTTTATAAGAGATAATAACCCTGTTATAGAGATTGATAGTCTTAAACTAAAGTTATTTATTGTATTTGATATACTCCTTGAACCTACACATAGACAGTTTCACACACAAGTACCTGTCCCAAATGGGCTCACAATCTAAGTATTATTTGTACCCAGGGCAATGGAGGGTTAGGTGACTTACCCAGAGTCACAAGGAGCTGTGGTGGGAATTGAACCCCCGTTCCTCAGGGTCAAAGTCTGCTGCACTAACCACTAGACAACTCCTCCACTGGCAGCATTCCATGTAGAATCTCTAATAGTAGGAACATTCCATCTAGAACCTCAAATAGTAGCAACATTCCATGTAGAATCTCAAGTAATAGCAACATTCCAGAATCTCAAATAGTAGCAACATTCCAGATGTTCCAGACTGCACTAACCACTAGGCTACTCCTCCACTAGCAACATTCCATGTAGAATCTGAACTAGGGAAATGGGACTTAATATACCACCTTTCTGTGTTTTTTGCAACTACATTCAAAGCGGTTTACATAGTATATACAAGTACTTATTTGTACCTGGGGCAATGGAGGGTTAAGGAGCTGCAGTGAAAATTGAACCCAGTTCCCCAGGATCAAAGTCTACTGCACTAACCACTAGTCTACTCCTCCACTAGCAACATTCCATGTAGAATCTCAAATAGGGAAAAGGAAATAGGACTTGATATACTACCTTTCTGAGGTTTTTGGTTTACATAGTATATACAGGTACTTATTTGTACCCAGGGCAATGGAGGGTTAAGGAGCTGTGGTGGGAATTGAACCCAGTTCCCCAGGATCTCAACCCACTGCCCCAATTGTTAGGCAGCAGCAGTAATCGAACCCAGTTCCTCAGTCTTCTAGGCGTAGAAGTGGATAGTCAATTGTCCTTAAGTTAGTGAAGTAGTTAGGAATTCTTTTTAGCTTTTCAGAACATTCCGAGTTATTCGAAAGTTTTCACAGGTGGAAATCTTCTGTTTGATAGTTCAATCATTAATCCTTTTTACAATTGGACTATTGTAATTCCATTTATATCGGTTGCTCAAAGGCTCTGAAAATTAAACTCCACAGAGTACAGAATTCTGCAATAAGAGAAATCTTTGCAGCTGATAAGTCTGAGCCTATAACATCTCTTTTATTATAATTACACTGGTTACCGATTGAGACTAGACTTCAATTCAAAGTATCCATTATGGTTTTTACAGCTTTCTATGGGATGTTTCGATCTACTTGGTTGTCTTCTCTCTTTCTTGGACCACTAGAAACCTCTATCTTTTAGGTTTCCCTTCTGCTCATAATATGAAAGCCAGTGGCGTTCCTGGGGGGGCTGGCACCCAGGGCGGATCGCCGATGCGCCCCGCCCCCCGGGTGCAGCGCCCCCCCCCCCGATGCAGCGCGGACCCCCCCGGCGAATGGACACCCCCGCAAAGGAACCCCCCCGCCGGGTGCACGCCACCGGGGGGGTGCCGCGCGCGCCTGTCCTCCGTTGTTCCATGCTTCTTCTCTGCCCCGGAACAGGAAGTAACCTGTTCCGGGGCAGAGAAGAAGCATGGAATAACGGAGGACAGGCGCGCATGGCACCCCCCCCCAGGCGGCGTGCACCCGGGGCGGACCGCCCCCACCACCCCCCCCTAGGAACGCCACTGATGAAAGCTACTCAACCTTTTATTTATTTGTTGCATTTGTATCCCACATTTTCCCACCTGTTTGCAGGCTCAATGTGGCTTACATAGTACCGTAGAGGCAATCGCCAGTATCGGTATGAACAAATACAGAGTGAGGTTGTAGTAGAGTAAAGTTCATGTGCGATATACGGATTGAGGAATCATAAGGAGGAAGAGTTAAGTGATGTCCAGTACGAGCTTTGGTTTTGTTGTGTTGCAGGGTTGAGGCATTTAAGTTGGATCGTTAGGGTATGCCTTTTTGAACAGGTTAGTTTTTAGTAGTTTCCGGAAGTTTAGGTGGTCATATGTTGTTTTCAAGGCGCTTGGTAGCGCGTTCCATAATTGCGTGCTTATATTGGAGAAGCTGGATGCATAGGTTGATTTGTATTTGAGTCCTTTGCAGCTTGGGTGGTGGAGATTTAGGTATGTTTGTGTTGATCTTGATGTGTTTCTGATTGGCAGGTCTATGAGGTCTGTCATGTATCCCGGGGCTTTGCCTTATATGATTTTGTGAACGAGGGTGCAGATTTTGAATGCAATACGTTCTTTGGTTGGGTGTCAGTGTAATTTTTCTCGTAAGGGTTTTGTGCTTTCGAATCTCGTTTTTCCAAATATGAGCCTGGCTGCTGTGTTTTGGGCAGTTTAGAGTTTCTTTATGATTTGTTCTTTGCATCCTGCATAAATTCCATTGCAGTAGTCTAGGTGGCTTAGTACCATAATTGTACCAAGTTGCAAAATATTTCCCTCGGGAAAAATGGTTTCACTCATTTGAGTTTCCACATAGAGTGGAACATTTTCTTTGTTGTAGCTTTTGCTTGGCTCTCTAGTATGAGATTTCGGTCGATTGTAACTCCGAGAATTTTCAGGCTGTCTGAGATAGGGAGGGTGTAGTCTGGGGTGGTTATGTTGGTGGGTTTGTTCGTGTTATATTGGGATGAGAGGATGAGACAGTGTGTTTTTTCTGTGTTCAGTTTTAGTTGAAATGTATTCGCCCATGAGTTCATGATGTTCAAGCTGAGTTTGATTTCTTTGGTGATTTCTGTTAGGTCATGTTTGTAAGGGATGTATATTGTGACATCATCTGCATATATGAAAGGGTTAAGGCCTTGATTGGATAAGGACTTGGCTAGTGGGGTTATCATTAGGTTGAAAAGGAGCGGTGATAGTGGTGATCCTTGGGGTACTCCGCAGTCTGCTTTCCATGGTGATGATATGTTTGAGTTTGATTTCACTTGATATGTTCTAGTAGTTAGGAAACCCTTGATCCAGCTAAGTACACTTCCATCAATCCCGAAGTATTCTAGGATGTTTAGTAGTATATTGTGGTTTACCATGTCGAACGCATTAGACATGTCGAATTGTAGGAGAAGTACGCTTTTGCCTGTTGCTATTTCTTGTTTGAATTTGGCTAAGAGAGTAATTAGTACTGTTTTGGTGCTGTGGTTGGAGCAAAATCCTGATTGTGATTCGTGTAGCATTGTGAATTTGTTTATGTAGTCAATAAGTTGTTTGGTTACCATACTTTCCATCAGTTTGACTACCAGTGGGATTGATGCTACTGGTCGGTAGTTGGTGCTATTGTCTGTTTTCTTTCTTGGTATCTTTTGGTATTGTGGTGAGTAGGATGTTGCCATTTTCCATTGGGAAGAGACCATGTTGAAGCCTGTAGTTTAAGTGGGATGTGAGGTCTACTATGAGGCGGTGGGGAGCGGATTTTAATAGGTGACTGGGGCAGGTATCCAATTTACAGTGAGTCTTGAAGAACCTATTAATCGCTTGGTTGACTGTTTCAGCGGTGAGGGGAGCAAAGCTTGTCCAGAGTCTGTCCACTGGGTATTTGCTGGGGATTGGGTCCATACACTCGAAGAAGTTTTCGTTGTCGTTGATGTTTTGAGGTAGCATGTTGCGTAGGTTTACAATTTTTTCATTGAAGTATTTGGCAAGTATGTCTGTAGATGGTGTATTTGTGTTGGTTGCGGTGACCACGGTAGTGTCTAGTAGTTTGTTCACGAGTTGGTATAATTTTTTTGTGTCTTTGTAGTCAGGCCCTATTTTGGTTTTGTAGTATGACCTTTTGGCTTGTCTTATTGTGTTTTTGTATTTTCTTAGAGTTTGTTTCCATGCGTTGAGTGTTTGTGCATCTTTTAATTTTTTCCATGCTCGTTTGAGCTTCCTGGATTGTGTTTTTAGTTTTCTCAGTTCTTTGTTGTACCATTGTATCAAGTTATGCCTTCGTGATGTTCTTGTTTGTAAGGGTGCTATTTCATCTAATATGTTTTTGCATCTTTTATCCCAATCTGAGAGGTACTACTACTACTACTTAACATAAGTCCGTTTGTGCTGTCCATTCATTATTGTACATCTGTTGCCAGAATGTTTCCGAGTCTATTTGGCCTCTTGTGTTGTATGTTGTGTGTTCTTGTATGCGGTGTGGACCCTTTTTCCGCCACAGTAGGGATAGGTTTAGTTTGTAGTGGTCTGACCATGGTGTGTTTGCCCATTTGATATCTGATATTGTTAGGTTCTGGTCTGTGGACTGTTTGTATGAGATAAGGTCGAGTGTGTGCCCTTTGACATGGGTTGCTTGGATGTGTGGCCATTTAAGGTCCCATAAATGGAGGAATTCCTTGCATTCACGTGCGTTGGTAGAGTTTGGGTCTTCTAGGTGAAGGTTGATGTCTCCCAGTATTAGTATATTGGGGTTGGTTACACAGGTGATTGATATGAAGTTCATAAAGTGCGATTGGCATTCATTCCAATTGCCTGGTGGTCTATAAAACAGGACACAGTTTAGGTGGTCAAGTAGGGTAATGTGTGGATTCTAGTTGAGGCGATTTCAAGTTGGGATGTTATGGGCTCGGCAGTGGTTACGGCGGTGAAGTCTGATTGATGGATTAGTGCTATGCCTCCGCCTCTCTTTTCCTTTCTGGTCCAGTGAGTGATTTTATAACCCGGGGGACATAGGTCTAGGATTATCGGGTCCTTTTGATCATGGATCCAGGTTTCATTAATGAAAAGCAGGTCGAGGTTTTCTGATGTGATCCAGTCTGTTATTATTGCTGCTTTATTAACTACAGATCTGGCAATGATGTAACCCACTTGAATTTTTAGGTAAGGGTCATCTGTGTTCGGTGTTATGTGGATTTTTGTCAGTTGTCGTTTCTTTGTTGGTGTGGGTTTGTTATGACCTTTCTTTCCCTTGTGTTGGGGTTGTCCGTATGTTGGTGTTCTTCCTTTGTTTTGATGGTTGTCAGTTTGGTGAGGTGTGGTGTATCTGGACAGACTTTGATGGTTATGTAGTATGGGTATGATGTTGCTATCAGCAAGTGGGGTGGTTTCTGTTAGGTGGATCAAGGATAAGGAGTAGATTGTTAGGAGCAGTTTGCCAGTGTTTATTACAGATTCAATTCGCTAGGGCTGTGAGTAGTTCGTGTCAGCAGATGGATATTCACAGGTAGATGTTCAGGAGGATTACCCCAGGTTGCAGAGGCTCCATGGTTGTGTCATTGGTTAGGGGTAGGGATCCAGGAGAGATGATTGTAGTGTAGAGCGAGGCAGTATTGCAGCGGTTAAGGTAGCTCGTGTAGTGCAGAGTGAGGTAGTGTTGCGGTGGTTGAGGTAGTTTGTGGTTGTGTGGCTGGAAAGTGCAGTAGGATGTGAGGTTTTCTTAGAGTGCATGTCAGGGGTGTAGCTAGACAACAGATTTTGAGTGGGCCTAGGCAAGAAGTGGGTGGGCACCAAGTATTCTCCCCCCTCCCCCCCAAACCACCTACCAAAAAATATCTCAGCTGGTGAGAAAACGCTTCTTTCCATCTTGGCAGTCTACAGCAGGCATGCACTGAAAACTGAGCATGCGCAGGTGCCGTTATTGTGGAGAGTAGCGTTTTCGTTACCATCAGGGGGAAATCTTGAGCTGCCCGAGCTTGGGATCCCCATCAGCTACTGCTAAACGTGTTCTATTGTTAGGCGGGCCTGAGCCCTAAGTGGGTGGGCCCTGGCCCACCCTGGCCCACCTGTGGCTACGCCACTGGTGCATGTGCTGCTCTGGTGACAGTAGGAGGAGTCGGGGTGTTTTGCAAGTTCAGGTCGCCGTTAATCTAACATGCTGGGTTCCATCTTCAACATTGGGCCACTTATGCCACTCCGTTTCTGTGTTTGGTGCCGCTGCCTAACTCCTGCTGGGCGCACGATTCGTCAGCTCTCGCCTTGATCTGGCGGGCCCCTTACGTCCCCCTTTCCGAGAGGGCAGCGGGCCACTCGGCGATGGCTCCTGGTGGGTGCATGGCTCGGCGGCTCCAGGTGGACCCCGTACGACCCCCCTCTCTGGGTGGGCAGCGGGCCTCTCAGTGACCTTTCCGGGCGCTGCACGGGCTGGTGCGCCTTCCACAGCTTTGATCTCACCCTTGGTCTGGCGAGCAGGAGGTAAGGGCGGCGCACAGCCAACACTGGTGGGCCCCTTTTGTCCCCTCTTCGGGAGGGCAACGGGTTGCTCGGCGATCTCTCTGGATGCTGCACGGGCGGGACGGGCGCCCGGTGAGCGCATGGCTTGGCGGCTTCCGGCAACCTCTCCGGGCTCTGCACGGGTCGACGTGCCTTCCACAGCTAAGATCTTACCCGCTAGTCTGTGGCCAGATGCTGCACGGTTACGCCACGTGGTGCCGGCGCCTGGCTTCCGGTGGGCTCCTGGTGGGCGCACAGCTTGGCGTCTCTCATCTTATTCTGGTAGTCGAGAGGTAAGGTCGGCGCACGGCCAACATCGACGGACCCCACGCGTCCCCCGTTCCGGGCAGGCAGTGGCTATTCAGCGACCTCTTCGGACGTTGCACAGGCTGGAGCGTCCGCGAGTCGGGATGAGGATGTTGCTTCCTTCTTACGTCCCTTCCACGTTGGAGCTCGCCGGACACTTCGCCGGAGTGCGCACTCTGGGCTCGGAGTTTCTGTTGATGTTCTCGGCTCGATCAGGTCGGGGTTCGTTCAGGTCAGGTCGGTCTCCACTCCGACCGAGTTCCCCTCGAGCTTCAAGCCTGGAGCTCTTGTAGACGTGTCCTATTTGAGCGCCATCTTGAATTAA
This sequence comes from Microcaecilia unicolor, assembly GCF_901765095.1. Lineage (NCBI taxonomy): Eukaryota > Metazoa > Chordata > Amphibia > Gymnophiona > Siphonopidae > Microcaecilia > Microcaecilia unicolor. Next base: position 199,755 of record NW_021963008.1, read on the forward strand.
AGCCTCTCTATCCTATCAGCCAGCATGGTATTGGAATTCTTTCCCTCTTAGGCAAACTGAAGATTACCATCAATTCCATAAGCTGCTGAAGGTCTTTTCAGAAAGTATCTTTTAAGTTCTAACTGATTATTTTTAAAATTTCTTTTTCTTTATCTGTTGAATTGTTTACCCGCAGTCAGAGGCCCTTTTACAAAGGCATGTTCAGCGCGTGCCAAATCAGCATTACCGCCTGGCTACTGCATGCCCTGGCAATAATTCTGAATTTGGTGTGCGCCGAAAACATGCGGTCAAAAAATTTTTCTACAGCGTGGACCTTACCTGGTGGTAAACAGCAGTGGGCACACGCTGCACGCCTACCGCCTGGGTAGCACATGAGACTGTACCGCTAACTCAGTGGGTGGTGGTAAGGTCTCAGGCTGAAAATGGACGTGTGCTGGTTTTTATTTTGCCGCACGCCCATTTTCCAGCCCCTTAAAAAAAGGGCTGTTTTTTTCAGGATGTGGTAAAAACTGGCCTGGCGCACGCCCAAAAGTCAAGCTTGTGCTGCTGCCACGGCTTGAGCTCCCCTCCCCTCCATCAGAGAACTCAGCCAGGGTTGAGAGGAGGGAGTCAGTTCTGACATTAAGCAGACCCTCATGCTGAGAGAAGGGAAGAAATTATGGATTTTGCTCACACTTTTTTCATTTGCAGTACAAGACGAGCTACATTCTGATAAATCCTTCTTATCTGTTCCCTTCTCCACTACTGCCAACTCCAGACTTCGCGCCTTCTGTCTCGCTGCACCCTACGCCTGGAATAAACTTCCTGAGCCCCTACGTCTTGCCCCATCCTTGGCCACCTTTAAATCTAGACTGAAAGCCCACCTCTTTGACATTGCTTTTGACTCGTAACCACTTGTAACCACTCGCCTCCACCTACCCTCCTCTCTTCCTTCCCGTTCACATTAATTGATTTGATTTGCTTACTTTATTTTTTGTCTATTAGATTGTAAGCTCTCTGAGCAGGGACTGTCTTTCTTCTATGTTTGTGCAGCGCTGCGTAAGCCTTGTAGCGCTATAGAAATGCTAAATAGTAGTAGTAGTAGTAATAGTAGTAGTACATTCAGGTTCAGTTGGTATTTTCCTGTCCCTGGAGGATTCACAATCTAAAGTGTGTACCTGAGGCAATGCAGGATCAGGAGCGCTGAGAGACAAAGCCAGGCCCGGGGCAAACATTGCATCCCTCCTGCCGCTACCATTGTACCCCTGCTCGCCACCAGTCCTGCCCCCTCACCTGCTTCAATATCTCTCTCTCGACTTTCCTTCCTCCCCTTAGCAGTGTTCCTGCAGGCTGCCAGGCCGGCAGCAGAAGAAGGAAGCAACTTGCCTCTGAGAAGTGTTTCTTCTGCTCTGCCCCACCTGTGCGGACACAGGAAGTTGTGTCAGAGAAGGCGGGACAAAGCAGAGGGAATATTTCCAAGGCCAGCCGGAGGCAGGTTGCTTTCTTTTTTGATGCTGCTAGTATCCTACAGGAACACTGCCGAGGGGAGGAGGGAAAGATGAGAGAGATACTGAACCGGGGAAGGGGGGGGGGGGAAATTTAATGCTGGTTTGCCATTTGTGCCACCCCATATCAACGCTTATGACTGGGCTCCCCTTGGAGGCCGGGCCTGGGGAAATCTTACCCGTGCTCCCCTCTCGGTGGCCATGAGACAATGGAGGGTTGAGAAAAATGGTGAAAAAAAGACTGAAAGGAGCAGCTCGCAGAGTAAAAAACTTGCATCAGGCGTGGATGCTGTTTAAAAACACCATCCTGGAGGTTCAGGACAAATATATTCCACGTATTAGAAAAAAGGGAAAAAAGACTAAACGTCAGCCGGCGTGGCTAAACAGTAAGATAAAGGAAATCATTAGAGCCAAAAAACAATCCTTCAGAAAGTGGAGAAGAGAACCAACTGAAAGTAACAGGATAGATCATAAGGAATGCCAAGCCAAATGCAAAGCGGAGATAAGGAGGGCAAAAAAGGACTTTGAGAAGAAATTAGCGTTGGAAGCAAAAATACATAGTAAAAATTTTTTTAGATACATTAAAAGCAGGAAACCGGCCAAAGAGTCGGTTGGGCCGCTGGACGAAAATGGTGTTAAAGGGGCGATCAAGGAGGACAAAGCCGTAGCGGAGAAATTAAATGAATTCTTTGCTTCGGTCTTCACCGAGGAGGATTTGGGGGGGACACCGGTGCCGGAAAGAATATTTGAAGCGGGGGAGTCGGAGAAACTAAACAAATTCTCTGTAACCTTGGAGGATGTAATGGGTCAGTTCAGCAAGCTGAAGAGTAGTAAATCACCGGGACCTGATGGTATTCATCCCAGAGTATTAATAGAACTAAAAAATGAACTTGCGGAGCTACTGTTAGAAATATGCAATCTGTCCCTAAAATCGAGTGTAGTACCGGAAGACTGGAGGGTAGCCAATGTTACTCCGATTTTTAAGAAGGGTTCCAGAGGGATCCGGGAAATTATAGACCGGTGAGTCTGACGTCGGTGCCGGGCAAGATGGTGGAGGCTATTATTAAGAATAAAATTGCAGAGCATATACAAAAACATGGACTGATGAGACAAAGTCAGCACGGATTTAGTGAAGGGAAGTCTTGCCTCACCAATCTAATGCATTTTTTTGAGGGGGTAAGCAAACATGTGGACAATGGGGAGCCGGTTGATATTGTATATCTGGATTTTCAGAAGGCGTTTGACAAAGTGCCGCACGAAAGACTCCTGAAGAAATTGCAGAGTCATGGAATCGGAGGTAGGGTATTATTATGGATTAAGAACTGGTTGAAAGATAGGAAGCAGAGAGTAGGATTGCGTGGCCAGTATTCTCAGTGGAGGAGGGTAGCTAGTGGGGTCCCGCAGGGGTCTGTGCTGGGTCCGTTGCTTTTTAATGTATTTATAAATGACCTAGAGATGGGAATAACTAGTGAGGTAATTAAATTCGCCGATGACACAAAATTATTCAGGGTCGTCAAGTCGCAGGAGGAATGTGAACGATTACAGGAGGACCTTGCGAGACTGGGAGAATGGGCGTGCAAGTGGCAGATGAAGTTCAATGTTGACAAGTGCAAAGTGATGCATGTGGGTAAGAGGAACCCGAATTATAGCTACGTCTTGCAAGGTTCCGCGTTAGGAGTTACGGATCAAGAAAGGGATCTGGGTGTCGTCGTCGATGATACGCTGAAACCTTCTGCTCAGTGTGCTGCTGCGGCTAGGAAAGCGAATAGAATGTTGGGTGTTATTAGGAAGGGTATGGAGTCCAGGTTTGTGGATGTTATAATGCCGTTGTATCGCTCCATGGTGCGACCGCACCTGGAGTATTGTGTTCAGTACTGGTCTCCGTATCTCAAAAAAGATATAGTAGAATTGGAAAAGGTACAGCGAAGGGCGACGAAAATGATAGTGGGGATGGGACGACTTTCCTACGAAGAGAGGCTGAGAAGGCTAGGGCTTTTCAGCTTGGAGAAGAGACGGCTGAGGGGAGATATGATAGAAGTGTATAAAATAATGAGTGGAATGGATCGGGTGGATGTGAAGCGACTGTTCACGCTATCCAAAAATACTAGGACTAGAGGGCATGAGTTGAAGCTACAGTGTGGTAAATTTAAAACGAATCGGAGAAAATTTTTCTTCACCCAACGTGTAATTAGACTCTGGAATTCGTTGCCGGAGAACGTGGTACGGGCGGTTAGCTTGACGGAGTTTAAAAAGGGGTTAGATAGATTCCTAAAGGACAAGTCCATAGACCGCTATTAAATGGACTTGGAAAAATTCCGCATTTTTAGGTATAACTTGTCTGGAATGTTTTTACGTTTGGGGAGCGTGCCAGGTGCCCTTGACCTGGATTGGCCACTGTCGGTGACAGGATGCTGGGCTAGATGGACCTTTGGTCTTTCCCAGTATGGCACTACTTATGTACTTATGTACTTATGAAGGGCGACGAAAATGATAGTGGGGATGGGACGACTTTCCTATGAAGAGAGGCTGAGAAGGCTAGGGCTTTTCAGCTTGGAGAAGAGACGGCTGAGGGGAGATATGATAGAAGTGTATAAAATAATGAGTGGAATGGATCGGGTGGATGTGAAGCGACTGTTCACGCTATCCAAAAATACTAGGACTAGAGGGCATGAGTTGAAGCTACAGTGTGGTAAATTTAAAACGAATCGGAGAAAATGTTTCTTCACCCAACGTGTAATTAGACTCTGGAATTCGTTGCCGGAGAACGTGGTACGGGCGGTTAGCTTGACGGAGTTTAAAAAGGGGTTAGATAGATTCCTAAAGGACAAGTCCATAGACCGCTATTAAATGGACTTGGAAAAATTCCGCATTTTTAGGTATAACTTGTCTGGAATGTTTTTACGTTTGGGGAGCGTGCCAGGTGCCCTTGACCTGGATTGGCCACTGTCGGTGACAGGATGCTGGGCTAGATGGACCTTTGGTCTTTCCCAGTATGGCACTACTTATGTACTTATTATGTACTTATGTACTTATCCAAGATCGCACGACCGGCAGTGGCTGGCAGCAGCTCTGAGGAATTTCTGCTTGGTGTGGACACGCGAGTTTTGTTTTGCAGGGTGGCACCTGGTTTGTGGAATGGGCTGCATGGGAATTTGCAAGAATATGTGACTTTTCATAGACAATTAAAGACATGCCGGTCGATACTCAAAGTGATTTCCGCTTCTGTGGAGTAATTATGAGCATCTCATGATGACAGGTTGCTCCAGGAAGCCAGCGAGAAGCAGCTAAAAGCATTTCATTGTAAGCTCTTGGGAAAGGACTCATTTAATCTGAATACTAATGTGAACCTCCACGAGTATTTTCTGGGCAGATGGAATAAAAATCTAACTGGCCAGTATTTAACCAGGACAGTCAGTGGGTTTTCTGAATAAAGGCTGGAACTCAATAGCCAGATTCTCGCACTATTCGGCCCAGTATCCACATAGCTAAGCGGATATTAGGATAGCTATAGTCTTAACTCTAGCTGTTCGGTTACTAGACTGAATATTATCGCTATTCGAAAACTGACAGGGCTGCTTTCTGTCCACGGACTGCCCCGGCACTCTCTGGATAGCACCAGGATGGTCTGCATGGATTTTCCATGGCATTCTCTGGATAATATTTCAACTAAAGGACTTCAACTACATTCAGGGGTCCTTTTACTAAGGTGTGCTGAAAAATGGCTTGCAGTCGTTTAGACGTGTGTTTTGGGTGCATGCAGAATCATTTTTCAGCGCACCTGCAAAAAAAAAAAAAAATGCCTTTTTACAATTTTTGCTGAAAATGGACGTGCAGCAAAATTGAAAATTGCCGTATGTCCATTGTGGGTCTGAGACCTTACCGCCAGCCATTGACCTAGTGGTAAAGTCTCACGTGGTAACTGGGCGGTAATGACCTACGCACGCCAAATGCCACTTGGCGCGCATAGCTCAAGCACGCCAGAAAATAGAAAATATTTTTCAGGTGTGCAGAGTGGGCATGCACCAAAAATGAAATTACCACAAGGGTCTTGCGGTAGCCATGCGGTAACTCCATTTTGGCACACGTTCTGCACTCGTACACGCTTACGCGGCTTAGTAGAAGGGTCCCTCAGTCTCCTAACTATAACCTAAGGAAAAATTCACTATAGACACTCACATTAAATTCCAAAATTATATAGTCACAACACTTTATTATCTCATTCGATAAAATAGAATTACAAAATCTTACATTTCTACAAAACCACTCAAGTGATTCAAATCTTCAATGTTACCTTAAAGATATTTATGTATTAATTATACATCTGATTCACACTCAGCTACGTGATAATACTAATAATCACATTTGAGTTAAACCCTTGATATTTTATACCAGCTTCAAAATCTTAGGAATGATCTTCAAATTCACTTGAGGCTTTGAGAGTAAATTAAAAGTCAAGGTAGAATACTTAATGTTTTCCAACGGCTGTAGTATCTCCAGGGATCAATACATCACCATTCGATGACTGCTGATTTGAGTTCCACAAAATCTATCCATGGGCTTCCATTTTAGTCATTCAGACAAAATTCTCCAATGATATCCATTGGCTCTCAAATGGGTCAAACACGATGTTTAACTGATGCTTCCAACTGATTAGAATCTCGATGTTTAGCTGATTCTTCCAACTGATTAGAATCTCAGTTTAACTGATGCTTCCAACTGATTAGAATCTCGATGTTTAACTGATGCTTCCAACTGATTAGAATCTCGATGTTTAGCTGATTCTTCCAACTGATTAGAATCTCAGTTTAACTGATGCTTCCAACTGATTAGAATCTCGATGTTTAGCTGATTAGAATCTCAGTTTAACTGATGTTTCCAACTGATTAGAATCTTGATGTTTAACTGATGCTTCCAACTGATTAGAATCTCGATGTTTAGCTGATTCTTCCAACTGATTAGAATCTCAGTTTAACTGATGTTTCCAACTGATTAGAATCTCGATGTTTAACTGATGCTTCCAACTGATTAGAATCTTGATGTTTAGCTGATTCTTCCAACTGATTAGAATCTCAGTTTAACTGATGCTTCCAACTGATTAGAATCTCAACGTGTGCTCATGTTTCGCTAACTGCGTCATCAGGAGATTCTTACAATATCACTCAATACATGCAAAACAAATTTTCGGAAAGCCTTGTTGGCTGTTTTCTCCAAGTCCCATGCCTCCGGCTCTAACTGCCTTTAGACGCCAGCCGCATGTGTCTTTTAATTTATTCTCAAAGCCTCAAGTGAATTTGAAGATCATTCCTAAGATATTGGAACTGATGTAAAATATCAAGGGTTTAACTCAAATGTGATTATTAGTATTATCACGTAGCTGAGTGAGAATCAGATGTATAATTAATACATAAATATCTTTAAGGTAACATTGAAGATTTGTATCATTTGAGTGGTTTTGTAGAAATGTAAGATTTTGTAATTTTATTTTATTGAATGTGTTAATAAAGTATTGTGACTATATAATTTTGGAATTTAAAGTGAGTGTCTATAGTGAATTTTTGTTTTATTTTTATTGTCTGGATTATACCACTGAAACTCAGCACTGCTTATCCGGTTAGCAGCACCTGCTACCAAGGAAGTAGTTTTGCATATCAGCTGGCATAATTATAGGGATAGATATTCAGCCTGACGCACTGAGTGTTTTTTATTCTGAATTAACCCTGGATGTTCAATGCCGGGGCATGTCTAGGCTCTGGCATTGAACTTCCGGGTTATGTGCAGTCACCTGGAAATTAACTGGACACCAGCCAATATTCAGACTGCTGCCTGGTTAGCTCAGCGGATTAAGGCCCAGATGCACAAAACTTTAACGACCCTTTATCGAAGAAATTGCCAACCATTGCATGTACTAAAGCCCATTTTTCGAGGACCGTAGCAGCTAACGAAAATGGAATGCAGATGAGCAATTACTGTAGAAACCCTTTTGAAATGACATGCACTAACCTTTTCCGATTGGTTTAACGAAGGAAAACGCCGAGAAATCTAACGAGAGGTCTGTACCTCTCGTTAGGGCTCTCCGGCTAAAAACTCTAATATAGAACTTAAAAAAAAAAAAAGAACAAGGGGGGTGAAAACACGTGCCAGGGGCGTCCTTTATTGACGCCCCAGGTCACCGCTGCTCCCGCTCCCTCTCCAAGCAATCCAGAAGTTAAAAAATAAAGGACCGGGAGGGGGCAAAGGCGCTCGTCAGGAGCGTCCTGTTTGAACGGCCTTGCCCCCCCCCACCCCGTCCGAGGTCGCCGCTGCTCCCCGCATTATAAATTTAAAAAGCAAAACGAAGAAATCCTTACTTTAGAAGCCCCGGCCGGCCCCCCTCCATTCCTTTCTACTCTTCTGTCAACCCCACAGCTCCGCCTCCTGACACCCTCCGCCCTGTGCCCCGCCTCCTCTGCGGGTCGTCGCCGCCATTCCCCCCCTCCATCGGGCCCCCCTCCCTCTTACCGGGCCCGTGCAGCGCCTCTCACCTCTCACCGGGCAAGAAGATCAGCTGACGCCTCTGTCTTCGCCCATTCTTCCTTCGCGTCTCTCTCCTTTTGGGCCCGCCCCCGTCTGACGTAAGTAACCAACGTAGGTTACTTACGTCAGACGGGGGCGGGCCCAAAAGGAGAGAGACGCGAAGGAAGAATAGGTGAAGACAAGAGGCGTCAGCTGATCTTGCCCGTGCAGCGCCTTCACATAGAGGTGAGAGGCGCTGCACGGGCCCGGTAAGAGGGAGGGGGGCCCAATTAGGGGAGGGGGGAATGGCGGCGACGACCCGCGGAGGAGGCGGGGTACAGGGCGGAGGGTGTCAGGAGGCGGAGCTGTGGGGTTGACAGAAGAGTAGAAAGGAATGGAGGGGGGGCCGGCCGGGGCTTCTAAAGTAAGGATTTCTTCGTTTTGCTTTTTAAATTCATAATGCGGGGAGCAGCGGCGACCTCGGACGGGGTGGGGGGGGGGCAAGGCCGTTCAAACAGGACGCTCCTGACGAGCGCCTTTGCCCCCTCCCGGTCCTTTTTTGACTTTTGTTTTTATTTTGGGAGCCACGTGTTTGTTTTTGTTTTGACAGTGGCATGTGCAGAACAGCCAGCATAACGCTTGGCTGCTCTGCACATGCTTGAGGGGCCTTTTACCGACGGGGATTACGGACTATTGATACCTTGTACTTTTCAATACCGCACCGAACATTTCTGAGCTGTTTTTTTACTGCATTCTTCGTTTTTTTAAATTCGCTAAGTACTTTTACGATTTTTATTTTTTTACGTTTGGTTGATGCATCTGGGCCTAAGTTAGGACAGCATTTTGCTGTTCCTAACTTCATCTAACATAGTAATGTAGTAGATGACGGCAGAAAAAGACCTGCACGGTCCATCCAGTCTGCCCAACAAGATAAACTCATATGTGCTACTTTTTGTGTATACCCTACTTTGATTTGTACCTGTCCTCTTCAGGGCACAGACTGTATAAGTCTGCCCAGCACTATCCCCGCCTCCCAACCACCAGCCCCGCCTCCCACCACCGGCTCTGCCACCCAATCTCGACTAAGCTCCTGAGGATCCATTCCTGCTGAACAGGATTCCTTTATGTTTATCCCACGCATGTTTGAATTCCGTTACCGTTTTCATTTCCACCACCTCCCGTGGGAGGGCATTCCAAGCATCCACTACTCTCTCCGTGAAAAAATACTTCCTGACATTTTTCTTGAGTCTGCCCCCCTTCAATCTCATATCATGTCCTCTAGTTCTACCGCCTTCCCATCTCCGGAAAAGGTTTGTTTGCGGATTAATACCTTTCAAATATTTGAACGTCTGTATCATATCACCCCTGTTTCTCCTTTCCTCCAGAGTATACATGTTCAGGTCAGCAAGTCTCTCCTCATACGTCTTGTAACGCAAATCCCATACCATCCTCATAGCTTTTCTTTGCACCGCTTCAATTCTTTTTACATCCTTAGCAAGATACGGCCTCCAAAACTGAACACAATACTCCACGTGGGGCCTCACCAACGACTTATACAGGGGCATCAACACCTCCTTTCTTCTGCTGGTCACACCTCTCTTTATACAGCCTAACAACCTTCTAGTTGCAGCTAGTTAGTAATTGAATATCGCCGCTAACTGGCTAAGTTCTGGCTCATGTAGGCTCCACCCCTGGATTGAACTGGCATTAACTGGACAGTACCTGGCTGCTCGTAGGCAATATCCAGCCTCTTATTGATGTTGCCTAAGAAAATGCCTAAATGATAGTAGTGTAGTCATTTGCACACATGTGAACTCGTACGTGTGTAAAGGAGCAGTTCCTGGCTAAGCGTTACTCTGCAAGTTCGTTCCAGGATTCGCTGCAGGTGCTATGGATGGGGCTCGCATTTATGCACGCGGAGGCAGTTCTATAAATGGGTGTGTCCTCTTGGGTGCCCTGATACCACGCCCGATTCGGGCGTGTGCTACCCGCACATTAAGAAATATATTTGACATTTTTCTTCGAGGGGGCATGTCAGGGGTGGAGAGTGGAGGTTCCTATGCTAATCAGTGCGTCCACAGTGGAGGAGTGGCCTAGTGGTTAGAGCACCGGTCTTGCAATCCAGAGGTGGTTGGTTCAAATCCCACAGCTGCTCCTTGTGATCTTGGGCAAGTCACTTAACCCTCCATTGCCTCAGGTACAAACTTAGATTGTGAGCCCTCCTGGGACAGAGAAATATCCAGTGTACCTGAGTGTAACTCACCTTGAGCTACTACGAAAAAAGGTGTCAGCAAAATCTAAATAAATAAAGATTCTAGAATTCTAAAGAATAACAAGATTCCATGCAGAATTTCAAAGTGTAGCAACATTCCATTTAGAACCCCAAAGAGTAACAAGATTCTTAGGGTTAGAGGAGTGGCCTAGTGGTTAGAGCACCGGTCTTGCAATCCAGAGGTGGCTGGTTCAAATCCCACCGCTGCTCCTTGTGATATTGGGCAAGTCACTTAACCTTCCATTGTCTCAGGTACAAACTTAGATTGTGAGCCCTCCTGAAAAAGGTGTGAGCAAAATCTAAATAAATAAATAACTGGTTAGCACAGGATTACTGCATGAACCCTTACAACCTACAAAATAGTTGATGGTAAGTTCTGATCAGGGCCGGTCTTAAGGCGAGGCGACCGAGGCGGCCGTATAGGGCCCCGCGCAGCGCGCCTAAGGTCGCCCCACCCCGACCGCCCGAGTTCCAGTCCTCCCTCCCTCCCTCGGATGGCGCGCGACGGCGGGGTGGGGGGTGCCCTGCACCCGCTGCTCCCACCCTGTCCTACCTTTAAAAAAAGACTGTGGAAGCGCCAGAGGGACAGGCAGCGCCTCATGTCTGCCCTCCCTGCTACTAAAAATGTCTTCGACGTTGTCATTGGGCCTTCTCACATTGAGTCCCGCCCTTCTCTGATGTAACTTCCAATTACCGCGAGGGTGGGCGGGACTCAATGTGAGAAGGCCCAATGACGACGTCGAAGACATTTTTAGTAGCAGGGAGGGCAGACACGAGGTGCTGCCTGTTCCTCTGGCGCTTCCAAATTCTTTTTTTTAAAGCCAGTGAGGGTGGTGGGGACCGGAGAACAAAGCTAGTAGGTAGGTTGGGGGGGGGGGACTCAGATGGGAGAAGGGTGTGTGGGGTGGGGGTTCTCAGGTGGGGGGAAGGGTGGGGAGGGGGTTCTCAAATGGGAAGGAGACTACTACTTAACATTTCTAAAGCTGAGGTGGGGAGGGGGTTCACGGATGGGAGAAGGGGGTGGGGAGGGGGTTCTTGGATGGTTAAAGGGGACGGGTGGGGAGGGGACTGGGGTTCTTGGATGGGAGAAGGGGACCGAGGTGGGGAGGGGGTTCATGGATGGGAGAAGGGGGTGGGGAGGGGGTTCTTGGATGGTTAAAGGGGATGGGTGAGGAGGGGACTGGGGTTCTTGGATGGGAGAAGGGGACTGAGGAGGGAGTTCTCGGATGTGAGAAGGGGACGGGTGGGGAGGGGACTGGGGTTCTTGGATGGGAGAAGGGGACCGAGGTGGGGGAGGGGGTTCACGGATGGGAGAAGGGGGGGGGGGAGGGGGGTTCTTGGATGGTTAAAGGGGACGGGTGGGGAGGGGACTGGGGTTCTTGGATGGGAGAAGGGGACTGGGGAGGGGCTTCTCGGATGGGAGAAGGGGGCAGGCACTGGGGTCTGAGAAGTGGCCATATGGGAAAATGGGGGCCATGCCTGGGGCTGGTGGGAAAATGGGGCATGCGTGGGTCAGGTGGGAGAATGGTTCTGAAAAGGGGGCGCTAATACAAGGCATGTGGATGAAGGGGGCTGGAACTGGGGGCTGAAAAGGAGGGTAGGTGGGATAAGGGGGCTAGTACTGGGACTGGAGGCTGAAAATGGGATAGGGAGAAGTGGCTAGGGGGCTGAAGCTCGGGACTGGTGGGAGAAAAGGGCTGGGGCTGAAATGGGGGACTGGTGGGATAGTGGGGCTGGAACTGGGGACTGAAAAAGGGGCGGAGAGAGGGGCAGATCCTGGATGGGGTAGCGAGAGGGAGGGTAAACCCCGGATGGATGGGAGAGGGAGGTCAAATTGTGGATTGAAGGGGCAGAGAGAAAGGGCAGACAGTGGATGGCAGGGATAGAAAGGGCAGACAATGAATGGATGGGGGAGAGAGAGAGGGCAGACAGGGGCAGATGGTGGATGGATCATGGAAGGGGCAGAGATAGAGGGCAGATGTGGATGGAAGGGGCAGGGAGAGAGGGCAGACATTGGATGGAGGGGACAGCAGAGAGGGCAGACACTGGATGACAGATGCTGGATGGAAGGAAGACAGTGAAAAGAAGATGAGGAAAGCAGAAACCAGAGACAACAAACTGTAAATAAAATATATTTTTTTATTTTTTTGCTTTAGGATATAGTATTGTAGCTGTGTTAATAAATGTTTATAAATAGAACATGTAAATAAGGTAATCTTTTTATTGGACTAATTTTAATACATTTTGACAACTTTCAAAGAACAAAACCCTCTTCCTCAGGTCAGGATAGGATACTGTAACAGCACTATACTGTATTGACCTGAGGAAGGAGATTTTGGCCTCTGGAAGCTAAATGTATTAGTCCAATAAAATGGTATTATTTTATTTTCTGTATTTGTTTTATTTCTATTTGTTAATTTGTAAAGTGGTGATTGGTATTTGTTAGTTTTTTCAAATTTACATCTGCTGTCTTTATATTTTGCACAGCACTAGGGGTCATTTTCTGTTTCTGTGGTGTTGAATTGTATGCAGAGTCTGGCATCTTGGGGGTTCAGTTTAATTTTTGTCTAAATAGAAAGTTTAAATATTACTACTTATTCTATAGTGGATTAGGGTGTATCTGTGTTTGTGAAAAAGCCATGGCTTTCAGTTGGCATTGACTGTGCAGGATCGACGATCTGTACTATTCTGTCAGGTTTCATTTTACAATAGGTGAATTGATGTTCTAGTGCTCACTGTAGTGTTTTAAGATGTTTTCCTTTTCTTTGTGTGATTCGTAGAAATGACTGCTTATGGTATGGTAGAATTACTCAATAGGTCCTAGAGTGTTTTGTATTCTCGGCATACCTAGTACTGGATTTTGGAGGGGGTGTTAAAAAATGACCGGGAGGGAGGGGGGCCTTGGAGCTGGGAGCCCTAGGGGGGGAGGCCCTGGAGCTGGGGGCCTTGGAGCTCAGAGGGAGCAGCCCGGGAACTCAGAGGGAGGGGTAGGCGGCCCTGGAGCTAGGGTGGGGGCGGAGTTAGGTGGGGGCAGGGCTAGGGTGGGGCCCCATCAAATTGGTCTGCATAGGGCCCCACACTTGCTAAGACCGGCCCTGGTTCTGATGCCATAATTTTTTATTAATGGCCACGTTCTAATGGCAACATCAGTGCATAGACACTATTTCAGCAAAAACACATGCCAATGACAAAACAATGAGCTGAAACCTAAACCGTAGTCTTGTATCTCTTCCTGCGAAATCCAAATTAAATAAATCCAAATGAAATAAAAACGATAAAAGTAACTGAAATAACAGAGAATAATAGCAAATTTACAAATGTTATATTTGGAGGTTTTTTGACCAATGATAAGATTGGGGTTCAGTATGAGCTGGCACTAAGATATCACACTTGCTGCCAAGCCAGGACGCCTGGGGATCTTTTCCTTCATTTAACTATAGTATTTAATAGTTCCAGAGTATGAAAATATAACATCGCTTTGGTCTTTGGATTTCACAGGAAGAGATACAAGAATACGGTTTATTTTATTTGTTGCATTTGTACCCCACATTTTCCCACTTATTTGCATGCTCAATGTGGCTTACATAGTACCGTCGAAGGTGATTGTCCAGTCGGTTGATAACAAATACAGGTTGTATAGTGATCGAATGAGGTATATGTGGAGGATCGGAAGGGATGAGGATTGCGTGTTGTCCAGTACGATTACAGTCTTGCTGTGTTGCTGGGTGAAGAGGTTTACGCTGGGTCGTTGGGGTAGGTCTTTTTGAAGCGGTTGGTTTTTAGTGATTTCCTGAAGTTCAGGTGGTCGTGGATTGTTTTCACCGCTTTCGGGAGGCCATTCCATAGTTGTGCGCTTATGTAGGAGAAGGCGGATTAATGAGTTGTTTTGTATTTCAGTCCTTTGCAATTTGGGTAGTGTAGGTTTAGGTATGATCTTGACGATCCGACTCTGTTTCTTGTTGGTAGATCTATAAGGTCAATCATGTATCCTGGGACTACGCCGTATATAATTTTATGGACTAAAGTGCAGATTTTGAAGATGATCCATTCTTTGATTGGGAGCCAATGCAGCTTTTCTCGAAGGGGTTTGGCACTTTTGAATCGTGTTTTGCTAAATATCAATCTGGCTGCTGTATTTTGGGCGGTCTGGCAATTTTTTGTGAGTTGTTCTTTGCGTCCCGCGTAGATTCCATTGCAATAGTCTTCCTGGCTTAGGACAATTGATTGTATTAGGTTTCGAAAAGGTTTCTCTTGGGAAGAAAGGTTTTAGTTAATAAAGGTTTAGTTTTCAACATCAGCGCATGGCCATTAATAGGAAGTGGAAAACTGGCCATTTTCCTGCTGTGCTAAAAATGGCCTTAACATATAGGAAAAACACACGTGTACGCTAAGGCCTCATTTTACCACAACTTAGGAAAGGAATCCCAATGTAACTTAAATTCTATACATGCTCTAACAGGCAGACAACAGGGCTGCTGAGAGGGAGGGGGGGCAGGGGTGAGACAAGATTCCCTGGGCCTGGTGCCAACAAAGATTTCAAGGCAGGCAGAAGCTTCTTCCTGCCTGCCTGCTTCTGGATTTGTCTCTCTCCTGCTCCTGTGTGCCAAGACTCGGATGATTGTGTTAACACGATAACCCGGGTGCCTGCACACAGGAGCAGGTAGGGTTACCATATGCCTGAATTTACCCGGACATGTCCTCTTTTTGAGAACGTGTCCGGGCAACCGGGCGGGTTTTGCCAATCTGCTCGTTTGTCCGGATTTCTGGACAACCGGGCAGGCTGGTGGGCGGGCCGTCCTATGACGGCTCGCCTACCCGCCAGCCTGCCCGTTTGTCCAGAAATCCAGACAAACGGGCAGATTGCTAGCCTCCCCTCCCCTTACTTACTAGTGCCCTGGTGGTCTAGTGACCTCTTCCGCCTTCGGTCTCTTCGGGGCAGGAAAGAGCCCCCTCTTTCCTGCCCGGAGCGCTGCCCTGCATGCATCCTTCCTGTTCCTGATCCTTGGAGCCGATTCAAAATGGCCACCGAGAGTTGAAGTGGCCTCACGAGACTTCAACTCTCGGCGGCCATTTTGACTCGGCGCCGAGGATCAGCAACAGGAAGGATGCATGCAGGGCAGCGCTCCGGGCAGGAAAGAGGGGGCTCTTTCCTGCCCCGAAGAAGTCACTAGACCACCAGGGCCAGTAGTAAGGTAAGGGGAGGGGGGGTGACGGGGTATGTGACAGGGGGAGGGAAAAATGTGACAGGGGGCGGAGCGAGGGTGTGAAAGGGGGCGGGGTGTCTGGTGGGGGCGGGGCATGTGCACTCCTTTTTTGGGGGACAAAATATGGTAACCCTAGGAGCAGGCGACGACAGACTGAGGGAGGAGCAGACATAGGAAGGTAAGGAGGTGGGGGCTGCAGCCCGAGTGTGTGTGTGGGGTTCTACGACACAGCGGCGTCCCAGGTGTGTGTGTGTGTGTGGGGGGGTACTCTGTCCTGCAGAAGGCCTGACTGTGTCTGTCGTTGACCCTAGCAGACAATGCAGTTTATAAAGTAGTAATGACACATTATCAAATCTACGTTTACCCAAAAGAACTTTGAAAGCACAATTCTGAATCAAGTGCAGCTCCATTAGGTACCTGCTTTCTTTACAGCGGCATTTCTGGCCCTTAAGAATAGGCCCTTCTAGAATGATCCTCTACATAAGCAGGGCCAGTCAATGTTTACTTTTCTTGTGGGGCAAGGAAGAATCCCTGTTGCTAATGTTGGTGTATTTTCTCTTTTTCTGTTTCCAGAAAATTCTTTGCCAAAAACAAGAGTATCCGAGGACAGCATCATATCACCCTACAATTCAAGTATGGGCTACTCCGGGCTATCCGCAGGGAACGGACTGGCGGATTTACCAGCAGGGTCGAAGGAGCACGGGAACTTTCCCATAATTGTCCCCCTAATTCCACCTCCTTTCATTAAACCACCAGCAGGTGAGTCTCCTGGCCAGACAACGGTGAAAGGTGCTGCGCGACTGTTCTCCACAGACTGACGAGGGCTGACTGGGTAAAGGGCTGTTGAAAGGTTTAAAAAAAAAAAAAAAGTTAAAAGTTATGTTATTCATCCTGTCACAGTTCAGGAGGAGGAGGAAAGCTTTGTGGGCCGCTGCGTTTGATGTGGGGGTGGGGCAGAGAGGAAGGCGTCTCTGGCGGTCTTCACCAAAGGTTATTAAGCCTCTATTGAAATCCTATGTTGAAAGCAGAAATTCCAGTGCTTCCTGGGATAAAATCCATGATCCGTGACCCCCATCCATTGATCTTCTCCTCATTAAAAAGAAATAGGCCTTTATGGTGTGCTCTGCTTGGCTCTAAATTTGTAAACGCTGAGAAGGAAACACGCTGCTTTACTGGTTGGTTGGAAGGATGGCCTGCATCAGAAAAGTTTTGTGACTTTTTTTTAACGATTTTAAACATTTTGTAAAATATTTTTGGTTTGGCAAAACACTTTTGGAGTTTTATAAATGTTTTAACAGAATGCCTGTTACATCTTCTAAGAGGATTAAGACTGTGGACTCTGCTGATTGCTGAAGTGCAGATGATGAATGAAAGAAATTCAGGAACATAAAAAAAAAGGCAGATCATGACCAGTCCAGTCTGTCCAGTTCCTCTTCCACTCTGGTTCTGTCCCACCTTGGGTAGATGATGGCACAGGCACAGAGCTTGGGTTGCTGGTCCCTCCTCTCTCACCTTCAACTTTAATCTGTGCACCAGGGGCGTAGCCAGACCTTACGGTGGGAGGGGGCCATAGCCCGAGGTTGGGGGAACATTTTGAGTGCCACCCCGCTGCCTCCACCACCACCTCGCCTCCTTGCCCCCCCCACCGCCTCGCCTCGCCCTGCCTTGCCCCTCACAAACAAATTCCTTTGCAGGCGGGGATCCCCAACCCCAGCCAGCTGAAGCCTTCTTCAGCACGGTCTCCGGTGCAGCCGCGTTCACTGCCTGCCCCCTGCTCTTCTTTCTTCTTGCTCCTCCTGTGCACACTGACGCTCAGCGTGCACAGGAGGAGCAAGAAGAGCAGGAGGCAGGCAGCGAACGTGGCTGTGCCAGAGACCACTGAGTGTCAGCGTGCACAGGAGGAGCAGGAAGAAAGATCAGGGGGCAGGCACCGAACGCGGCTGCGCTGGAGACCACGCTGAAGAAGGCTTACGCCTGCAGGGGTTGTGGACCCCCGCCAGCCAAACCAGGGTCCCGGACAAAAATTTGCGGGGGCCCAGGGCCCCGTGGCCCCTGCGTAGCTATGCCCCTGCTGTGCACCTCCCCAGGCCTAATAGATCTACCTGGGTGAAATCAGTGCATGTGGGGCCTTCCTCCCCAGCCTTAAATTCCAGTGATGCTGTGTCCTGCTGCCTCCTATGACTTCCTTTCCAAGGGGGCGGGACATACAAAGCTGGAGTGCAGGCCCGGTAGTATTGCCATCACTGAGAGCCAGGGCCGCTGAGAGGGGGTGGGCAGGGGGGCAAAATTCCCCGGGCCTCCAAGGGGGGCCCGGCGCCAGGGTCAGGCCGCCGGAACTGCAGTCCCTGGTCTCACCTGCCTGCCTCCACGGCTCCGGGCCCCCTTCATTCAAAGCGGCAGTTGCAGATTGCGTCTCTTCTGGCCTTCCCTCCCTGTGTCCCGCCCTCGCGGAAACCGGAAGTTACATCAGACGAGGGCGGGACACAGGGAAGGAAGGCCAGAAGAGACGCAATCTGCAACTGCCGCTTTGAATGAAGGGGGCCCAGAGCCGTGGAGGCACTGCAGCGACGGGGGGGGGGGGGGGGGGGGGCGGCAGCAGTGGGGCGGCCTTGCCCCGGGCCCGGCCTAGTCTCTCGGCGGCCCTGCTGACATCAAGGTAAGCATAGCGCCTCCTAAGCTTTGGTACCTCTGTTCTATGCTTACCGTGTTGCGTTGGCCCTTTGACCATATATATCTTCCCTTGTTAAACCAATGCCACCCTCCCCGCCATGTTTTCTGTCCATCATCTTAAGCCTGTTTGAACTGTTGCCCTCACTGAGAGGCTGTTAGTAGAACGGCTGTTCTATACCTACCCTTGGTCTCTCTCACCCTTCACCTAAGCACCCACCTCTTTTCCACAGCTGAAGATTTGATACTGGGTGAAACGGACCTTTGCTGTGATCCAGTTTGACAATTCTTACGTTCTTGCCGATGCTGTTCAAGGTCATCCATTCTCCTTATTTTCAAGGGGGTAAAGAAAGGGAAGGTCGTTCAGGGGATGGAGAGACTTTAAATATTAGTTGTGTTATTTGTATAGCAGGTTCTTCTTCACCTCCCCTCCCCCACCCCTCCTCTTTCTCCCTGTTTGCCTTTTGCAGTTTTTTTTAATGGCTATAAACATTTTGAGTGGGGCAAGGAAATCGGGGCTAATTTTTAAATGCAAAAATATTTGCAATTTCTGAAATCATTTTGACGTGTTTCCTCATTTCTGTACTAGGAGGATTTGCTCATTGTATTGGTGGGTAAACTCATTTCTTTAAATCTTGGCTTTGTACTTAACTACTCAGCTTTCCAAATTTGTCATCACTTTTGGTTTTTTCAAGCAATGGTAGAAAGAGGGCAATAAGGGAATAATTTTAGAAAGCATTTTCAAGTGTAAAAGTCTTTTTATGAACGTAAAAAAACCTCTCATAAATTACTCAAATGTAGGCATGTTGAGGTCTAGAGTCTGGGCAGAATGAGTTGTAATTTATGCAGTCCGGGGACAATTGCATAAAGAGATGTCTGTTTGTATTTATAAAGTACTAGCATAGCAGGGAAAGCATGAACATGTTCAATTCTGGTCGCCGCATCTCAAGAAAGATACAGTAGAATTGGAAAAGGTGCAGCGAAGGGCGACTAAAATGATAGCGGGGATGGGACGACTTCCCTGTGAAGAAAGACTAAGGAGGCTAGGGCTATACAGCTTGGAGAAGAGACGGCTGAGGGGAGACATGATAGAGGTATATAAAATAATTAGTGGAGTGGAACAAGTGGATATGAAGCGTCTGTTCACGCTTTCCAAAAATCCTAGGACTAGGGGGCATGCGATGAAACCACAGTGTAGTAAATTTAAAACAAATTGGAGAAAATATTTCTTCACCCAACGCATAATTAAACTCTGGAATTCGTTGCCGGAGAACGTGGTAAAGGCGGTTAGCTTAGCAGAGTTTAAAAAGGGGTTAGACGGTTTCCTAAAGGACAAGTCCGTAAACCGCTACTAAATGGACTTGGGAAAAATCCACAATTCCGGGAATAACATGTATAGAATGTTTGTACGTTTGGGAAGCTTGCCAGGTGCCCTTGGCCTGGATTGGCCACTATTGGGGACAGGATGCTGGGCTCGATGGACCCTTGGTCTTTTCCCAGTGTGGCATTACTTATATAACATGTATTATAAGTGAGACTACTTCTAGTAGCCACAGAGTGGCTATAAATATTGATGGCTAGACTGCTGAAAATGTGCATAAATTATGCAAAAGGACGTTTGATTATCATGTCCAGCAAGAAGAGACAACAAGCACAACTTGTAACAAACTCCATTGTAGTACAGAAAAGGAAATAATGACGGGCATGATGAAGGAAATCGTACAGACCACTAAAATACTCTCAAACTCCCCGAAGCTCGTTACTGCCACCCCTTTCCTTCTCCCCCCCCCCCCCCCCCCCACCAACCCAGGTACCACAAGGCAGCATTACTCTCTGTGACTATGGGTTACATTCTGTATATGGCGCCTGAAAAATCTGCGTGGTAAAAAAATCCGCCTAGGCGTATTCTCTAAAGTACACCTAAATTTTATAGAATAGGCTTAAATTTCCAAACGGTAGATAGCATACACCATGCGCCTCTCCATGTGATCAAATTTGGCAATGTCCATTTAGGCCATGTTTTACTTGGCATAAATCCCGACGCCTAAATTAGGTGTAGAACAGGTGTATTCTATAATAATGTGCATAGATTTTAGAAATGCCCATGACTCGCCCATTCTACACCCTTGGGCATGCCTAATAGGCACCTTGGAATTTATGATAAAGATGTTTGTAATGAGCTTCTTGATGTTATTGATAGTAAAGACATAGGAGGTATTTTGTGCCTACGATCGAGACACAGAACCCCTATAGACCGCTGCTTTTGAAGTTGATCTGGGTCTACTGAGGCTTTTTCCTCCTAGTGTCTATTATTATATTGTACTTCTTCTTTGGTGTGAAGTTTTTTTTAATTTATGTGTTCTTGTATCCCACTGTTATCCAAAAACAAGTTTTGGTTCAACGTGTCTTACAATTCACATTTTTGGTGAGAGTTACAATTAGCTTTTTATCATTATGACATGGATATGACAATGATCGTTATGTAGATATCTATAGAATGTTCGAGGGTAGCTCTGAAGGTAGGACTATAATTTATGTAGTTATCTGAAGAGGTTTGTTGAGGTAGATTTGTAGAGGTAGGACGCTGATGGAGGTAGGACAATATGGAATGGCCTCCCAAAAGCTGTGAAAACAATCCATGACCACCTGAACTTCAGGAAATCACTAAAAACCAACCTCTTCAAAACGGCATACCCTAACGACCCCGCGTAAACCTTTTCACCCAGCAACACAGCAAGACTATAATTGTACCAGACAACACGCAATCTTCATCCCTTCCAACCCTCCACTTATACCTCATACGATCACTATATAACCTTGTATCTGTTATCATCCGACTAGGCAAGCGCCTCAGACAGTACTATGTAAGCCACATTGAGCCTGCAAATAGGTGGGAATATGTGGGGTACAAATACAACAATTCTTTTATGTGATTATCTGATAAGTTTTGATGGGTAGATTTGTAGAGGTGAGATGCCGCTCGCCTTATGTTGGTAGTTATAGAATTTTTTGAAGAGGTAGGTTTTCATTTCTTTCCTGAATTGAAGATAGTTAGTGATGCTTCATATGGGTTTTGGTATTGAGTTCCACCATTTGGAATCCAGGTAGCTAAAATCTGCTGTGTAGATGGTTTTGTAGGTTATGTTTCTGCAGTTGGGTAGGAGAAGAAGTAAGTACCCTCTGGTTTCTGGGCTTGCATTTCTCAGTGATAGTTTAATCTTGTCGAGCCATTCCAAATAGTATTTTGAAAATGAGGGTACTCATTGATTGGCCGCCATTGTAGTGTTTTAAGCAGTGGAGTTACTCTTTCATATTTTGACTTCTTGAATATCAGTCTTGCTGCTGTATTTTGGATGGTTTGTAGCGATTTTAGCATGCTTTCCTTGCACCCTACGTATGCTGCGTTGCAATAGTCTAGTTGTGATAGTATTGTCGATTGTACCATTATCCGGAATGATTGTCTAGGAAAGTAGTCTCGGATCCTTCTCAGTTTCCATAGTGTCTTGAAACATTTTGATTCTACTGCTGATATTTGACTATCCAATGATAGATGTTTATTGAGCATAATTCCTAATATTTTTGTGTGTGTTTCAATTTGGTATGTTTGTGGGTTGATTGTGAAATTTTGATAAGATATTGGTTTGTGCGGGCTGGATAGAACCAGGAATTTGGGTTTTTCTCTGTTTAGTTTGAAAATTGTTGCCCAGTTTTCTGTGATATTTTTGTGGAATGGTATGTAGATGGTGACGTGTCTGCATATATAAATGGGTGGAAGCCCATTATTTCTAGTTTTTTTCCGAGTGGCGCCATCATTACATTGAACAGTATTGGTGATACTGGTGAACCCTGAGGTACCCCGCTCTCAAGAGATCCATGAGGTTGATAGCTGGTTAGACATCTTCACAATGTAGGATCTGGTCCTTAGGAAGCCATTGAACCATGTTGGCACTGCTCCGCCGATACCCATGTTATTGAGCAAAGTCATTAGTGTCAAGTGGTCTACTAGGCTGAGTGCACTTGACATATCGAATTGTAATAGTAGTATGTTTTGTCCTTGGCATATTAAATTTCTGAACCTCGTTATCAAAGTTGTTATGACTGTCTCAGTGCTGTGTTGTGGTCTAAAGCCTGATTGGGAGTTATGAAGGATTTTTATTTATTTTATTTTTGTTACATTTGTACCCCGCACTTTCCCACTCATGGTAGGCTCAATGCAGCAGGCAACGGAGGGTTAAGTGACTTGCCCAGGGTCACAAGGAGCTGCCTGTGCCGGGAATCAAACTCAGTTCCTCAGGACCAAAGTCCACCACCCTAACCACTAGGCCGCTCCTCCACCTCAAGTATTCCATTTATTTGTTGTGCTACAAGGACATCCATCGTTTTGGTCAGTAGTGGTATTGAAGCCACTGGTCTGTAGTTAGTGATGTCGTTAATTTTGCTTTTTTTTGTTTTTGGGTATTGGTGTTAGTACTATGTCGCCTTTGTTGGGAATTGTCCTTTTGCTAACAAGTATGTAATGTGCTTGGTGAAGCGCTCGATGGGTCTTTCATCATGTAGTTAAGGCAGTTGCCTAGCATACAGTATGCATGTGCATATTTTGTCAATATTTTTTATTACTGTGTTTAGTTCTGGGGATTTAAATGTGGACCAGCTTCTGTCTGCTGCGGTGTGGATGTTGTTTATTTCGTATTCTTGTAGGACGTCAGTTACGGATGTTTGCGGTTTTGGTAGGTTTAATCTTGTGCTTGTTGTTTTGTTTTTGAAATATTGTGCCAGCTTCTTCTGCAGTTGGAGGCAATTCGGTGGATGCTAGTATGTCTTAGGTTTTCAGTAGTTTCTTCATGAGTTCAAATATTTATTTGTATTAGTTTGTTCAAAGTTCGCATATGTGTTGTAGTGTTGTACTTAAGCTTTTTTTTTTTTACGTTGTTTGTATATTTTCTTATAGCTTTTC
Source organism: Microcaecilia unicolor (assembly GCF_901765095.1). NCBI lineage: Eukaryota > Metazoa > Chordata > Amphibia > Gymnophiona > Siphonopidae > Microcaecilia > Microcaecilia unicolor. Next base: position 222,828 of record NW_021963008.1, read on the forward strand.
TCCATGTGGCTTTGTTTCTATCTGTTTTGTTTTTGGCCCATGTTCTTTCAGGTTTCCTGCACAGTTTTTTCAGGTGTAGTAGCTCATCATTAAACCAGCGGCGTGGTTGTGATTTGTTTCTTGTTTTTGTTTAGAGTGGTGCTATTTTGTTTTTTTGCTTGCTTCATCCCGTTTCCTCATGAAGCGTATATCCTTGGGTGTTTTCGTCGTTATGTTCATTCATCGTTATTGTCTACTTTCACTCTGGTTGTGAATGTGTATGGTGTTCTTTGTTCTATTTTCACGCCATTTTTTTTCCATTCTAGCGTGAAAGTTAGCTTGCTGTGGTCTGATCATATTACCTCTTCCCATTTGTGTTTTTCTAATATGTAACTGTTGTTTGCTGAGAATCTGTGCACTAGCATATCCAGTAGGTGTCCTTTTGTGTGAGATGATGCACCTTGTGCTGTTTTGAAGTTCCATTGGTTTTTGAAATTCATTAGAGGTCTTGTGTTGATATTATTTTGTTTTGTTAGGTGTAGGTTGATATCTCCCAGTAGTAGGACATTAGGTTGATTGGTGCAGACGTGTGATACAAAGTCCATAAAATCATCTTGCACTTTTGACCAACTTCCTGGGGGGGGCAGCAGGGCCGCCTAGAGACTGGGCCGGGCCCGGGGCAAGGCCGCCCCCGGGGCCACACCCCTGTTGCCCTCGCCGCCCCGCCCCCGAGGTTGCCGCCGCCGCTCCCCCTCCACCCCCCCCCCGAGGTCGCCACTGCTGCCACTCCCCCCCTCCGTCCGCCACTAGGCCGGGCCCCCTGCGTTGAAATCGCAGTCTCACCTCCGTGAAAGCAGCAGAACGCCTCCCTTTGGCCCTCCTTCCCTCCTTGTGTCCCGCCCTCGCGGAAGTTACGTCAGACGAGGGCGGGACACAGGGAGGGAAGGAGGGCCAAAGGGAGGTGTTCTGCTGTCTGCAGCACTGCTTTCACGGAGGTGAGACTGCGATTTCAATGCAGGGGGCAGACGGTCGACAACGGAGGGCGGGTGGGACTACGGCGCCGGGCCCCCCCTTGGAGGCCCGGGCCCGGGGAATTTTGTCCCCCCTGCCGCCCCCCCTCGGCGGCTATGGGGGGCAGAAGAACAATATGATACATAGTTGTTCAGCTAGTGTTGTGTCAGTGATTTTGCATGCCATGATTTCTATTTCTGAGGATGGTTTTTTTTGCGACAGGTTCTACAGTGAAGGAAGATTTATGCATTACTGCAACTCCTCCTCCCTTCTTTTAAGTTCTGGTGATCTGTACTGATTTTATATCCTGGTAGACATAGATCTAGTAGTGCAGAGTTGTCTTTGAGGCATAGCCGTGTTTCATTTAGGAGCAGTAAACCAAGTTCTGTTTCTATCCAGTCTCTTAATAATTCTAGCTTATTTACTGCCGATCTCACATTTATATATCCTTTGGGTATCGTAACGTGTGGTTCATGTTTGATGTTTGAGAGTTTTATGTTTTCTAGGTGTCTGTGTGGTTCGTTCGTTTTGAGATTGCGGATTTACTGGTTATTTTTCTGGTTTGGTTTTGTGTTGTTGGTTGTTGGTTTTGTTGTTGGATTTGTGATAAGGTTCTTCCAATTGTTGGTGAGGGTGTCGTCTTTCTGTGATGCATACTGGAATTTTATTCCAGTCTTTTGGTGTTGTGGTTGGTTTCTCCATTATCCACATTGTTGCAATGTAGTATAGGATCCATGACCTTAGGTTGGCCATTTTGGAGGTTGCTTAGGGCTGTTGTGATTTTTATTTTTTTGTGAGTGTGTATGTGTGAGTGTGGTTGGATGGTCTTTATTATTTTTTCTACCTGAGCTACAGATTTTTCATTAGCACTGTCAGCTCGGTTACTCTCGCTGGGGGGGGGGGGGGGGGGGGTCACCGACTCTGTTCCTCAGAGTTTCTCCTGCTTGTATCTTCTGTCATGGCGGTGCCTGTCCCTTCGCACCCAGCTCTGCCGACATGATCAGGTGTTTCCTCCAGCTGAGGCTGGCACTTTTCTGCTGCACCTCTGGTGGTAGGTGGACTTCTCTTCCACAACCTCATTTCTCCCCTGGTGATTGTCTCCCATGACTGTTCTTTGGTTTACGGTACCTGTCCTCCTTCAGCAGAAGTCCAGTTGGTCTGCTGTGGTCTACTGCGGCCACTTCTCACCTACTGTGTTGCTGTTCCTATGCCCAGCGCACTCTGCCTCCCAGTGCTGGGCCCGGTGTGGAGACCCTTCCAGCGAGCTTACCTTACCGTCGATGACCCTGCACCACAGGGCCGTATGGGCTCCCCGTCTGTCCCTCATGGGACATTGGTGTTCACTAGGGTCCCCATCTATTCTCTGTGGGAGACTGGTTTGCTGTTTCCCAGTCCTTTCGGCGCTGGGTGCTCTCCGCCACATGGCATCAGGACCACGAGGGAAGCCTTTTGATAAATATATTGTAGACTCCACCTTCTTCCTTTTTTTGCTATAAAGTATGCTCATACCCCAGCCACCGCTCTGTTCCAGTTCCACTCAGACTCCATCACTGGGAAAACAAGCTGCATAAAATCAGGTGCAATCGTGGTGTGAATATATTTTGGGGGAGTTGGGGAATTGTAGTTGCTCAGCTGGCAGGAGCATTGCATAAATGGCAGTATTCCGGTGATTTACGTGTTCACGTGGCCATTTGTGTGCATGAATGACCTCTTCTGAGGACATGGGCAGAGTTTGAGTGGAGTGTGCCAACACGTATATAACTTTTTGTATTCCATGTGTCCTGGTAACGTCTAGGTGCGGGCATTTAAACCAGCTATAGGGCTGGCGTAAATCTTTACACCTTAAATGTAAGGGCATTTTTTTGCCACTTAGGCTAGGATTCTGTAAAGAATAGGCTTGAAATAAGCACTTGCTTACTGGATGGACCGTGCAGGTCTTTTTCTACTACTACTATTTAGCATTTCTATAGCGCTACAAGGCATACGCAGCGCTGCACAAACATAGAAGAAAGACAGTCCCTGCTCAAAGAGCTATGTAATAAAAGTCAGCCAAGTATAGGACAATCAAGCCATTGTGACATCACTGATGAGGTTGGCTCTTATTGGTGGCCTGAGGCATTATGACATCACAATATCACCTCTGATTACAAGAGACTACTACTACTACTACTACTATTTAGCATTTCTATAGCGCTACAAGGCGTACGCAGCGCTGCACAAACATAGAAGAAAGACAGTCCCTGCTCAAAGAGCTTACAATCTAATAGACAAAAAATAAATAAAGTAAGCAAATCAAATCAATTTTCTGCCGTCATCTACTATGTTACTATGTAAATAAGCACTTGCTTACCCTCATCCCTTCCTGAGTACCGATACAATTTGATAGGAGCTATTTTGCATGTTTAAAATATTTATTTTATTTGCAGCATTTGTATCCCACATTTTCCCACCTATTTGCAGGCTCGATGTGGCTTCCATTATGCCGTCATGGCGATCGCCATTCCGGAGTGAGAACTACAGAGTATTGTAGCATTAAGTACAGGAAATATAGAAGTATATCTACAGTTCAGGTCAGGCATTAAGGATCAGAGTGGATGTAAAGCCAATAAAAAGAGTTGAATGATAACTTGAATTGGTAAGGTTTTGATGTTGGGTCATCATGAGGAATCTTTTAGGTACGTCTCTTTGAACAGTTTAGTCTTTAGTAGTTTACGGACGTCTGTCGGAACGTGCATAGTTTTTATGGCAGTGGGCAGTGCGTTCCGCCGTTGCGTGCTAATGTAGGAGAAGCTAGAAGCATGAATTGATTTATATTTGAGTCCTTTGCAACTGGGGTAATGGAGGTTCAAGAGGGTGCGTGATGATCTTTTTGGGTTCCTTGCTGGTAAGTCTATGAGGTCAGACATGTATAATGGGGCCTCTCTACGAATAATTTTGTGAACCAGGGTGCAGCTTTTGGATACAATTCGATCTTTTAATGGGGGCCAGTGTAGTTTATACTTTAGGAGAACGAATGCAGAGTGGAAGAAAATCCGATCCAAGAAACCAGTCAAAACTCACAGAATGAAAACTCCGAGTAGACTTGTATTAGCACCCTACACGGTCCGTGTTTCGGCTATAAAGCCTTCATCAGGGGTCTTAACAACATAACATACAAACAAAGTAAGAATAATATATATATTAAAAATCAAAAATTAAGAATTAAAAATTTAAATGATATTAAACACAACATAAAGAACGATGTCTTTAAACAAGAGCATATTACACATAACACAGGAAACAATATTTCAAACAAAATAAAAATAAAAACGGATATTTGGCAAATGTAACATTAGCCATATAAAATATCCATATGCCGGTTATGTTTTTAGACCCCTGATGAAGGCTTTATAGCCGAAACACGGACCGGGTAGGGTCCTAATAAAGTCTACTCGGAGTTTTCATTCTGTGAGTTTTGACTGGTTTCTTGGATTGGATTTTCTTCCACTCTGCATTCGTTCTCCTTGGTGATTTTGTGGAAGGTGTGAACCTCTTCTTTTTTTCTTCTAAAATATACTTCAGACATAGAAAATGCGCTCCTTACATGAGCTTCCCTTGTAAACTGCTCCAGAAATATCCGAGGAGGTCCTTTACAGTAGGAAAAGTCCATTGATCGTTATTAAATGTTGGGTTTTTGCCAGGTTCTCGGGGCCTGGATTGGCCGCTGTCGGAGGCAGAGTGCTGGGCTTGATGGACCTTGGGTCTTTTCCCAGCGTGGCAGTGCTTATGTACTTACTAGTAAAACATGCCCGTTTCTGGAGCAAATGAAACGGGCGCTAGCAAGGTTTTCCTCCCGAACACCCCCCCTCCCCACCCACCCCTTCGGCGTTGTGAAGCCACTGACCACCATTGCTCCGCTCCTCGTCAACGCACGCCACCTTCATCTCCTGAGTCGTGACGCCGTTGTTCCGCCCTCGACGTCATCACGTTTGACGTGAGGGCGGGGCCCAGAGACAGTGATTTCGGTGGCTTCACCACCACGAACCCTTCGAACCCGAAGGAAGTGACACTGACGTCAGTGTCCTCAGAACGTTGAGGGTGAGTTTTATTATATAGGATGTACTTAGGTCTTGAAAGCTTGTGGACGTCATTTCTTTCGGTCGATCTGGTATAAGATATATCAAACTAGTAATAACAAAGCAGTAATCTCTGGCTTTATTTACCTATAAACAACAAATTGAATACAGTTTCATAAAAATGGAAGATCTCTCTCGACCTGCATTCCACAGCCCTTTGATACAAATGTATTTTCAGCCTAACGTGTTTCGACCTTCTGTCTGCATCAGGGGCTCAGTCTGTCCACTGGTGTTCAGAGCAACAGGTCTTGTGGTCACTGGCTAGCAGCAATATACTGCACATGGTTACAGGTTGTCACCATTCGCTTTCCAGAAGATACAGAAACCATCTCTCTTCTGACCACGGTGTCACCCCAACCGCTGGTGCAGTGAGCGTGAAAAACAGTTTGGTTGGTAACGCCTGTATCTTGTGCAAGATACCTGCAGTTCATAAGTGAGAACAAGGCCAGTTACTCTGAATACCAGTGGACAGACTGAGCCCCTGATGCAGGCGGAACGCTGAAATACGTTGGGTTGAAAAAGAGTATTTGTATCAAAGGGCTGTGGGACACTGGTCTGGAGAGATCTGCTGTTTTTATAACACTGTTTTTAATTTGTTTTGGTTTTTTTTCATAGGTAAATAAAGTCGGTGCTTTGTTGTGGCTAGTTCGAGATAGTTTTTTTTTTTTTGTTTGGGACTGGAAACTGCAAGAAGATTGGCCTCTCTTTGTTTTTTAGTCTCGTAAAAGATATCACAACCTCCAGAATGGACGACCTTTCTCTGAACCCTTGCTGGAACAATGCTTTCATCTGTATTTCTGAAGGAAGGCCTCAGGTACGAAGGTTCTACCAAAAAACGCCAGGTGAAAGCAAACTGTTCGGGAGTGGAAAACATGTAGAGAGCCAGGTCTGGTTTTATCCCCATTGGTTCAGTGAACTTGCAGTCCAGCTTTTACTTCTCAGAATGAAACTAAACTAGGACCTATAATTGCACTGAGAGACAGAGAAAGAGATACACAAAGGAGTCAACAAATTTTTCCCCGTTTATAATTTGGCTTCATGGTCTCTGGAAGTAATATATGCATAATAGGAGAGATTGGAGGAGGTGGCCTAGTGGTTAGGGTGGTGGACTCTGGTCCTGAGGAACTGAGTTCGATTCCCACTTCAGGCACAGGCAGCTCCTTGTGACTCTGGGCAAGTCACTTAACCCTCCATTGCCCCATGTAAGCCGCATTGAGCCTGCCATGAGTGGGAAAGCGCAGGGTACAAATGTAACAAAAATAAAATAGATACTATTGGAGATTCTACATGGAATGTTGCTACTATTTGAGATTCTACATGGAATGTTGCTACTCTTGGAGATTCTACATGGAATGTTGCTATTCCACTAGCAACATTCCATGTAGAAGGCTGCGCAGGCTTCTGTTTCTGTGAGGCTGACGTCCTGCACGTCAGACTCACAGAAGCAGAAGCCTGCGCGGCCACATTGGTGATCTGCAAGGGCCGACTTCTACATGGAATGTTGCTAGTGGAATAGCAACATTCCATGTAGAATCTCAAATAGTAGCAACAGTGGAGGAGTGGCCTAGTGGTTAGGGTGGTGGACTTTGGTCCTGAGGAACTGAGTTCAATTCCTGGCACAGGCAGCTCCTTGTGATTCTGGGGAAGTCACTTACACCCTCCATTGCCCCATGTAAGCTGCATTGAACCTGTCATGAGTGGGAAAGCGCAGGGTACAAATGTAACAAAAATAAAATAAAAAAAATAGGTGATGGGTGAAAGCCCCTGGGTGTGTGTGTATTGGGGGGGGGGGGGGGGCATATGATCTGCTGGGTGACAAAATTGGGTTTTTCTTGTACTGCAATCCCCCCCCCCTCACTAATCAGTTTCCATCCATTGTATTTACCACTCTAACTGCACCAAATCAGCCTCAGTTAAGTATTTGTGGTTGATATTGGGTATCTGGATTTTCAGAAGGAGTTTGACAAAGTACCTAATGAAAGACTCCAAAGGAAATTGGAAAGTCATGAGATAGGAGGTGGTGTCCTATTGTGGATTAAAAACTGGTTAAAAGATAGAAAACAGAGAGTAGGGTTAAATGGTCAGTATTCTCAATGGAGAAGGGTAGTTAGTGGGGTTCCCCAGGGGTCTGTGCTGGGACCGCTGCTTTTTAACATATTTATAAATGACCTAGAGATGGGAGTAAGTAGTGATGTAATTAAATTTGCTGACGACACAAAGTTATTCAAAGTTGTTAAATCGCGAGAGGATTGTGAAAAAATACAAGAGGACCTTACGAGATTGGGAGACTGGGCATCTAAATGGCAGATGACTTTTAATGTGAGCAAGTGCAAAGTGATGCATGTGGGAAAGAGGAACCCGAATTATAGCTACATCATGCAAGGTTCCACGTTAGGAGTCACAGACCAAGAAAGGGATCTGGGTGTCGTCATTGATGATACGTTGAAACCTTCTGCTCAGTGTGCTGCTGCGGCTAAGAAAGCAAATAGAATGTTAGGTAGTATTAGGAAAGGAATGGAAAACAAAAATGAGGATGTTATAATGCCTTTGTATCGCTCCATGGTGCGACCGCACTTTGAATATTGCGTTCAATTCTGGCGCTGCATCTCAAAAAAGATATAGTAGAATTAGAAAAGGTACAGAGAAGGGTGACGAAAATGATAAAGGGGATGGGACGACTTCCCTATGAGGAAAGGCTAAAGCGACTAGGGCTCTTCAGCTTGGAGAAAAGGCGGCTGAGGGGAGATGTGATAGTAACTAGTAAAAAAGGCCCGTTTCTGACAGAAATGAAACGGGCGCTAGCAAGGTGTTCCTCGCAGTTGCAGCTTGGCCTCCAGCCTCCCTCCCTGTCATGTGAATTACAGGGCCCCCTCCCGGTTGTCGGAGTTGCATGCTCCCCTGGTCTCGGAGTTGTTGCTGACCCTCCCTCGTTCTCTGTTGTCTGAGTTGCAGGACGCCCTCTGTGTCCTCCGAGTTCAAGGGCCAGCCCCTGGTCATTGGCGGCCTCGCTGTCCTCCTTTACACGCGAGGGCAGAGCAATGGGAATATTATTAGAAACCAAGCCATGCAGACGTATAACGTTGGAGATGGAAAATATTATAATAGGATTGTTGAAAAGAGAAAGGGGACCACGAAACAGTAAAATGTTTAATAGAAATATAATGTTTGTTTACATTTGCAAGATTTCTTTATAAACAATATTTTTTGTGAAAACTTTGTTACAAAGAGGTAAAAGCTTTCCTTGTTCAGGACCATCTATGACTTTTACAATTGCATCAGAAGATGTTCGAACTCATGAAAAAGCTACACTGAGACACAGAGTGTGAGAGAAAGAGTGAGAAAGTATATCTTTGAGAGAGAGTGGGTATGTGACAGAGTGTGTGTGTGAGATAGAGTGGGTGTGTGAGAATGACACTGTGTGCGAGTGTGTATGTGAGACAGAGAGATAGTGTGTGAGAGACAGATACAGTGTGTGTGAGAGACAGAGAGAGAGAGAGTGTGAGAGAGTGTGTGTGATACAGTATGTGCGAGTGTGTGAGACAGAGAGACTGAATGTGTGACAGAGTGACTGTGAAAGATAGAGAGTGAATGTGAGAGAGAGTGTGAGATGGAGACTGAGTGTGTGAGATGGAGACTGAGTGTGTGAGACGGAGAGTGAGTGTGAGAGAGTGTGTGTGATACAGTATGTGCGAGTGTGTGAGACAGACTGAATGTGTGACAGAGTTATTAGGAAGGGTATGGAGTCCAGGTGTGCGGATGTTATAATGCCGTTGTATCGCTCCATGGTGCGACCGCACCTGGAGTATTGTGTTCAGTACTGGTCTCCATATCTCAAAAAAGATATAGTAGAATTGGAAAAGGTACAGCGAAGGGCGACGAAAATGATAGTGGGGATGGGACGACTTTCCTATGAAGAGAGGCTGAGAAGGCTAGGGCTTTTCAGCTTGGAGAAGAGACGGCTGAGGGGAGATATGATAGAAGTGTATAAAATAATGAGTGGAATGGATCGGGTGGATGTGAAGCGACTGTTCACGCTATCCAAAAATACTAGGACTAGAGGGCATGAGTTGAAGCTACAGTGTGGTAAATTTAAAACGAATCGGAGAAAATTTTTCTTCACCCAACGTGTAATTAGACTCTGGAATTCGTTGCCGGAGAACGTGGTACGGGCGGTTAGCTTGACGGAGTTTAAAAAGGGGTTAGATAGATTCCTAAAGGACAAGTCCATAGACCGCTATTAAATGGACTTGGAAAAATTCCGCATTTTTAGGTATAACTTGTCTGGAATGTTTTTACGTTTAGGGAGCGTGCCAGGTGCCCTTGACCTGGATTGGCCACTGTCGGTGACAGGATGCTGGGCTAGATGGACCTCTGGTCTTTCCCAGTATGGCACTACTTATGTACTTATGTACTTATGACTGTGAAAGATAGAGAGTGAATGTGAGAGAGAGTGTGAGAAAAAGAGTGAGTGTGTGAGATGGAGACTGAGTGTGTGAGACGGAGACTGAGTGTGTGAGACAGAGAGTGAGTGTGAGAGACAGTGTGTGACTGATTGAGAGAAAGAGTGTGAGAGTGTGTGAGACAGAGAGAGATTGTGTGCAACTGTGTGAGAGAGTAAGTGTGTGAGACAGAGTGAGTGTCTGAGAGTGTGTGAGAGTGAGTGACATAAGTGTGTGTGTGAGAGACAGAGAAATAGTGTGAGAGACAGTGTGAGAGGCAGCAGGGCCCCCCTTCCGGCCGAGGTGCAGGCACCCCTCCCTCCCCCCACCTCTCGTCTCTGGACCCCCCCAGCATCTCATGTCAGGACCCCCTCCCCCCCTCTATGTGGTCTCTGGACTCCCCCCCAGAAGTCTCAGGACCCCCTCCCCCTCCCTGTCTCAGGTCTCAGGACCCCCCTCCCCCCTCCTCTGTGGTCTGAGGCCCCCCCTCCCCCGGTCTGATGTCCCTCCTCTTCTGTGGTCTCAGGACCCCCCCCCCCGGCTGTCTGTTCTCAGGACCCCCATCCGGTCTCAGGACCCCTCCCCCCCTCTCATCTCAGGACCCCCTCCCCCCTCCACTGTCGTCTCAGTACCCCCCTCCCTCCCCTCCCCTCTGGCCTCAGGAACCCCTAGGGTAGACGTGAAGAATCTTTTTACTCTTTCCAAAAATACTAGGACTAGGGGGCATTCAATGAAGCTACAAAGTAGTAAATTTAAAATGAATCAGAGAACATTTTTCTTCACCCAACCTGTAATTAAACTCTGAAAGTCATTGTCAGAGAATGTGGTAAAGGCTTAGGGGGTTTTAAAAAATATTTGGATGGCTTCCTAAAGGAAAAGTCCATAGACCATTATTAAGATGGAGTTGGGGAAACTCTACTACATATTTCTGGGATAAGCAGCATAAAATGTTTTGTACTTTTTTGGGATCTTGCCAGGTATTTGTGACCTGTATTGGCCACTGTTGGAAACAGGATTCTGGGCTTGATGGATGTTTGGTCTGTCCCAGTATGGCGATACTTATGTAGTTATGGTTTATGAACAAATTTGTCACTGAAATTTTTTGGAGACTGTCTCAATAGAGCCTAACAAATTATTTGCCTATGGTTTATGGCTATAGTTCATGGTTTATTGATTTGCTAGCCGTTAAGCCCGTTAAAACGGGCGAGATTTCCAGCTACCCTCCTCGCCGCCGCTCCCTCCCCCCTCCATACCGGGCCCCCTGCACTGACCTGACAGCGCCTCTCACCTCCGCGATCTGCTGCTGCCTGCAGCGCTTCCACATGGAGGTGAGAGGCGCTGTCAGGTCAGTGCAGGGGGTGGTATATCAGGTCCCATTTCCCTTTCCCTATTTGAGATTCTACATGGAATGTTGCTACTATTGGAGATTCTGTTGCTACTATTGGAGATTCTACATGGAATGTTGCTACTATTGGAGATTCTGTTGCTACTATTTGAGATTCTACATGGAATGTTAATGTTGCTATTCCACTAGGAACATTCCATGTAGAAGCCTGCCCTTGCAGATCAGCAACGCGGCCGCGCAGGCTTCTGTTTCTTTGAGTCTGATGCGTACGTGCAGGACGTCAGACTCACAGAAACGGAGGCCTGCGCGGCCGCATTGCTGATCTGCAAGGGCAGGCTTCTACATGGAATGTTGCTAGTGGAGGAGTAGCCTAGTGGTTACTGCAGCGGACTCTGATCCTGGGGAACTGGGTTTAATTCCCACTGCAGCTCCTTGTGACTCTGGGCAATTCACTTAACCCTCCATTGCCCCTGGTACAAAATAAGTACCTGAATATATGTAAACCGCTTTGAATGTAGTTGCAAAAACCTCAGAAAGTGGTATCTCAAGTCCCATTTCCCTTTCCCTTATGACATCACAATATCAGAAGTGAGCCAAGTATTGGGCAATCAAGCCATTGTGACATCACTGATGAGGTTGGCTCTTATTGGTGGAATGAGTTGAGGAGTAGCCTAGTGGTTAGTGCAGTGGACTTTGATCCTGGGGATCTGAGTTCCATTCCCACTGCAGCTCCTTGTGACTCTGGGCAAGTCACTTAAGCCTCCATTGCCCCAGGTACAAATAAGTACCTGCATATAATATGTAAGCCACATTGAACCTGCTATAAGTGGGAAAGCGTGGGGTACAAATGTAACAAAAATTAAAAAAAAAAACAAAATTCCCCATGTGGCCTTGTATCCCAGTAGTACCTCTACAAATCAAACTGAATTGTTTCCTGCATGTTGATGTCAGCAGCTGAGCTGTGTGGTGCATCTACGCTTGTCCACCATTTCAAGCTTGATTTATCTGCTCAAAATATTCCCATGACGACAAATCATTTCAAGATCTCGGGCATCTTTTGTGCCTTTCCCTTCTTGTCCCACAAACTCAACATCAGCCGTCCGTAATTCCAGTGTATCTTTCTGTCGACTACTGCTTCCAAAGCCATCAAAATCGTTGCCCAGAACCCATGCAACTCCGGGCATTTCAAAAAAGAATGGATCCAAATGACGGCATATCTCATCCTCCCCTAGACCTATGCGCTAACTCTAATCCTGGTAGTCTAGTTTTCCAGTTATTTATTTTGAAATTTGTTTATTATTTTGCATGAGATTAAATACATTTTACAAGTTCTTCTAATTCTCCAATTCTGTTCTAATCTATAAACTATATAAAGGCCTGGTTTACGAACAGTGATCATTCCCAATCTCAATACAGTGCTCTGTATAATAACAAACTTTAACTTTATCTCATCAGAATTTCCTCACCCCACCCTCCAGGGCCGTGCCGATGCGGTAAGCGGGGTAAGCACCGCAGGAGGGCGCCCACCTCTGGAGGGTGCCGCCGCAGTGCTTACCCTCGCCCCGTGACGCCGAGGCCTTTAAATCTTTTACTTGCAGTCGCAGCAGCGTCTGTGAAAACGGAGCGCTGCCGACGTCTCCCTTCCCTTGCACTCGTTGGTTCCCTCAGTGTCCCACCTTCTTCTGACGTCAGAAGAAGGCGGACACTGAGGGAACCAAGAGCGCGAAGGGAAGGGAGACGTCGGCAGCGCTCCGTTTTCACAGACGCTGCTGCGACTGCAAGTAAAAGATATAAAGGCCCCCAGGGCGCACAGCGATCATCTTCACGGGGGGGGGGGGGGGGGAGAGGGGCGCGCGCGCGCCAACTGTTCTTCTGCCGGGGGGGGGGGCGCCAACAGTTCGTCTGCGGGGGGGGGGGGGCGGCATAGACCCTTGGCACGGGCCTGCCACCCTCCACTCTATCCCCATCTCCATCCCCCCTCCCCACCTCCCATCTCCCGCCCTCAACCCTTTGTTTAGTAAGGTCTATTCTTCTTGAATATAGCATTGACCATTTCTCACATATTTAAGATACGTCCTCTACCCCCTGGGGGGATTGTCTGCCAAAACGGGGTCCACAGTCGATAGAAGTCTTTGTCTGTGAATCTCCGTTCTCCTGTATAATCTGCTAGTCTCTTTTCGAATTTCATGTAATCCATTAACAATCCACGCCACTGCTGCAGGGTCGGCTCTTTGTTTGTAATCCACTCTGTGAGAACACGTTTTTTTCGCTGCCATTACGGCTCTATGAGTAAATCCCTTGAAGCCTGCTAAAGTTGGTCGAACTATCCTTGGTCTTCCGAACAACAACAGCGGCCCTTTCTTCCATGTGGCGCCCCACATACTGGATGTCGTTTGTATTACTCTGGTCCAAAATCTTTGTATTTTTGAGCAAGACCAGAACATGTGCCCTAGCGTCGCGCCCTGCATCCCGCACTTGGGGCATGCACCGTCAGGAGAGACTCCCATATGGAAGGCCCTCCTTGGTGGGATGTAAGTTCTTAATGCAAATTTGTATTCCATTTCACAATATTGGACCATCTTTGATGATCTTTGCGTCAAATAAATGTGTTCCTGTAGTATTTGAGGCGTTAAGGTCATTAGCAGTTCCTCCGTCCATGCCTAGGCCAGTGTCACATAGTCTATTTCTTCTATCATGTCTCTTAAATGTCTATGATGCATTGTCAATGACACTCTACCCTGTGCCCTTAATGAAAAGGCTGAGGAAATCTCCTCCTGCACATCTGTCTTCCGCAGCCTAGTGCAATCACTTGTACTCAGTCATCTGGATTACTGCAACTCACTATACGCAGGATGCAAAGAACAAATACTGAGAAAACTTCAAACAGCCCAGAACACAGCAGCCAGACTCATTTTCGGAAAACCAAAATACGAAAGTGCAAAACCCTTACGCAAGAAACTTCACTGGCTCCCACTCAAGGAACGTATCACCTTTAAAGTATGCACCTTAGTTCACAAAATCATTCACGGCAAAGCCCCTGCGTACATGTCTGACTTAATAGACCTGCCACCTAGAAACGCCAAAAGATCATCCCGAACCTTCCTCAACCTCCACTTCCCTAAGTGCAAAGGCATAAAATACAAAGCACTGCATGCATCAACCTTCTCCCATATGAGCACGCAGTTCTGGAACACACTACCACGCAGCCTGAAGACGACCTACGAACTAACCGACTTCCGCAAACTATTGAAGACTCATCTCTTTGAGAACATCTACTGCAAGGACCAAAACACATGAATTCACACACACTATAGAAAAGCACCAATTCACTCTCTTCTGAATTCTCTTCCCCATACTGTCACCACACTCAAAACCACACTCACAGACAAAACTGTTACACCCTAAAGTCCTTTCGTTATTGTCCCATCGCCCTATCATTTCCCCATTGTCACATTCCATTGCTTTGTTCTTAGATGATATTTTGACTTTGACCTTATCTTCACACAACTCTTCACAACGCACCCATAATCATATTATGACCAATTGTATTTCTACTTTCACAACGTATTGTAAGCCACACTGAGCCCGCAAATAGGTGGGAAAATGTGGGTTACAAATGCAATAAAATAAAAAATAAATAAAAATAAAATCTTCTGTGAGGCATTCCCAGGGCAAGCTGTTTATATAATGTCTCAATTGCCAGTAGTGGAATCTATCACTTTGATCAAATGTAAACTGGGCCTGAAGCTCCACGAATGGCCTGGTTCTTCCCTCTGATGTCAAAACCTGATATAGGTACACCAGTCCTCTCTACTGCCATTGGCTAAATCTACGGTGTAGAGTTCCCGGTGGGAATTGTGGGTTATTGCAAATTGCTTGAAATGGCGTAATTCGTCCAGAAAAATGATGATGACGGCAAACCTACTTCCAGACCGCCTTTGCTGTGGGCATTATATGAGATTGTTGTAGGACTTTAGAAGCCTGACAGCCTCCCACATGCAACATAGTTTTCCAGTTATAATGTGACTCGTGGTGTCCACTGCGTGTCGTGTTATAGAATTTGCACAGTAATGAGCTGCTTTACATACATTTGCATGTTTTACATTCGTTACTCTGTAACCTGCAGTGACTTAGTTATAATTATGGTACAGCACTTAAAGTCATGTTTGTGCCCTTTAACATGTGTTAAGGGGGAAATAATGCAACTTAGAGCCCTAACACAGCTTGATAACTCCCCCCACCCCTTTGTGGGGAAAAAAAATGAATTAGCATATTACAATTTGTTATACTGCGTGTTCTACTGCAACCAAATAGCACTAGAGAAACATGGAGGGGCATAATCGAAAGGGACGTCCTCGCAGGACGTCCCGGTGAAGGGGCGGGGAAACCTGTACTATCGAAACAAGATGGCCGTCCATCTTTCGTTTCGATAATGCGGTCGGGGATGCCCAAATCGTGAAATTTAGGTCGACCTTAGAGATGGTTGTCCTTAGAGATGGTCGTCCCCAATTTTCGGCGATAATAGAAACCGAGGACGCCCATCTCAGAAACGACAAAATCCAAGCCATTTGGTCATGGGAGGAGCCAGCATTCATAGTGCACTGGTCCCCCTGACATGCCAAGACACCAACCGGGCACCCTAGGGGGCACTGCAGTGGACTTCAGAAATTGGTCCCAGGTGCATAGCTCCCTTACCTTGTGTGCTGAGCCCCCCAACCCACAAACCCACTCCCCACAACTGTACGCCACTACCCTAGCCCTAAGGGGTGAAGGGGGGCACCTAGATGTGGGTACAGTGGGTTTGTGGTGGGTTTTGAAGGGCTCACATTTACCACCACAAGTGTAACAGGTAGGGGTGGATGGGCCTGGGTCCGCCTGCCTGAAGTGCACTGCACCCACTAAAACTGCTCCAGGGACCTGCATACTGCTGTCAGGGAGCTGGGTATGACATTTGAGGCTGGCATAGAGGCTGGAAAAAATACTTAAAAAAATTTTTTTTGAGGGTGGGAGGGGGTTAGTGACCACTGGGGGGGGAGTAAGGGGAGGTCATCCCCAATTCCCTCCGGTGGTCATCTGGGCACATTTTTGTGGCTTGGTCATAAGAAAAAAAGGATCAGGTAAAGTCGTCCAAGTGTTCGTCAGGGACGCCCTTCTTTTTTCCATTATCGGTCGAGGACGCTCATGTGTTAGACACGCCCCAGTCCCGCCTTAGCTACGCCTTCGACACGCCCCCATGAACTTTGGTCGTCCCTGCAATGGAAAGCAGTTGAGGATGCCTAAAATCGGCTCTCGATTATGCCGGTTTGGGCGACTGTGAGAAGGACGCCCATCTTGCGATTTGTGTTGAAAGATGGGCGTCCTTCTCTTTCGAAAATAAGCCTGATAGTGATTTTATTTTGTTTGTTTTTATTGTAAACCACTTTGATTTAAACAGTTTATAAATGTGTAAAATAGATTGATTTTTTTTTTTACTAAAAACTAACCCGTTTAAAAAGGCATACCCTACGAATCCAACATAAATGCCTGATCTCTGCAACACAACAAAACTAAAGAACGTAATGGACATAACACAACTCTTCCGTTCTACGATTCCCTAGTGTGGCTGGGCCACATGAACTTTACCTACCACAACATCGCTTTGTATTTGTTTACACCGGAGTCTGTAATGCCTCCCCAGGACTATGTAAGCCACATTGAGCCTACAAATAGGTGGGAAAATGTGGGATACAAATGTAACAAATAAATAAATAAATAAATAAAATAAATACTCGTTTCAAAAGTACAAAGACTAGGGGACACTCAAGGAAGTTACATGGAAATACTTTTAAAACAAATAGGAGGAATTATTTTTTCACTCAACGAATAGTTAAGCTCTGGAACTCTTTGCCAGAGGATGTGGTAACAGCGGTTAGCGTATCTGGGTTTAAAAAAGGTTTGGACAAGTTCCTGGAGGAAAAGTCCATAGTCTGCTACTGAGACAGACATGGGGAAGCAACTACTTGCTCTGGGATTTGTAGCATGGAATGTTTCCATGATTTGAGTTTCTGCCAGACCTGGCTTGTCCACTGTTGGAAGCAGGATACTGGGCTAGATGGACCATTGCTCTGACTCAGTATGTCTCCTCTTATGTTGTTATAAATAAATAAATAAATAAATGCAACCACATACAAATTAAGGGGCAACTGAAATAGGTAGATTGCTGCTAAGCTACTGGAGATCTTCTGTACTTATAACCGTTTTGCCTTCATTTTTGGCCAACTCTCTTATGGAATTGCTGAACAATTCATATAGTACCACGTTAGAAGCCTCATGTTGAGAAGCAAATAGGAGGCCATGATTCAGAGTCTTTGTGTATTTTTGTATCCATTTGCATTCATGTTGCATCTGAACATGTTGAAAATACGTTCTCTTAGGACAGCCACTATGATTTTGTTGAAATTAGAATGTGGTACGAATGCCCCATCACTGTATTCTTGCCTCGCAAGTAGGAAAGACATGTTTGATCTTCAGTCTGATTCGCTTGACTAAAAGGAAGAGGAAACCTCCACAGCAATATATAAGGCACATAGAGAGTGGAGACGGCCAAGGAGGAGGGCACAAGAAGATGTCCACTCAGGAGACCATCAACCATGTTTAACAAGCTTTATTGGTCACAACCTCTCGGCGGAATGTGTCTGAAGACCCAACACAGCTGCGTTTCAGCAACATGCCTGCGTAAGGGTCCAGATAATCCACAGTGTTTGAAGGCTGGATATATGCACACAGAATCCAAAAGCCAGAAAAAGACCAAACATAAAAGATGTTCCAATCTTTAAAGCAAAACTCATTAGAGCTTGTGTGATCAGCTGACAGTGTTAACTGATTATGCTTCTAATACCCTTCTCCTTGGCCATCTCAACTCCCTGTGTACCTATAAATGAGCTTGACTATCTATTTTGATGCTTAAGTACTATGAATGATTTGAGCCCTTTCCTTTTCATACGTGGAGAGGATACTACAGAAATGTTTGCCCTTCGGCCAGGCTTATGTTGTGTTTGTGCTGTGCCAACAAACTTTAATATACTGGACCTTCAGGTTGAAAAGATGCCTACTTTGTGAAGAATATAAGGTGGCAGAAATTGTGGCTAAATTGAAGCCGTGGCCACTTATATGTGCTCAGGAGCAGACATACAGTGGATTCCATAAGTGTATAAGTATTTCCACACTGGGACAGACCAAAAGTCCATCAAGCCCAGCATCCTGTTTCCAACAGTGGCCAATCCAGGTCACAAATACCTGGCAAGATCCCGAAAAAGTTCAATACATTTTATGCTGCTTATCCCAGAAATAAGCAGTGGATTTTCCCCAAGTCAATTTAATAATGGTCTATGGACTTTTCCTTTAGGAATCCGTCCAGACCTTTCTTAAACCCTGCTAAGCTAACCGCCTTTACCACATTCTCTGGCAACGAATTCCAGAGTTTATTTACATGTTGAGTGAAGAAAAAATTTCTCCGATTCGTATTAAATTTACTACTTTGTAGCTTCATCGCATGCCCCCTAGCCCTAGTATTTTTGGAACGAGTAAACAAACGATTCATGTCCACCCGCTTTTTTTGTTACATTTGTACCCCGAGCTTTCCCACTCATGGCAGGCTCAATGCAGCTTACATGGGGCAATGGAGGGTTAAGTGCCTTGCCCAGAGTCACAAGGAGCTGCCTGTGCCTGAAGTGGGAATCAAACTCAGTTCCTCAGGACCAAAGTCCACCACCCTAACCACTAGGCCACTCCACTCATTATTTTATAGACCTCTATCATATCTCCCCTCAGCCGTCTTTTATCCAAGCTGAAGAGCCCTAAACACTTCAGCCTTTCCTCATAGGGAAGTCGTCCCATCCCCTTTATCATTTTCATCGCCCTTCTCTGTACCTTTTCTAATTCCACTATATCTTTTTTGAGATGCAGCGACGAGAATTGAACACAATATTTATGTATTTATTTGTACCATTTGTATCCCACATTTTCCCACCTATTTGCAGGCTCATTGTGGCTTACAGAGTACCTTAAGGGCGTTCGCCAATTCTGGTATAAACAGTTACACAGTGATGTTATGGTAGGATAAGGTTCATATGGAACAAACATATAAGTATACAGAGGCATTATAACGTCCTCATTTTTGTTTTCCATTCCTTTCCTAATAAAACCTAACATTCTATTTGCTTTCTTGGCCGCTGCAGCACACTGAGCAGAGGGTTAATTGGGTTAATTGGAACACATCATTAGGACTATAGTACATTGTCCCAATTAAGCGGCTGCCCGAAAGTTGACAGCTTACCATTAAAAAGAGAGTCAGATAAAAATCAAAACAATTATTTATTGTCTAAACAGGAAAGTGGAAGAAAAAAAACCCAGTACAGTTTAATTTCAAATGTTACATTTGTTTGGTAACACAAAAGTTGAAATAAAGGAAAAGAAAATATTTAAATTTGCATAAATTAAAAGAAATGTTTCTCATTCAAAACAGCGTTAATGTTGGAGGTATCGATCGAGCGCACCTTGATGAGCTGTCTTCATTGACTGCAGCTGGACTCTATATCGAGCAGTAACCGGACCTGCCCGCATTGCCTTCCTACATGAAAAAAAAAGTTTTATTCCAGAAATAAATCTCCTGCATCCTGGTTTGCCACTTGTTCACACTCAGTCGTGTCACCCTCTTTGTTTTCCTGATTTTCTGAAGTCACCATATGTTGGGCTGAAATTTACTCAACGACTTCATCCTCACACCCCTCCTTTTCATTGTAGCCTTGAAGATTGTTGTCAATGGAAGAAAAGTCTTCATAGTTTTGTACACGATGAGCTTCCATAACATAATTTTCATTATTCATAGCATTTTCATTTTCAGCCTTATCCTGTATGTAAGCTCTTTGAGCAGGGACTGTCTTTCTTCTATGTTTGTGCAGCGCTACGTACGCTTTGTAGCGCTATAGAAATGCTAAATAGTAGTAGTAGTAGTATGTCCGTTCCAAGGTGTTTAATCCCGCGGTGAGCAAAGCAATGCTGAACGGTTGTGCTGCTAACATTTCGCCAGCTATCAGCAACAAACTGCACTGCTTGTGAAAGATCGATCTTTGCATGGACTTCTTTTGCTGTTGATTTGCTGTTGATGATGTTGTCAGCAGATTTTCTTCTATAGCTTCAAGGATATAAGTTATCAGTTTGGCACGGAATAAGGTCTTCAGATTTTTTATGATTCCCAGGTCCATTGGTTGCACCAGAGATGTGATGTTGGGACACAGAAATTCCACCTGGATGTTTTTCAAGTGGGTGCGCTGCTTAATCCTCCTAGCCCTCCTCTGTAATTTATTTATTTAGATTTTGCTCACACCTTTTTCAGTAGTAGCTCAAGGTGAGTTACATTCAGGTACACTGGATATTTCTCTGTCCAAGGAGGGCTCACAATCTAAGTTTGTACCACCTGAGGCAATGGAGGGTTAAGTGAGTTGCCCAAGATCACAAGGAGCAGCAGTGGGATTTGAACCGGCCAACTCTGGATTGCAAGACCAGTGCTCTAACCACTAGGCCACTCCTCCACTCAATGTCCCAACTCATTAACAAGATCTTAAAAATTTCCAGTGTCATCCATGCATTTTTATTAGCATGATACAGAACAGGTAAACTTTCCATATTGATCTCTTTAAAATGCTGCGGCTTTGCACTTTTTCCTATAACCAGTAGCTTACGTTTATCGGTTTCCGACATTATGGAACAGCATAACTCTTATTACACGATCCATAGCTTTCTTTGAGCCCAACAGTGTTGTGTGTTTATAGGTCAGGGATCCATTAGTTGTGGTATGGTAGGATTGCCATGTTTCGTTGACGTTGTAGATGTCATCCACACAAAAGTTACAAAGTAATCGTGGAAGTTATGTGGCTTTCCATTGTTCAGCGCACATAGCGTCAGCACTGTCCTCACCATGTGACCTCTTAAACTTTATCCCAAACCTACATTTCCATCATGACAACCAGTCATCTGTTGCTTTAAAATCGTTGTGATCGAGTTTTCTAGCTAACTCATCTGACTTGTTTTTTTCATATTGGTTCACTCACACGAACACCCAACATAGTAAATTATGGTAGATAAAGACCTGAACAGTCCATCCAGTCTGCCCAACAAGATAAACTCTTTTTATATGGTATGTGATACTTTATATGTATACCCCAGTTTGATTTGTCCTTGCCTTTCTCAGGGCACAGACCGTAAAAGTCTGCCCTGCACTGTTCCTGTACTAAAAGTTCTGAAGCTAACGTTGAAGCCCCTTAAAATGTAAACTCTAGCCCATCCCTATCTATTCAGTCACGATCAGGGCGCAGACTGTACAAGTCCGCCAACACTGGTTTTACTCTCCAATTACTGGTGTTGCCACCCAGTATCCGCTAAGATTCCGTGGATCCATTCCTTCTAAACAGGATTCCTTTGTGTTTATCCCACGCACGTTTGAATTCCATTATTTTATTTTATTTTTGTTACATTTGTATCCCGCACTTTCCCACTCATGGCAGGCTCAATGCAGCTTACATGGGGCAATGGAGGGTTAAGTGACTTGCCCAGAGTCACAAGGAGCTGCCTGTGCCTGAAGTGGGAATCGAACTCAGTTGCTTAGTTCCCCAGGACCAAAGTCCACCACCCTAACCACTAGGCCACTCTCCACTCCATTACTGTATTAATCTTCACCACCTCCTGCGGGAGGGCATTCCACATATCTACCACTCTTTACGTGAAAAAATACTTCCTGACATTACTCCTGAGTCTGCCCCCTTTCAACCTCAATTCGTGTCCTCTACTTCTACCACCTTCTCGTCTCCGGAAAAGGTTCATTTGCGGATTAATACCTTTCAAATATTTGAATGTCTGTATCATGTCACCCGTTTCTCCTTTTCTCCTTTTCTCCAAGGTATACATGTTTAAGTCGGCAAGTCTCTCCTCATACGGTTTACAACGCAAATCCCATACTATTTTTGTAGCTTTTCTTTGCACCGCTTCCAGTCTTTTTACATCTTTAGCAAGATACGGCCTCCAAAACTGAACACAATACTCCAAGTGGGGCCTCACCAATGACTTGCAGAGGGGCATCAACACCTCCTTCTACTGTTCCTGTTCCTTGATTCAGGGCGTCTTCTACATTGGGATTCATACCGTCATGCTTCCGTTTTTGGGAAACGCCCTGTTCCCTGTCAGTTAAAGTTTACTCATTTATCAGTTTGTCTTGTTGTATAACGCGTGCTGTTGTGGATTTTGGCACGCCTGTAATCTCTGCCAGTTGGAGCTGACTGGTGTTTGGCATTTTTTTCTAGCAAGCCAATTTTGTCTTTGAGTGTTAGATCTTACTTTGGCATTTTTTTAGCGCACGCCACAGATGGAACACGACACATTCCACAGTAATACACAAATGTGACAGCCCATATAAACTTCAGGGGTTGGTGACATATCAATGATGTTTTACATATGTTACTGGCCCAAGGGTTGATAGTGGGGTCCCGCAGGGGTCTGTGCTGGGACCGCTGCTTTTTAACATATTTATAAATGATCTAGAGATGGGAGTAACTAGTGAGATAATTAAATTTGCTGATGACACAAAGTTATTCAAAGTTGTTAAATCATAAGATTGTGAAAAATTTGCAAGAGGACCTTATGAGATTGGGAGACTGGGCATCTAAATGGCAGATGACGTTTAATGTGAGCAAGTGCAAAGTGATGCATGTGAGAAAGAGAAGGTGGTAGAACAAGAGGACATGAAATGAGATTGAAGGGGGGCAGACTCAGGAAAGATGTCAGGAAGCATTTTTTCACGGAGAGGGTGGTGGACGCTTGGAATGCCCTCCCGCGGGAGGTGGTGGAGATGAAAACGGTAACGGAGTTCAAACATGCGTGGGATATGCATAGAGGAATCCTGTGCAGAAGGAATGGATCCTCAGAAGCTTAGCTGAAATTGGGTGGCGGAGCAGGTGGGGGGAAGAGGGGGTGGTGGTTGGGAGGCGAGGATAGGGGAGGGCAGACTTGTACGGTCTGTACCAGAGCTGGTGATGGGAGGCGGGACTGGTGGTTGGGAGGCGGGAAATACTGCTGGGCAGGTCTGTACCCTGAAAAGGACAGGTACAAATTCAAGGTAAGGTATATACATATCAGTTTGTCTTGGGCAGACTGGATGGACCATGCAGGTCTTTTTCTGCCGTCATCTACTATGTTACTATGTTACTATGAACTATAGCTAAGTGATGCAAGGTTCCACAATAGGAGTCACGGACCAAGAAATGGATCTAGGTGTCGTTGTTGACGATCCGTTGAAATCGTCTGCTCAGTGTGTAGCGGCGGTGAAGAAAGCAAATAAATGTTAGGTATTAGGAAAGGAATGGAAAACAAAAATAAGGATGTTATAATGCCTTTGTATCGCTCCATGGTGCGACTGCACCTTGAATACTGTGTGCAGTTCTGGTCACTGTATCTCAAAAAAGATATAGTGGAATTAGAAAAGGTACAGAGAAGGGCGACAACAATGATAAAGGGGATGGGATGACTTCCCTATGAGGAAAGGCTAAAGCAACTAGGGCTCTTCAGCTTGGAGAAAAGGCAGTTGAGGGGCAGGGCCGGTCAAACCCGGTAAGCGGGGTAAGCACCGCAGGGGGGCGCCTGCCTTCAAGGGCGCCGCCATACCGCGCCGCCCTTGGTGCTTTAAATCTTTAATTTACCTCAGTTCCAGCAGCCGCGTCATTTGAAAGCCCTGCCCTGTCTCTAGCCTTCCCTCCCTTCGTTAGTTCGTTCCGCAGTCCCGCCTTCTGATGTCATTTCCTCGAGGGCGGGACTCTGAGGGAACGAACTCACGAAGGGAAGGAAGGCTAGAGACAGGGCAGGGCTTTCAAATGACGCGGCTGCTGGAATGGAGGTAAATTAAAGATTTAAAGCACCAAGGGCGGCGCGGTATGACGTGGGATGGGGCGAAGGAGAATCGCTGGACAGGGGCAGGGTGGGAGAAGAGAGAAAGGAGATTGGGGGGGGCACCAACTCATAGTCTGCTGGGGGGCGCCAGAGACCCTAGGACCGGCCCTGCTGAGGGGAGATATGATAGAGGTCTATAAAATAATGAGTGGAGTGGAACGGGTAGACGTGAATCGTTTGTTTACTCTTTCCAGTAATACCAGGACTAGGGGTGACTGGCAACTGCCAAACTGGGAGGGAAGCGAGAGAGAGATGCCGAATTGGGGG
Source organism: Microcaecilia unicolor (assembly GCF_901765095.1). Lineage (NCBI taxonomy): Eukaryota > Metazoa > Chordata > Amphibia > Gymnophiona > Siphonopidae > Microcaecilia > Microcaecilia unicolor. Next base: position 246,956 of record NW_021963008.1, read on the forward strand.
TGGGCAGGAGAGGAAAGGAGAGAAGTAAATACTGGAGAAAAAGGTGCTTTAGTGTGTGAGCTGGAGAAGAGGGTCAAATGCGTGTGTCATACGTTGAATGCGTGTGACTTGGCATGTTTGGGTAAGCTGCTCCTCTCTTCTGCACCCCGGTGTCCTTTAAACTTGTGTTCCATCCTGGCTGGCTGCAGCACTGAAAGTAAGCTGTCTGTGGGCGGTCCACGGAGCCTTCTCTCTGCCGGTCCCACCTCCTCTAATTCTACTTCCTGTTTCTGGAGGAGGTGAGACTGCAGAGGGAAGGCCCTGCAGACCGCCCACAGACAGCCTGCTTTCAATGCTGCAGCTGGCCAGAATGGAAGGCAAGCTTAAAGGACACCGGGGTGCGGGATGGAGCGATTGAGTGACAACTGCCGAACCGGGAGGGAAGGAGGAGGAAGGAAGGAAGGGAGTGAGTAGGGTTACCATATTTTGTCCCCCAAAAAGGAGGACACATGCCCTGCCCCCCTGTCACACCCGCCCCGCCCCTTTCACACCCTCGCACCACCCCTGTCCCATTTTCCCCTCCCCCTGTCACATACCCCGTCGCCCCCCCTCCCTGGCACCCCCCCTTCCCTTACCTTACTACTGCCCTGGTGGTCTAGTGACCTCTTTGGGGCAGGAAAGAGCCCCCTCTTTCCTGCCTGGAGTGCTGCCCTGCATGCATCCTTCCTGTTGGTGATCTCGGCGCCAATTCAAAATGGCCGCCGAGAGTTGAAGTCTCATGAGGTCACTTCACTCTCTGCAGCCATTTTGAATCGGCGCAAAGGATCACCAACAGGAAGGATGCATGCAGGGCAGCGCTCCGGGCAGGAAAGAGGGGGCTCTTTCCTGCCCCAAAGGCGGAAGAGGTCACTAGACCACCAGGGTACTAGTAAGTAAGGGGAGGGGAGGCTAGCAATCTGCCCATTTGTCCGGATTTCTGGACAAACGGGCAGGCTGGCGGGCGGGCAGATTGGCAAAACCCGCCCAGTTGCCCAGACATACCCTTAAAAAGAGGACATGTTCGAGTAAATCCGGACATATGGTAACCCTAGGAGTAAGAGATGCTGTACCACAAGAGAGGAACTTTTGCTGAATTCCTGGGGAGGAAGGGAGGAGAGAGGAAGAGATGCTGGACACGAGGAAGGATAGAGACACAGAGGGATGATGCCAGACAGGTGGTGGTGGGGGGGGGGGGGCGGAATAGGGACACAAAGGGATGATGACACATGAGGGTGGATTGGGACATAGAAGGGTGATACTGGCTATGGCAAGACACAGAGAAGAGGGATACTTAACATGGTGGGAGGATAGGAGCAGGGACAGAGGGAAGATGGATAGTGGTCATGGAGAGAGAAGAAATGCCGAACGGACCAAGAGACCTTGGCAAGAGAGTTAAGAGAAGACAGAGGAAAGCAGAGAACAGAGACTGGGATCAACATGATGAGGAAAATTAAATGACCGGATGACAAAAGTTGAAAAAGGAATTTTATTTTCTATTTATTGATTAGAATGTGTAAGTTTTTGGAACGTACATCTGCCAGAGCTGGTTTTAGACATAGCTGAGCCCCGCGAGAAGAACCTCACTCATTGGCCTTCAATCTCCAGCGTAGCGTTGGTAAATCTCCAGCTTTAGAATGAGCCACCCTTGGCATCACTGCGTACCACTGACTCGTGGGACAGGGCGTGGGGTAGGCGGAGAGAGGGTGATGTCAATGTTTCTGATACGAGCATTATTCTTTTCCTTCTGTTTCCCTTATAGAGGACGACATGTCAAATGTTCAAATCGTGTGTGCCTGGTGCCAGAAGCTGGGGATCAAGCGCTATTCGTTGAGCATGGGCAGCGAGGTCAAGAGCTTTTGCAGTGAAAAGTGCTTTGCGGCCTGCCGAAGGGCTTATTTCAAGAGAAACAAGGTAAGTGGATGGGGCTTAGCAGCTATGGCGGAAGGAAGTACCCTGGTCTGATTTTAACTTGAGAATTATTTTTTTTTTCGTAGGCTTTGCTTTATGTCTTTCTGCCCCTTCCCCTCACTCTTTCTCCATTCTTATCACCTTTTTGGGGCTATTACCTTTTGCTAACATCTTACCTAGCTCGGTGTCTGTCCTGTGAGGTTGGATGAATTATGTTGGTGTATATGAGGTGTGCTGTCACTCTGTCCTTCAAATATATAATTCCTAAGCGTAACTGAAAAAGATACGACGTACCGTTCATTCGGTAGCGACGTCATAAAAAAGAGAGATTTGTAAGATCAGCCATGATGGGCTCCGTATTTATCTGTCTTTCAACGAAAGGAGCTGGAGTGATCCTTTGAAATTTGCTCCCGTCCCAGTAATCCTCTCCTCCCATGACTACCCTAAATGGAGTCGAGTGTATATTTAAATAAAGAGATTGTTCCTAATCTACGTCGCCTACTAGTGTTGTTCAAGAGCCTACTCCCCCTTTCCTCAGATTCTACTTTTCGTAGGAATTTGTGTACCTCCACCCTTGTGGTGGTTTGGCTTGCTACCCTAAATGGAGCTACAGAGAGCCTGGCTGTTTGTGGTTCTTGTAACCTCCTCTGACCCGTATCCCTGAAGACAGGTTTGCAGGGAAGGATGGTTGAAATGCAGATGTTGGATTAGAGGGTGACTGAAACCGGGTTTTTAGTTTTCAGCTGAAACCAAACTGTGGCTGAAATACGCCTGCACTTTCAGTGGAAACTGACATCGAAACCAGGGTGGTGTGGCCTCCCTGACAGAAAGTGGGCCCCTCAGCCCCCCCCCCCCAACAGAAAGCTGCTGCCTCCCCACTACTTGGGATCGCTCCTCCCTTGATTAGGCCACTAGACCACTAGGGCTTCTAAGGTAGTCCTGGGGAGGGCCTACAGGTGGTGGGAGGGCAGCGATTTTGGTCAAGCGTGCAGAGAGTGGTTGGTGCTCTTGGTCGGGGGGGGGGGGGGGGGTAGTTTTGGTTTCAAATGAAAATGTACCAGAATTTATGGCCAAGTCTGAATTTCTGGCTGGGTTTGGTGCCAAAGTCAAAACTGAAATTCAGCCGACCTCTACGCTGGACCCCCCCCCCCCCCCCCCCCCCCACTACATGAATGCACGGGGCAGGTCTAGCAGGTCATGCTTTGTTAGGAAAAGTCAGATATTGCTTTCAGTGACCTATGCTGACACGCTTACAGGATACATGTATGTTTTTAGGCAGCCTCTTGTCTGCCATTTTGAAAACTTCCTGAAAGGGACAACTACTTCTGAAAAGTTCTGAATTTTATTTTCCGCTGTGTGTTAGCAGAGCATCAGATCCACCTGTGTGGACACTAACAAAAGCAGAATGACAGCTCTGCGTTACACTGGCCCTATGCAGAAACATGTCTTCTGTTCATCTGAAATAATCTACCTCTCAGTCCTGCACCTTCATCTGTCTCAAGCCCTTTCTCTTTAGGAAGATAATCAGTAGCCTAGCTGGGTTCTAGACTGGGGCTCGTTCTGCTGTTCTCCAGACCCTTTCTCCATAGGAAGATAATCAGTAGCCTAGCTGGGTTCTAGACTGGGGCTCGTTCTGCTGTTCTCCAGACCCTTTCTCCATAGGAAGATAATCAGTAGCCTAACTGGGTTCTAGACTGGGGATCATTCTGCTGTTCTCAAGTTCCTTTCTCTTTAGGAAGATAACCAGTAACCTAATTGGGTTCTAGACTGGGGATCATTCTGCTGTTCTTCTCCAGCCCCTTTCTCTTTAGGAAGATAATCGGTAGCCTATCTGGGTTCTAGACTGGGGATCATTCTGCTGTTCTTAAGCACCTTTCTCTTTAGGAAGATAATCAGTAGCCCACTTGGGTTCTAGACATGGGATCATTCTCCCTGCCCTTTTGCCTTCTTTCCTCCCAAGATGTCTTTGCTGGGATTAAAGATGGATTTAAAAGGTGGGGCAAAAAGAAGCTAAAGGCAGTCCGTAAAATGTGAGGGCTTTTGGAAGGGTAACGAGATGTTTCAGAAAGAGAGATGGTGTTAATTACTTGGCGTTAGATGTATTCATATAACTACGGCTGTGCTGAGATTTGCTGTTCACGATTTGTTCCGGTGTTCAGGACGTATGTAATGTGCAGAAAAAAAAGAAGAAATGACATTTCAAGAAAGGCTGCAGTTACCCAGCAAATGAGGGCAGATAAAGATCATAATGTACCTTCCAGTTTGAAATTCGTTTATCTTTTGATAGGTAGTTAAGTTCCCAGTTCAATCCAACACTGCCTGCCACCCCCCCCCCCCCCCCCCCCCGCTGATATCTTCCATCAGCTTCTCAACCTTCTGATATTTGTCTCAAGAACGCCCAAACTCTGTCACAGTGAGGGCTACCCACTGCTTCCTTGGATGACCAATGCAATCATACTGCTTCAGCAAATGCTTGTAACCAGTGTTCCATTCAGGATATCCCAGTGTTTTCTATTTAGGGCTGTAACTGTCACTCTGTACAAGGTATTCCAGTGTTTTCTGTTTAGGGTTGTAACTGTCAATCCGTGCAGGGTGTCTCAGTGTTTTCTGTTTAGGGTTGTAACTGTCACTCCGTGCAGGATCTTCCAGTGTTTTCTGTTTAGGGTTGTAACTGTCAATCCGTGCAGGGTATCCCAGTGTTTTCTGTTTAGGGTTGTAACTGTCACTCCGTGCAGATTATGCCAGTGTTTTCTGTTTAGGGTTGTAACTGTCACTCCGTGCAGGGTATTCCAGCGTTTTCTGTTTAGGGCTGTAACTGTCACTCCGTGCAGGGTATCCCAGTATTTTGTGTTTAGGGTTGTAACTGTCACTCCGTGCAGATTATGCCAATGTTTTCTGTTTAGGGTTGTAACTGTCACTCCGTGCAGGGTATTCCAGCGTTTTCTGTTTAGGGCTGTAACTGTCACTCCGTGCAGGGTATCCCAGTATTTTCTGTTTAGGGTTGTAACTGTCACTCCGTGCAGGGTATTCCAGCGTTTTCTGTTTAGGGCTGTAACTGTCACTCCGTGCAGGATCTACCAGTATTTTCTGTTTAGGGTTGTAACTGTCACTCTGTACAAGGTATTCCAGTGTTTTCTGTTTAGGGTTGTAACTGTCACTCCGTGCAGGGTCTTCCAGTGTTTTCTGTTTAGGGTTGTAACTGTCACTCTGTGCAGGATCTCCCAGTGTTTTCTGTTTAGGGTTGTAACTGTCACTCCGTGCAGGATCTTCCAGTGTTTTCTGTTTAGGGTTGTAACTGTCACTCCGTGCAGGGTATTCCAGCGTTTTCTGTTTAGGGCTGTAACTGTCACTCCGTGCAGGGTATCCCAGTATTTTGTGTTTAGGGTTGTAACTGTCACTCCGTGCAGATTATGCCAATGTTTTCTGTTTAGGGTTGTAACTGTCACTCCGTGCAGGGTATTCCAGCGTTTTCTGTTTAGGGCTGTAACTGTCACTCCGTGCAGGGTATCCCAGTATTTTCTGTTTAGGGTTGTAACTGTCACTCCGTGCAGGGTATTCCAGCGTTTTCTGTTTAGGGCTGTAACTGTCACTCCGTGCAGGATCTACCAGTATTTTCTGTTTAGGGTTGTAACTGTCACTCTGTACAAGGTATTCCAGTGTTTTCTGTTTAGGGTTGTAACTGTCACTCCGTGCAGGGTCTTCCAGTGTTTTCTGTTTAGGGTTGTAACTGTCACTCTGTGCAGGATCTCCCAGTGTTTTCTGTTTAGGGTTGTAACTGTCACTCCATGCAGGGTATCCCAGTGTTTTCTATTTAGGGTTGTAACTGTCAATCCGTGCAGGGTGTCTCAGTGTTTTCTGTTTAGGGTTGTAACTGTCACTCCGTGCAGGATCTTCCAGTGTTTTCTGTTTAGGGTTGTAACTGTCACTCCGTGCAGGGTATTCCAGCGTTTTCTGTTTAGGGCTGTAACTGTCACTCCGTGCAGGGTATCCCAGTATTTTGTGTTTAGGGTTGTAACTGTCACTCCGTGCAGATTATGCCAATGTTTTCTGTTTAGGGTTGTAACTGTCACTCCGTGCAGGGTATTCCAGCGTTTTCTGTTTAGGGCTGTAACTGTCACTCCGTGCAGGATATCCCAGTGTTTTCTGTTTAGGGTTGTAACTGTCACTCCGTGCAGGGTATTCCAGCGTTTTCTGTTTAGGGCTGTAACTGTCACTCCGTGCAGGGTATCCCAGTATTTTCTGTTTAGGGTTGTAACTGTCACTCTGTACAAGGTATTCCAGTGTTTTCTGTTTAGGGTTGTAACTGTCACTCCGTGCAGGATATCCCAGTGTTTTCTGTTTAGGGTTGTAACTGTCAATCCGTGCAGGGTATCCCACTGTTTTCTGTTTAGGGTTGTAACTGTCACTCCGTGCAGGGTCTTCCAGTGTTTTCTGTTTAGGGTTGTAACTGTCACTCTGTGCAGGATCTCCCAGTGTTTTCTGTTTAGGGTTGTAACTGTCACTCCATGCAGGGTATCTCAGTGTTTTCTATTTAGGGTTGTAACTGTCAATCCGTGCAGGGTATCCCAGTGTTTTCTGTTTAGGGTTGTAACTGTCACTCCGTGCAGGATCTTCCAGTGTTTTCTGTTTAGGGTTGTAACTGTCAATCCGTGCAGGGTATCCCAGTGTTTTCTGTTTAGGGTTGTAACTGTCACTCCATGCAGGGTCTCCCAGTGTTTTCTGTTTAGGGTTGTAACTGTCACTCCGTGCAGGATCTACCAGTGTTTTCTGTTTAGGGTTGTAACTGTCACTCCGTGAAGGATCTTCCAGTGTGTTCTGTTTAGGGTTGTAACTGTCACTCCGTGCAGGGTATTCCAGTGTTTTCTGTTTAGGGCTGTAACTGTCACTCCGTGCAGGGTATCCCAGTATTTTGTGTTTAGGGTTGTAACTGTCACTCCGTGCAGATTATGCCATTGTTTTCTGTTTAGGGCTGTAACTGTCACTCCGTGCAGGGTATCCCAGTGTTTTCTGTTTAGGGTTGCAAATTTCACTCCATGAAGGTTATCCCATTGTTTTTTGTTTAGGGTTATAACTGTCACTCCATTCAGGATATGCAACTGTTTTCTGTTTGGTGTTGTAACTGTTACTCCGTGCAGGGTATCCCAGTGTTTTCTGTTTAGAGTTGTAACTGTCACTCTGTGCAGATTATCCCAGTGTTTTTTGTTTACATCGTTTCATAGTAGGTTTTGGCAGAAAAAGACCTGCACGGTCCTTCCAGTCTGCCCATCAAGATAAACTCATATGTGCTACTTTATGTGTATACCTGACCTTGACTTGTATCTGCCATTTTCAGGGCACAGACCGTAGAAGTCTGCCCAGCACTAGCCCCGCCTCCCAACCAATGGCCCCGCCTCCCACCACCGGTGCTGCCACCCAATCTCAGCTAAGCTTCTGAGGATCCCTTTCTTCTGAACAGGATTCCTTTATGTTTATGCCACACATTTTTGAATTCTGTTACTGTTTTCCTCTCCACCACCTCCCGCGGGAGGGCATTCCAAGTATCCACCACTCTCTCCGTGAAAAAATACTTCCTGACATTTTTCTTGAGTCTGCCCCCCTTCAATCTCATTTCATGCCCTCTAGTTCTATCGCCTTCCCATCTCCGGAAAAGGTTCGTTTGCAGATTAATACCTTTCAAATATTTGTACGTCTGTATCATATCACCCCTGTTTCTCCTTTCCTTCAGGGTATGTTCAGGTCATCAAGTCTCTCCTCATACATCTTGTAGCGCATATCCCATACCGTTTTTGTAGCTTTTCTTTACACCGCTTCAATTCATTTTACATCCTTAGCAAGATACGGCCTCCAAAACTGAACACAATATTCCAGGTGGGGCCTCACTAACGACTTGTACAGGGGCATCAACACCTCCTTTCTTCTACTGGTCACACCTCTCTCTATACAGCCTAGCAGTCTTCTGGCTACGGCCACCGCCTTGTCACACTGTTTCGTCGCCTTCAGATCCCTCTCCCCGTCTGTACATACCAGACTTTCACCGCCTAACACATACGTCTCCCGTGGATTTCTACTCCCTAAGTGCATCACTTTGCATTTCTTTGCATTGAATTTTAATTGCCAAACCTTAGACCATTCTTCTAGCTTCTGCAGATCCTTTTTCATGTTTTCCACTCCCTCCGGGGTGTCCACTCTGTTACAAATCTTGGTATCATCCGCAAAAAGGCAAACTTTGCCTTCTAACCCTTCGGCAATGTCACTCACAAATATATTGAACAGAATCGGCCCCAGCACTGATCCCTGAGGCACTCCACTACTCACCTTTCCCTCATCCGAGTGAATTCCATTAACCACCCCCCTCTGGCGTCTGTCCGTCAACCAGTTCCTAATCCAGTTCACCACATCGGATCCTATCTTCAGCCTGTCAAGTTTATTCAAGAGCCTCCTGTGGGGAACCATGTCAAAAGCTTTGCTGAAATCTAAGTAGATTACGTCCATAGCACGTCCATGATTCAATTCTCCGTTCACCCAATCAAAGAATTCAATGAGATTCGTTTGGCACGATTTACCTTTGGTAAAACCATGTTGTCTCGGATCTTGCAACTTATTGGCTTCCAGGAAATTCACTATCCTTTCCTTCAGCATCGCTTCCATTACTTTTCCAATAACCGAAGTGAGGCTTACCGGCCTGTAGTTTCCAGCTTCTTCCCTATCACCACTTTTGTGAAGAGGGACCACATCCACTCTTTTCCAATCCCATGGAATCTCTCCCCTCTCGAAGGATTTATTAAACATCTTTAAGGGGACCTGCCAGAACCTCTCTGAGCTCCCTCAATATCGTGGGGTGGATCCCGTCCGGTCCCATGGCTTTGTCCACCTTTAGATTTTCAAGTTGTTTATACACACTCGCTTCCGTGAACAGTGCTATATCCGCTCCATTCTCATATGTACTTTTGCCAGTCAATCGTGGTCCTTCTCCAGAATTTCTTCTGTGAAAACAGAACAAAAGTATCTGTTTAGCAAATTAGCTTTTTCTTCATCATTATCTACATAGCAGTTCGCAGCATCTTTCAGTCTTACAATTCCCCTTTTTACTCTTCCTTCTTTCACTAATATACCTGAAGAAATTTTTGTTGCCCCTTCTTACATTTCTAGCCATTTATTCTTCCGCTTGCACCTTCGCAAGACATATCTCTCTCTTGGCTTCTTTCAGTTTCATCCAGTATTGCTCTCCGTGTTCCTCTTCTTGAGTTTTTCTGTATTTCATGAACGCCAACTTTTTAGCCTTTATTTTCTCAGCCACTTGCTTGGAGAACTATATTGGTTTCCTTTTTCTCTTGCTTTTATTTACTCTCCTTACATAAAGGTGACCACTGTCCTTCCACTTCTCGTATGTCCTCCCAGCCCATTAGCTCCTTCCTCAGGTATTCCCCCATTTTACTAAAGTCAGCATGCTTGAAATCCAGGACTTTGAGTTTAGAGTGGCCGCCCTCCAATCCAGATGTTATATCAAACCAAACTGTTTGATGGTCACTACTGCCCAGGTGGGCACTCACTCGGACATTTGACACACTATCCCCATTTGTGAGCACCAGATCCAGCGTCCCTCCCTCCCTCGTGGGTTCCATCATCATTTGTCTGAGCAGAGCACTTTGAAAAGCATCCACGATCTCTCTACTTCTTTCCGATTCCGCAAATGGAACCTTCCAATCTACATCTGGCAGATTGAAATCTCCCAGCAACAGCACCTCTCTCTTCTTTCCCAACTTTTGAATATCTGTGATGAGATCTTTATCTAGCTCCTCCGATTGTGTCGGAGGTCTGTAGACAACACCCATGTGGACAGAGGTTCTATCATCTCTTTTTAAGGTGATCCATATTGCTTCTTCTGCCTTAGGTCCTTCTGTGCCTCGGAGGGACAGTTGTAGATCAGACTGAACTCTTGGAAACACTTGGCCCTGCTCCTTAAGGCTCCGGGGACAGCTGATTACCACACTGGTTGCCTCTGTGCTGTACTTCTCCTCCTCTTTCTCCCTTAGGGGTCGATGCGGAAAGCTACTGCGGGCAGAAGGGCACTGTTAAGGAGAGGTATGTGTGCATATTACCATTTGAGCAATGTAGAAACAGCTCAGTGCAGGAGTTAGCTTCTATGGTAGACATCGGTGTATAGCATATGGTAACTAGATTAGTAGCTCTTCTGCCCGATGCAAGGAACATACACAGCTGATTTTAAGGTGAGCCCGATATGAGAGTTTTATACACCAGGTCTGAGATGGTGTAGGAGAGTTACCTGGCCCAACCCCCTAATTTCCCTCCAAATGTTTGGCACCCCAATCCCCCACCATCCCTTGAGATAACTGCTGACTTCCCCCTTCTCCCTCCAAATTTTGGCACCCTGATCTCCCTAATTCCCCCTCCCCCCCCCTCAAAAAATGTTGGCACCCTGATTCCTCCCAAATATCTCTGGGGTCTATTGACACTACCCACCCCAGATTGCCAAACAAGTGTCTCTAGTGTCTAGCGATGCCCCCACCCCACATACACATGGGTGTGCCGGTCAGTTGTGTGGCTTTCTGCATCAGCTCCTAGTCCCTAGGTCAGGGAGCTAAGGCTCTGATGGGCCCCCTGGTGGGGGTTTCCCACCTATAGCTGTCCACCATTCATCTCCAGGCTGGACCCCTCTGGGGGAGGAGGACAGGGCTCCTCACTTAACTAAAAGCTTTATTCTTCCCTGCAAATACTCTTTCCCACATCCTATTGGCTCAGATTCTCTGCATAGACCACCTACACTTTGACCCACACCTGTTCTTCAAGCAGGAACCCAGGATCCTCTGTCCGCAACTGCAGTGACAGAGCATTTTGGCATGTGATTAGCACAGCAAACCCTGCACGGAATATGTTCCTGGTGGGCGAGTTGCCAAAATGTGTCCAATTTGATCATCTACCCTCTTATATAATGACGTATCCACACGTGCGATTCCTAAAGAAGTGTTTGCTGATCAGCCCTAGTAATGGCACCGAACAATGGACCAGAGTGTTGGAAGGACGAACCCTTTGCTACACGTTCACTGCAGCATGCGATGGGTATCCCACGCTTCTGATGCAAAATCTTCCTCTGTGAATTGAACTTGAAGCTGCTGAGCTGAAAAGGTTATTTCTTCCCTTCCCCCCTCCCCTTTGAGTTTCAGCTCTAATTATGCAGCCTGGCATTGCCCAAGTGCTATTTAATGATCCTCCCCCACTAAGCCAGGAAAAGATGGGCTGCCGCCGTCTGCTGCTTTTTGAAATCCCAGACACCTGCAGAATTGAACTGTGCAGAACAAGGCACCATTTTAGGAGGAAGTCAGTAGACTGCTGATTGGTCTCTTAACGTGTTCCTCAGGAAGAGATTCTGTAAAATGAGACAAAAGGTATTTAGAGCTCGTCAACCACTGGAATTGCAGGTGAGCAGAACTGGTTCACTGCAGGGGTCTATTAATAGGACATCTGTGCATTTCTATATCGAAATCCATCTGCTCGTGGTGCACCCTTGCCTTCCCAGAATATTCCTAATAGAAACAGAGAAAAATTATGGTAAATAAAGACCGTATGGCTTATCCAGTCTGCCCATCCATGCCATCTACTAGCCCTTCCTCTCCCTTAGAGATCCTACTTACTTGTCCCAAGCTTGCTTGAATTCCGATACGGGTTTCATCTCCACCAGGAGGCCGTTCCACAAATTCACCACCCTTTCAATGAAGAAGTATTTCCTCAGGTTACTTCTGAGTCTATCTCCTTTCACCTTCATCCTATGCCCCCTCGTTCCAGAGCTTCCTTTCAATGGAAAGAGATTCGCCTCCTGTGCATTATGCCACATAGGTATTTAAATGTCTCTATCATATCTCCCCTCTCCTACCTTGCTTCCAAACTATAGTGTCATGGGCCAGGAAGGGTGAACCCTTGGGCTACAGTTGAGTTTACGGCTTACTAACCCAGAGGCTAGGCAGGCCCTGACTGGTGGCACATGAGTCACGCTCAGGATAGGATCAGGGTTGGCCAAGTCTAGAGGTTCACCAGGAGTGTAGGGAGTACTGTAAGGGAAAGGGAAATGGGACTTGATATACTGCCTTTCTGTGGTTTTTGCAACTACATTCAAAGCGGTTTACATAGTATATACAGGTACTTATTTGTACCTGTAGCAATGGAGGGTTAAGTGACTTGTCCTGAGTCACAAGGAGCTGCAGTGGAAATCGAACCTAGTTCCCCAGGATCAAACAGAGGCTACCAGCAGACGAGCTGGTCTGGATACCAACAATGATACTGAAGAGGCTCAAGGGAGTCCAAACAATCCCGGAGGTCAGGGCAGGCTGCGATCAAGGCTTGGTCAGGCAAGCAGAGGGCAGGCAGTGGTCCAGAGGAATTTAGGAGACAAGCCGGGGTCAGAGCCAAGAAGTCAATCTGAGGATGGGAGCAGGGACAAAGGCAGGCAGGCTGGAGACACACCTGGAACAAGGGCAGGCAGGCTGGAGAGACAGACTGGAACAAGGGCAGGCAGGCAACTCAAACAAGGGCAGGCAAAGGAGACCAGTTGCAAAGACAGAGCAGAAGCATCTCAAGGTTCATTATATGGGCACCGACTCATGATGTCATCAATAAGCAGTCAGGTGATCTTCCCACCACTGACCATTTAAGTTCAGGCCCACAGCTAGCATGCATGCCTAGGGGACCTGATGATGGAGAAACAGGGAGGAAGCGGCTCGCACATCTGGCGTGGTGCCCCAAAGTGCTGGAGGCAGCAGCGCAGGTGGCCTGCCATGCAGAAAAGCAGCCCGGAGCCCCAGAATGAGCCACGGAACATGGCTGCGGCCATTGAGGTCTTTAAATCTGGCCCCAAATGCCTTATGACAAAGACCACTGACCATTTTAATAGCTGCCCTCTAGACCAACTCCTTCCTGTTTATATCTTTTTCAAGGTGCGGTCTCCAAAATTGTACACAGTGTTTGGGCAGAGCCCTGGGTTTTGATGTAGGCAAGGGCAGACACCAGTGGCGACCTGTGGAGGATGCAGGAACATATGCAGAGTCTCATTATGGGGCCTCATTTGCATGTCAGTAGGAATTGAAACTGTTATTGCTCAGTGGTAGGGCCAGCTGGGGGCTGTATTGGATGAAGAAAGACTTGCAATCAAGGCCCCTCCTCAGTGGGTATCTTTTCTATTTCAATCTTCTAGCAGTAAATTCTCTAAGAAAGGCAATGCCCAGTCTGAATGACTGTTCAAAGTAAAAAGGGGGGGGGGGGGGGTGGTTACTGGTGAATCCCTTCAGGACAGACAAAAAACAAAATATAGGCTGAAATCATTGACTGAAACTCATGAAACAGAAACAAACAGGAGACAGTCTATCGCAGAAGCAGAACAGACAACCAAACAGCAGCAGTGACCCAAGGAAGGACAAACAGCAAGAGTTTGTCCAAGTGTCAGCTTTAATGGAAACAGGACCCAGTGGCGTAGGAAGGGGGGGGGCGGTGGGGCGGTCTGCCCCGGGTGCACGCCGCTGAGGGGGGGTGTCGGCTCCATTGGTTCCTTGCTCCCTCTGCCCCGGAACAGGTTACTTCCTGTTCCGGGGCAGAGAGAGCAAGGAATCAACGGAGCCGATGCAGCTCCCAGCGACGTCGACTCGGGGGCGGATCTGCCCTCCCGCTCGCCCTTCGCTTCCGACTCAGTTAAGAATGCGCTCTGGGGGGGGGGGGGGTGCGTGCCGAGGGGGGGGGGGCACCGCCCTACACCCGGGGGGGGGGGGGTGCAGCAGCGACCCGCCCCAGGTGTCAGCCACCCTCGCTACGGCACTGACAGGACCCAACCTGGCCAAGTTTTGGAAAAACCTTCGTCAGGGGTAACATAAGGTTTCCACAATACATTCACGGTTTCAAAGCATATATTGCAATACCTGTGTTTCAAAGAAAAATGAGGTCCAATGTCAAAAGTAAAAGAATGCAGCCAACAGCATCTGCATAGAAAAAGCTCTGGTCCATTTCCAAAAGTCAGTAACCGCCATTAAAGTTGACATTTGGATAAACTCTTGCTGCGTTTGTCCTTCCTTGGACCGCTGCTGCAGTTTGGTTGCCTGAAACTCATGAAAAGCAAGGAACTGAAAAGCAGGAAGAGTTTTTTTTTGAGACCTTTCAACCTGTTTTGATAGATAGGGTGCATGAGTTGATTTCTTCGTTGAAGTTGACCTTGATGCTATTAGGATTGATCGGAGCATTTGTTGAATTGGTCGGTAGATATAATAAACTACTACTACTACTACTACTATTTAGCATTTCTATAGCGCTACAAGGCATACGCAGCGCTGTACAAACATAGAAGAAAGACAGTCCCTGCTCAAAGAGCTTACAATCTAATAGACAAAAAATAAATAAAGTAAGCAAATCAAATCAATTAATGTGAACGGGAAGGAAGAGAGGAGGGGGTAGGTGGAGGCGAGTGGTTACAAGTGGTTACGAGTCAAAAGCAATGTCAAAGAGGTGGGTTTTCAGTCTAGATTTAAAGGTGGCCAAGGATGGGGCAAGACGTAGGGGCTCAGGAAGTTTATTCCAGGCGTAGGGTGCAGCGAGACAGAAGGCGCGAAGTCTGGAGTTGGCAGTAGTGGAGAAGGGAACAGATAAGAAACTGTTCTCTTGTTCCAGGGAGTGCTCCTAGTAGTTTGAAGATGACCGTGAATCTCTTTGAAAACGAGATCAGTTTCAAACTTACCCCAGTGGCTAAACTTTTAGAGAAAGAGGTGGAGCACAAGGTTGTGACTGTTGAGCTTATTTTCGAAAGAAATCGCCGGCCATCTTCCGACACAAATCGGGAGATGGCCGGCGATCTCCTGATCCCGGCCAAATCGATATAATTGAAAGCCAATTTTGGCCAGCACCAACTGCTTTTCGTTGCGGGGCCGGCCAACCTTCAAGGCAGGGTACAGAAGGCGGGACGGGGGCGGGGAGGGGGCGTGGTTACGAGATGGCTGGCTTCACCCCATAATGGAAAAAAGATGGCTAGCTCAGATGAGCATTTCGCCGGCTGCACTTGGTCCATTTATTTTTAGGACCAAATCACAAAAAAGTGCCCCAATAGACCAGATGACCACCGGAGGGAATCGGGGATCACCTCTCCTTACTTCCCCAGTGGTCACCAACCCCCTCCCAAACAAAATAAATTAAAATAAAACATTTTTTTGCCAGCCTCTATGCCAGCCACAAATATCATACCCAGCTCCCTGACAGCAGTATGCAGGTCCCTGGAGCAGTATTTAATGGGTGCAGTGCACGTCAGGCAGGTGGACCCAGGCCCATCCCCCCCCCACCTGTTACACTTGTGGTGATAAATGTTGAGCCCTCTAAAACCCCCAAAACCCACTGTACCCACATGTAGGTGCCCCCCTTCACCCCTTAGGGCTATGGTAGTGGTGTAGAGTTGTGGAGAGTGGGTTTTGGGGGGGATTTTGGGGGCTCAGCACCCAAGGTAAGGGAGCTATGCACCTGGGAGCAATTGTTGAAGTCCACTGCAGTGCCCCCTAGGGTGCCCGGTTGGTGTCCTGGCATGTCAGGGGGACCAGTGCACTACAAATGCTGGCTCCTCCCACGACCAAATGCCTTGGATTTCACTGGGTTTGAGATGGCCGGGTCTGGTTTCCATTATGGCTGAAAAACGAAGCCGGCCATCTCTGAACTTGGCGATCTCAACCTTTGACCTAAATGTTGAGATTTAGCCAGCGCCAACCGTATTATCGAAGGAAAAGATGGCTGGGGAGGTGAAATCTAAGCCCATTCATGAAAGGTCTTTCTGTATAAGTATTTGTTTATTTTCCGATTGTATGATATTTTTTGAATGAAATTGAAGACATATTTCTTTATTAAGGGGCCCTTTTACCAAGCCGTACTACAAAATGGCCTGCGCTGTTGTCAGAGCGTAGGTTTTCTGCGCGCTGTGACCACTTTTTAGCATGGCGGTAAAATGGCTGCCATCGCCATATTTTTCTTTAATGGCCACGTGATACTTTCCCAATTAGCGCGTGGCTATTATTGTGGGAGCCTTTACCGATATCTATTTTCTTGACACGAAGGGCTTCCGTGCTAACCCCGAAGTAATCGGGCAGTGCGCAGCAATGTGCCTGAGCTACCTGATTAGCACAGGGCGCGCCTACTCTCTGCCCACAGTCACACCTCCCGCGCTGAAAAATAAAAAATTTTTTCTAGCATGGGATTTGAAAACAAAATAGTGAGGAGAAGCCAAGGAGGTTACAAAAAAACTTTTATTGGGTTTCTGAAAACCGACCCGACATGGCCGTGTTTCGGCCCAAAGGCCTGCCTCAGGGGTCTTGATCAATCTCAGGTGTTGCAGTGTAATACTATACACCGATGAGAATTTATGCACAATCTTAGGAAAATCAAAAACTTCTTTGGTCTCTTCTTTGGAAATGGCGTGTTGTTAGTTAAAGAACCTGAATATATATATATCAAACATATAAATGACAAGTGACCGACTCACCCGCAAATGCGCAGTAGAGACTTCCCTCTCTGTCCCGCCCTCGTGTCAGGACGTGATGACATCAGAGGGCGGAACAGAGAGGGAAACGGACGCTGCCGCTGGAGCTGCCCTGGAGACGAAGCAACATCGCTGGCGCACCAACCTCCACCCCCCCATCCCCAACGTCGTCGTTGCCGCCGCTCCTGCTCACTCCGTATCGGGCCCCCTGCACTGACATGACAGCGCCTCTCACCTCCGTGTGGAAGCATTGCACTCTGCTGCTGCCTGCAGCGCTTTCACACGGAGGTGAGAGGCGCTCTCATGTCAGTACAGGGGGCCCGGCATGGAGGGGGGTGGGAGCGGCGGTGAGGAGGGTAGCTGGACATGGGGGGAAGGCAGGGGGGAGAGAGGAGGGTTGCTGGACATGGAGAGAGAGCAGGGGAGAGAGGATGGTTGCTGGACGGGGGGGATACAGGAGGGCTGCTGGACATGGTGGGGAGGGCAGGGGAGAGAGCAGGGTTGCTGGACATGGATCAGGGGAGGGGAGGGCAGGGGAGAGAGGAGGTTTGCTGGACATGGATGAATGGAGGTGAGAATTATTACATTTTGCAAAACACAAATCTCGCCCGTTTTAACGGGCTTAACGTCTAGTATATATATATATATAAATTGATCAAGACCCCTGAGGCAGGCCTTTGGGCTGAAACACAGCCGTGTCGGGTCGGTTTGCAGAAATCCAATAAGAGTTTTTTGGTTTCCTCCCTGGCTTCTCCTCACTATTTTGTTTTCACATCTCACGGCATCGTGAGGCTTTTTACCTCCTTTTCGTTGCTTATTCAGCATGGGATTTGTATACGCTCATGGGCACGCTGCCGTACTTCATATATTTGGTATCAGGCGAGTTTCTACCTGAACATTTCCCACCTACCAATTCCCCCCAGGACAATTCTCACCAAGGACTTCCCCACCTCCCAGTCATTTTCTTTTTTTAACCGACCTTAGCTTCTTTCTTGTTTTGGGTCCCATGAGTCCTGGTAATTTGTTATAAATTGTAATCAGTGTGTCATTTTGAGGGGCTGAATTAGGTTGAAACCTAGTTTGCGGGGGGAGGGGGGCATTGCCCCCCCCCCCCCCATGAACTGCCGTTTGCATTTATCTATTTATTTATTTACTTATTTATGAGGGTTAGATCCTGGATTAAACATGAATTAGGTTGAAACCTAGTTTGGGGTGTGTGTGGGGGGGAGGGGCATTGCCCCCCCCCCCCACATGAACTGCATGTCTGGAAGGGGAAAGACATAATGTTGTGTCCCCCCCAAACGATCTGGAAGAGAAAAGGGAGGGAGATTACTTGTCAATAATAATAATAATAATAATAATAATATAACATTATTTATAGCCTGCTATATCTATAAAAATCACCACATACGCAATACAATAAAACATAAGATTATTTCTATCCTCAAGGCTATACAGTAATTTGCTGTGTTACTGTTAAAATAAAGCATACTGCAAATTAAATTCAAAAGCTATTAACAGCAAAATAATATCATACATCAAAGGAACCAAAAGCCTGAAAAAATAAGTGGATCTACATTCTTCCAAATAGACCTGATGAAATGAAGGCACTTTGAGTAGCTGTTTTGTATTTTTTGGGTTATGGTTGGGAATTGTCCTCACTGGTGTGGTGCGAACTGACCAGATGGGAATTGACCTAGGACCATTTACTATGGTTGCCCACTTTGCAGGGCCACTGAGAGGGGGGGGGGGCAGGGGGGAGAAAATTCCCCGGGCCTCCATGGGGGGCTCGGCTTTGGGGTCTCTCTCTCCTGCTACTGACAGGACCCAGGTGATCGTATCCTGACAGGAGCAGGAAAAAGAAAACTCCAACATGCGCGATGTACTACTTATCACTACTTATCATTTCTATAGTGCTACTAGACGTACGCAGCGCTGTACACTTGAACATGAAGAGACAGTCCCTGCTTGACAGAGCTTACAATCTAATTAGGACAGACAAACAGGACAAATAAGGGATAAGGACAAAGGTTAGCAAGATTCCGGAATCCCAAAGAGTGGCAAGATTCCAGAACCCAAATAATAGCAGGATTCCGGAATCCCAAAGACTACTACTACTTATCATTTCTAAAGTGCTACTAGACGTACGCAGCGCTGTACACTTGAACATGAAGAGACAGTCCCTGCTCCACAGAGCTTACAATCTAATTAGGACAGACAAACAGGACAAATAAGGGATAAGGACAAAGGTTAGCAAGATTCCGGAATCCCAAAGAGTAGCAAGCTTCTGTGCAGAGTCCCAAAGAGTAGCAAGATTCCAGAACCCAAATAATAGCAAGATTCCGGAATCCCAAAGACTACTACTACTACTACTACTTATCATTTCTAAAGTGCTACTAGACGTACGCAGCGCTGTACACTTGAACATGAAGAGACAGTCCCTGCTCGACAGAGCTTACAATCTAATTAGAACAGACAAACAGGACAAACAAGGGATAATAAGGACAAAGAGTAGCAAGATTCCAGAATCCCAAAGAGTAGCAAGCTTCTGTGCAGAGTCCCAAAGAGTAGCAAGATTCCAGAACCCAAATAATAGCAAGATTCCGGAATCCCAAAGACTACTACTACTACTACTTATCATTTCTAAAGTGCTACTAGACGTACGCAGCGCTGTACACTTGAACATGAAGAGACAGTCCCTGCTCCACAGAGCTTACAATCTAACTAGGACAAAGAGGACAAATAAGAGATAAGGGAATTACTAAGGTGGGAATGATAAAACATGGATACTGAACAAGTGAGTAAGGGTTAGGAGTTAAAAGCAGCATCAAAAAGATGTGAAACAAAAGCAGCCAGAGGAAAGACCAGTGCTGGAGGAAGACCTCTTCTGCTGACGAAGCCTCAGGATCCTTGCGGGGGGAGGGGGGGGGCGCGGCCCGGCCCCGTCCTGACTCAGTCTCTCGGTGGCCCTGCCACTTTGAACCTGATTTGTAGGGATTTAGCGGGATACAAATCCTTAATGTATGACATAACATAAAAAAACTTGGCTTGAAGGGTACAGGAAGGGGGGAGAGGGGGCCGCTAGACCAACAGGGTGGGTGGGGGGGTTGGGTTTGTAGGCACAATTCTCTTGCTCTTTCCTCCTGATGATCAATGCTAATAACGTGCCTAAATTAGCATGTTATTAGCGTTGATCATTGGGGAGTTAATTTCCTGCGTTGTTCCGGCGCTGTTTTTAGTGTTCTGTTTGGGAACAGCATGGGGAATTGATCATCGGGCTGCAAATGCATCACTCTGGACTCCTTTGCATTAAAGGTTGCTTCTCACAGGCCTCCCACTTAGGCATCTCTCTCCTCTTCAATCTGTTCAAAATTCTGCTGCACGACTTATATTCCGCCAGTGTCGCTATGCTCACATTAGCCCTCTCCTCAAATCAATTAATTGGCTCCCCATCTGTTTCCACATACTGTTCAAACTCCTCTTATTGACCTATAAGTGCATTCACTCTGCAGCTCCACAGTACCTCTCCACTCTCATCTCTCCCTACACTCCTCCCCGGGAACTCCGTTCACTGAGTAAATCTCTCTTATCTGCACCCTTCTCCTCCACCGCTAACTCCAGACTCCGTTCCTTTTATCTTGCTGCACCATATGCCTGGAATAGACTTCCTGAGCCAGTAAGTCAAGCTCCATCTCTGACTGTCTTCAAATCTAAGCTAAAAACCCACCTTTTTGATGCTGCTTTTAACTCCTAACCCTTATTCACTTGTTCAGAACACTTATTTTATCATCCTCACTTTAATATTCCCTTATCTCTTGTTTGTCCTGTTTGTCTGTCCTAATTAGATTGTAAGATCTGTCGAGCAGGGACTGTCTCTTCATGTTCAAGTGTACAGCGCTGCGTACGTACGTCTAGTAGCGCTATAGAAATGATAAGTAGTAGTAGTAGTAAAGGTTACTGCCAAGCATATGACCAAACCTCAATTTCTTGTAGATTGCTTTTCATTTTGCTTCTCTCGTTGGGTTGTCCACTCTGTTGCAAATCTTACGAGATATCGTTCACAAACATGTTGAACAGAATTAGCCCCAGCAATGATTCTTGTAGCAGTTACCACCCCGTCTTCTGTCAAACAACGAGGGGCCCAATTTACTATGGCTCGTTAGAGGTGCGTTAGAGTTTTAATTAATTTATTTGTCACATTTATATCCCACATTTTCCCACCTATTTGTAGGCTCAATGTGGCTTATATAGTCCCGGAGAGGCGTTACAGACTCCGGTGTGAACAAATACAAAGTGATGTTGTGGTAAGATAAAGTTCATGTGGCACAGCCACATTAGGGAATCGTACAACGGAAGAGTTGTGTTATGTCCATTACGTACTTTAGTTTTGTTGTGTTGCAGAGATCAGGCATTTATGTTGGATCGGTAGGGTATGCCTTTTTAAACAGGTTAGTTTTTAGTGTTTTCCGGAAGTTTAGGTGGTCGTTTGTAATGGCTTTTGGTAATGCGTTCCACAGTTGTGTGCTTACGTAGGAAAAACTGGACGCGTAAGTTGATTTGTATTTGAGTCCTTTGCAGCTTGGGTAGTGCAGATTTAGGTACGTTCGTGTTGATTCGGATGTGTTTCTAGTTGGTAGGTCGATCAAGTCTGTGATGTATCCCGGAGCTTCACCGTAGATAATTTTGTGAACCAGAGTGCAGATTTTGAAAGCAATGCGTTCTTTGATTGGGAGCCAGTGTAGTTTTTCGCAAAGGGATTTTGCACTTTCAAATCACGTTTTTCCAAAGATAAGCCTAGCGTGTGCTAACCGATGCCCATATGGGCGTCTACATGGTTAGGGGGTGCTAATTTTTAGCATGCGCTAAAAACCCTTGCACACCTTAGTAAACAGGGGTCCAGGTTGTTTTTTTTTTAAGTTTTAGCCAGTTGACTACCCTGGGCCCACATCCAAGCACGTTCACAAGCCAAAAATTTGTGGTCAATTTTTTTCCTGATTTATTTTTTTCTTCATTCATTTCACACGTTCATTTTAATAACTTTTTTAATGCATGTAAATTGATTGTACACTTGTTCATTTGTAGGTAAAGAGACTTTGAGTCCATTTTGTGCACAGTAACATTTTGAAGCTGCATTTAGGAACCGAGGGGGTCCTTTTCCTAAGCCACAGTAAAAAGTGGCCTGCGGTAGTGTGGGCATGTGTTTTTGGCACGCACTGGGTCATTTTTTACCGTGGCTGGGAAGAAAGGCATTTTTTAATGGGCAGTAAAGGGCCATGCGTTAGAATTAAAAGTAGTGCGTGGTTATTTACTTAAGTACATAAGTATTGCCATAGTGGGACAGACTGAAGGTCCATCAAGCCCTGTATTCTGCTTCCAGCAGTGGCCAATCGAGGTCACAAGTACCTGGCAAGATCCCAAAACAGTACAATAGATTTTATGGTGATTATCCTAGAAATAAGCAGTGGATTTTCCCCAAGTCCATTTTAATAATGGTCTATGGACTTTTCCTTTAGGAAGCCATCCAAACTTTTTTTTTAAATCCCCGCTAAGCTAACTGCTTTTACTACATTCTCTGGCAACGAATTCCAGAGTTTAATTACACGTTGAGTGAAGAAATATTTTCTCCGATTCATTTTGAATTTACTACTTTGTAGCTTCATCGTATGCCCCCTAGTCCTAGTATTTTTGGAAAGAGTAAACGAGCGATTCACATCTACCCGTTGCACTCCACTCATTATTTTATAGACCCCTATCATATCTCCGCCTACTGCCTGAGTCTTTACCACCATCCGTTGACCTAGTGGTAAGGGCTCATGTGCTATTTGTGCGGTAATCAGGCAGCGTTGCGCCAATGTGTCCAAGCTGCAGATTACCACCAGGAACAATCCCCCATGGTAGAAAATAGAAAATGATTTTCTACTGTGCGAAACAGCGCATGCTAACTTCAGAACTACCGCAGGGCGCCCACGCTACCCCTGCGGTAGTGCAGATTTGGCACGCGCTACCTATGCATTAGCCTTACTACTGCTTAGTATATGAATCCCTGAATGGGGTGTAGTACTGCCGCTCCCCAGTACCTCTCCACTCTCGTCTCTCCCTATGCCCCTCCTCGAGTACTCCGTTCTGTAGATAAATCTCTCTTATCCATCCCCTTCTCCTCTACTGCTAATTCCAGACTCCGTTCCTTTTGTCTTGCTGTACCTCATGCCTGGAATAAACTTCCCGAGCCTATACCTCTAGCTCCCTCTTTGGCCGTTTTCAAGTCTAAGCTTAAAGCCCACCTCTTCACTACTGCTTTTGACTCCTAACCACTGCTCACTTACCCTGTCCTTTTTCCTCACCTCTTTATTCCCTTACTTTTAATTGTTGTGTCTGTCTGCTTGTCTTATCTAGATTGTAAGCTCTTTGAGCAGGGACTGCCTTTTTTGTGTATAGTGTAGAGCGCTGCATATGCCTTGTAGCACTATAGAAATAATAAATAGTAGTAGTAGTAGTATTATGCCTGTCCAATCAATTAGCAGTCCTGCCTTAGGGTCAGTGGTTTAGTAACGCCTAATTTTTTTACTCCGCTGTGCTGATGTGCTGCTTTGAAGAATCATTTTCCTACCTTACTTGGCATTTTCATGTGGAGGGGTTGCGGTTAGAGCAGCAAGATGAGCCCTGGGTTCAAATCCTGCCTCTGCCACTGGACCCCTCCCCCCCCCTCCTGTGTGACCTTGGGTAACTCAGGTCACCCTCCATTGCTCAGGTACAACTTAGATTGTTAAATCCACTTGGACAGAGAAATAGCTTCTGTCTATGCCTATCTGGAAAAAGCCTGTAATTAGACCAGAATCCAAATTCCCAGGGTGATAAGGAAATTCCAGAAATTTTTCATCTAGAAACAGGAAAAAAAAAAAAAAGAAAATATATCACAAGGGCTTATTTAGGAAAAAAACAAAGATTCAGCTGTAGCATCTCAGTGAAAATAAGTTCCTTGAAAAAAACATATTAACAACGCAGTGGTCGAGGCTACAGCCGGGGGGGGGGGGGGGGGGGGGGGGGGGGCAGGAATGGAAGACAGTCAGTACCAGTGGTGTGCTGGAGCAGGCTCTCACAGGCTCGCAAGAGCCGGTTGTTTTTAAGACTTTTGAGAGCCGGTTGTTAAAGTAGGGCCCTCCATGGCTACTTTAACAACTGGCTCCCAGAATGTGGGTTTGGGCCCCCTGCTGAATTATCTTTTCCTTTACTGGTGGGGATGCTGAGCCCTGCCAGCCAAGTAAATAGAGTACTGCTGCTCCCCGCTCCTTGTTTCCAGCTCTGGGCAGCAGGCTGGGACTTCTTGAGCATGTGAGAGGTTCCAACATGCTGCTCAGAGCAAGACGTTGGGAGTGGTGGCAGTCCATTTATTGGCTGCCAGCAAAGGTATGCCTAGCGTGCCCGCACGAAGGGAGGGAGGAGAGAGAGGCAAGTGTTGCTCCCCCCCCCCCCCCGGCCACCCCTGGCCCTTCCAACTGCAGAGCTGTCTACTTCCGGAGAAAGAGCCTGTTGTTAAAAATTTGCCAGCACACCCCTGGTCAGTACCACCATGGCAGCCCCCATGAGCCATACAGTAATGCAGAGATTCCTCTCAGGAAAGACAATCCTGCAGTTTTTAGGATTCATCAAAAGCCCCAGCATGCTGTCTACTAATGTACAGGGGTACAAAAAAAAAGGATTAAATAAAAATTCACCATGCTAGCCAACATTTTGGTCCTGCGATGGAGCCTTCATCGGGGAGCACCTGGCAAATTTATTTTTCTTTTTAGTGTTCTTTGGCTCAAGCAATCTAGCTAGTGATTTCTGCCAAACCTGGACGTTCCCATCTGTACTGTGGGAGTTGATTTTTGGCAAATTTAACCCCATTTGACACTCGTGTACCTTCTGTCCATGTGTATGCCACATGGTGATGGGTAAAAGTCAAAGCACGCCCTTCCCCATGGATATCCAACATCTGACCTTTAAGGAACGGTCTGCAGCTAGAGTATCTCCTGAACCTATACACTGGTGTCCCTGCTGCCCCTGTCTGCCACCAAAGTGGTTTTTCTTTCTACACAGAACCAGGGAAACCACACACTTTCTCCCACACAAATGGTACAGTGAAGAATGCGGAATTCAGTTTGATTGCAAATGATGTTAGGGGCCGCTCAGTCTGCCAAGACACTTCTGCTGCCTTCGATTTATGGAGGACCTCGGTAAAACACATCCGTCTTAAAAATCTGGATGCATACTTGGGGTTTCCATGCTACAGTTTCACAACAAGAAACACTGGCTCTTTCTTTCCTTTGGGAAGGGACCTATCTTTTCCTTGTAACCTTGAACATAAGTACATATAGGTATTGCTATACTGGGATAGCATCCATCAAGCCCAGCATCCTGTTTCCAACAGTAACCAATCCAGGTCACAAGTAACTGGCAAGATCCCAAAACAGTACAATACATTTTATGCTGCTTATCCCAGAAATAAGCAGTGGATTTCCCCCCGAGTCCATTTAATAATGGTCTATGGACTTTTCCTTTAGGAAGCTGTCCAGACCTTTTTAAAACCCTGCTAAGCTAACCGCCTTTACCACATTCTCTGGCAACGAATTCCAGAGTTTAATTACACGTTGAGTGAAGAAACATTTTCTCCGATTCTTATTAAATTTACTACTTTGTAGCTTCATCGCATGCCCACTAGTCCTAGTATTTTTGGAGAGAGTATACAAGCGACTCACGTCTACCCGTTCCATTCAACTCATTATTCTATAGACCTCTATCATATCTCCCCTCAGCCGCCTTTTCTCCTAGCTGAAGAGCCCTAGATGCTTTAGCTTTTCCTCATAGGGAAGTCGCCCCATCCCCTTTATCATCTCCGTCGCCCTTCTCTTTACCTTTTCTAATTCCACTATATCTTTTTTCAGATGTGGTGACCAGAATTGAACACAATATTTGAGGTTCAGTCACACCATGGAGCGATACAAAGGCATTATAACGTCCTCATTTTTGTTTTCCATTCCTTTCCTAATAATATATCATCAACAATGACACCTAGGTCCCTTTTCTTGGTCCGTGACTTCTAATGTGGAACCTTGCATGACGCAGCTATAATTCGGGTTCCTCTTTCCCACATGCATCACTTTGCACTTGCTCACATTAAGCAGACATTAACGTTAAACATTCTAACTAGTTTTAAACATGAGGAAACACTGGCCTTGTAGCGCTAATAGAGGACTGCAATGCAGATTCCAGGCCAGATTACCCACCAGCACAATGCCGGCAGCCGAAAGGGCCGAACTGTCAACACAAAAACAGACAAATCTCAGCAGGGTGTGCACACAGTCTGGTTGAAAAGACATTTGCGTTTTTAGCGCTACCAGGCAGTTCCTTGAGTGCTCTAATGGGTGAATCTTTAACTTTGGGCAAGAAACTTCGCACTCACGCAGTCTCCATGTGCTCTGTGCCGGAAACCCTTTTTAGAGACCTTCTTGAACTGTATCAGTTTAGTGAATCCAGACTGCCCCAATTTGACTGCCCCTATCGGACCGACCGTTCACTTGTCTATTAGATTGTAAGCTCTTTGAGCAGGGACTGTCTCTCTTTGTTAAATTGTACAGCGCTGCGTAACCCTGGTAGTGCTGTAGAAATGTTAAGTAGTAGTAGTAGTATCTGTTCCTGGGCTGACTGGTTCCTGATCAAGTTCACTCTCTTTTCACAGTCTCCGAGTGAAATTTGTACAGGTGGCCTCTGATCAGCGATAAGAGTTTTTCCTTGTGTCTGTTCTGTTTTTGAACCCAGAAGGTGCAACAGGGACGTAGCCAGAACTGCCATTTTGGGTGGGCCCCAAGTTAACCTGGATGGGCCCTTCCCACCCTCATACATACATACAGTTTTTTTTTTAAACTTTCCCTTTGCCCCTGCTGTCATCATCTTTCTCCTCCCACCCCTACCAGCATCTGCTCCTCTCCCCCTTCTCGGTCAACCTCCAAGCCATCACCGGCAGCAATTCCAGTAAGCGACTTGCACCAACCCTGCAGGCTTCCCTCTGCCGCATCCCCGCCAGTGAAGAAACAGGAAGTGATATCATCGAGGGTGGGACACAGTAGAGGGAAGCCTGCAGGGCTGGCACAGGTTGCTTACAGGAAATGCTGCAGTGATAGCTCAAAGGTAGATGGGGGTAGGGGTGTTCAGAGAGAGAGAGGCATCATCAATGAGGTGCATTGGGGGCCACTAGGCTGGGTGGGCCTTAGGCAGGAATGGGTTGGGCTTATGCCCACCTGGCCCACCCACTGAGATGCAAAATATAGGCAAATACCTTGCCTGGGTCCCTTTAGTTTGAAGCTCTGTGGTACCCCAACTTTCCTTTCCTTTTGGAAATCTGGAGTCTCTGGGAGTCAGGGGCTCAGTGCTGGGGATTGTTCCAGCCCAGTTTCAGCACCTCTAGTCTCTACCTTGGTTCCCTCTTGACTCACTCTTTCAAGTTACATCATCCACTGCCCAGAATTCTAACAGGGGCAGAATAAGTCCAGAATAAGTCAGAAGGAATGGATCCTAAGGAGCTTAGCCGAGATTGGGTGGCAGAGCCAGCCGGTGGTGGAAGGCGAGGATAGTGCTGGGCAGACTTATACGGTCTGTGCCAGAGCCGGTGGTGGGAGGCGAGGATAGTGCTGGGTAGACTTATACGATCTGTGCCAGAGCCAGTGGTGGGAGGCGGGGATAGTGCTGGGCAGACTTATACAGTCTGTGCCAGAGCCAGTGGTGGGAGGCGGGGCTGGTGGTTGGGAGGTGGGGATAGTGCTGGGCAGACTTATATGGTCTGTGCCAGAGCCGGTGGTGGGAGGCGAGGATAGTGCTGGGTAGACTTATACGGTCTGTGCCAGAGCCAGTGGTGGGAGGCGGGGCTGGTGGTTGGGAGGTGGGGATAGTGCTGGGCAGACTTATACGGTCTGTGCCAGAGCCGGTGGTGGGAGGCGAGGATAGTGCTGGGTAGACTTATACGGTCTGTGCCAGAGCCAGTGGTGGGAGGCGGGGCTGGTGGTTGGGAGGCGGGGATAGTGCTGGACAGATTTATACGGTCTGTGCCCTGAAGAGGACAGGTACAAATCAAAGTAGGGTACACACAAAAAGTAGCACATATGAGTTTGTCTTGTTGGGCAGACTGGATGGACCATGCAGGTCTTTTTCTGCCGTCATTTACTATGTAACTTCCTGTAAGCTTTTCTAGCATGGTTTAAATGAATCCAATCTATGCATGGGAGTAAGGGGGGGGGGCAAGAAGGAGCATTTTCCTCCCCCCCCCCGATTTTCTTAGCCACTCGCTGCCACCCACTACTGCTTCTATTCTCCTCCACTTGAGCATTCTAAAACCTTCTATTCCACCATATATAAGGCAATTCTCATTGATGTGACCTTCCTATTAGTACCTGCTCCATAGAAAGCTTGCTTTGCCTCTCCCCCCTTGGAGTAATTCCCCCCTAAGCACATGAATCCATTTTTTTGCTATTAGCCACCTGCAGGCTTTGATTGAGTCCCACAGTGAGCAGCAGTGCTTGCCTGTCTGGTTTTATTCCTACGAACCCAAGGGGACTGAAACCTCTTTTTACTGAGGCCAGCACCAAACTGCAGCACAGATGTGCTACAGACCCACAAGATATGTGTTAGAGATTCATATTAACATAGTTACATAGTAGATGACGGCAGAAAAAGACCTGTATAGTCCATCCAGTCTGCCCAACAAGATAAACTTGTATGTGCTACTTTATATGTATACCTGACCTTGATTTGTCCTTGCCATTTTCAGTGCACAGACCGTCGAAGTCTGTCCAGAACTAGCTTTGCTTCCCAATTACCGGTGTTGCCACTCAATCTCTGCTAAGGTTCT
This sequence comes from Microcaecilia unicolor, assembly GCF_901765095.1. NCBI lineage: Eukaryota > Metazoa > Chordata > Amphibia > Gymnophiona > Siphonopidae > Microcaecilia > Microcaecilia unicolor. Next base: position 275,263 of record NW_021963008.1, read on the forward strand.
GTGGATCCATTCCTTCTGAACAGGATTCCTTTGTGTTTATCCGACACATTTTTGAATTCCGTTACTGTTTTCATCTCCACCACCTCCCGCGGGAGGGCATTCCAAGTATCCACCACTCTCTCCGTGAAAAAATACTTCCTGGCATTATTCCTGAGTCTACCCCCCTTCAACCTAAATTCATGACCTATAGTTCTATCGTCTTCCCATCTCCGGAAAAGGTTTGTTTGCGGATTAATACCTTTCAAATATTTGAATGTCATATCACCCCAGTTTCTCCTTTCCTCCACAAGTTCAGGTCAGTAAGTCTCTCCTCGTACATCTTGCAAAGCAAATCCCATAACATTTTTTAGCTTTTCTTTGCACCGCTTCAAGTCTTTTTACATCCTTAGCAAAATACGGCCTCCAAACCTGAATACAATACTCCAAGTGGGGACTCACCAATGACTTGTACAGGGGCATCAACACCTCCTTTCTTCTGCTGATTACACTTCTCTGTATACAACCTAGCATCCTTCTGGCTACAGCTACCGCCTTGTCACGCTGTTTTGTCGCCTTCAGATCCTCAGAAGAAAGTGTGCGTCTTACACCCCTGTCTTTACCAACTTACAAAGTAGATGCAAGAATCCATCTTAGTAAGTCACCAACGGTAGATCTTGCTGTACCTAAAGTGTTTTCAATGTCAGTTCTGGTCGCCTCAGGGCGACGAAAATGATAAAAGGGATGGGACAACTACCCCATGAGGAGAGGTTAAGAAGGCTAGGACTCTAGCCTGGAGAAAAGGCTGCTGAGGGGTGATATGATAGAGTGGGGTAGAGCGGACAGATGTGAAGCGTTTGTTTACGCTTTCTAACAATAATAGAACCAGGGGACACAAGATGAAATTAGAATGTGGTAAGTTTAAAACAAATCGGAGAAAGGTTTTCTTTACTCAGCGCGTGGTTAGACTCTGGAACTCATTGCCGGAGAAGGTAGTGACGGCAGCTGGCCTTGCTGAGTTTAAAGGGGGTCTGGACAGATTCCTGAAGGAAAAGTCCATTGATCGTTATTAAATTTGGGGTTTTTGCCAGGTTCTTGGGGCCTGGATTGGCCGCTGTCGTAGACAGAGTGCTGGGCTTGATGGACCTTTGGTCTTTTCTCAGCGTGGCAGTGCTTATGTACTTATGTGCTTATGAAGGGCAGTTCTGTAATCTTGGTTTGCACAGTTACATGCCTCTCGTGTATTTAAATATCTAGAATACTAGTACTTACTTATTTATGTCTGTGTACACATACCTGTGTAAGTTTTAGTAGGTCACTGTTTTGCAAATTCCTGCTTCACTTACACAGTGTGTATTTGTAAGGGGGGCATACACAGGGGCAGAGCATGAGTGGGACAGGGTTGGGGCTGCCAGTTCTGCACGAAACACAGAATACTGTAAGTCACGTTGTGAAAAGGGTCCACTGCTTCCCAGCAAGGTGGAGCCGTCCACCAGCCATTTTCCATATCTCACCACAATTGCAGACAGTGGCTGGGTCAAACGATTTTTATTATTAAGCAAATAACAGCTGTCACAAACTTCAGTACATAGGTTATCCCCAAACAAACAGGTTCCAACCACATAGGTTTCCAGTAAAGCAGGTAAATAAAGCAGGCTTCCAAATAAGTCAGGCTTCCAATAACGCAGGTAAATGAAGCAGGCTTCCAAATACATCAGGCTTTCAATAAAGCAGGCATCAGGCTTTCAATAAAGCAGGTTTCCAAATACATCAGGCTTTCAATAAAGCAGGTGTCTCTCACCTCCAACACCCTTCCAAACCCTCAGGAGCTGGCCATCCCTGCCTTGGAACTCTCTCACTCCATAGAGGCTTCTCCCCCCTCCTGGGATTCCCCCCCCCCCCCTGATCTACCCCACCTTCCATATTTTCTTTTTGTTACATTTGTACCCCGCGCTTTCCCACTCATGGCAGGCTCAATGCGGCTTACATGGGGCAATGGAGGGTTAAGTGACTTTCCCAGAGTCACAAGGAGCTGCCTGTGCCTGAAGTGGGAATCAAACTCAGTTCCTCAGTTCCCCAGGACCAGAGTCCACCACCCTAACCACTAGGCCACTCCTCCACCTATAATCCATCCAATCATCTTCTTCCCTCTCCATGGGCCCCTCTCTATTCCAGCTGGGCCACATGGTATATTAATTGCGTATCCAGGGGAACTGAGCTTCTTCCCTCCGCCTCCCCCTAGTGGGGGAAACGAAATTATAGGCTTAGCCTGGCTATCCCCCTGGCTCCCTCTGCTGGAGCTGGGAATCCATTCCCTTGTTTCCAGATTACTCTCTGCCTCCCTCCTTGCAATGTTTCACGGTCTAAATGCTTCATCCCAGCCACCCTGGCAGTAGCCTTGTCACAGCACTGCCACACTTAGCCACCTGCATTTACACCAGGACTATGGCTGGCGTAACTGTGGACACAAAACCATTAGGTGTACTAGCACCAGGTTCCTTTAGTGTTCTGGGTGCCAAAGTTCTATTATAGAATAGGCTCCCGCCTTGCGTCCTCGGGGTGCCTAACTGGAGGAGGCATCCCTTTGTAAAACTGCCCCCGTATTGACTAGATGTGGTCCATTTTCCTTCTAAGAACTCAACGGACTACAGCTTGTTGATATGAATGAACATTAAGATAGTGACCTGGAGTTAGAGTTAGATTTTAGATTTTATTAAACATGCGTGGGATAAACACAAAGGAATCCTGTTTTGAAGGACTGGATCCACGGAATCTTAGCGGAGATTAGGTGGCGACACCGGTAATTGGAAAACAAAACCGGTGCTGGGCAGACTTCTGTGGTCTACGCCCAGTGATCGTGACTGAATAGATAGGGATGGGGTGGAGTGTAAATTTTAAGGGGTTTCAATGTTAGCTTCAGAACTTAGTACAACAACAGTGCTGGGCAGACTTCTATGGTCTGTGCCCTGAGAATGGCAAGGACAAATCAAACTCGGGTATAAAGTATCACATACCATGTAAAATGAGTTCTTTTGTTGGGCAGACTGGATGGACCGTAAAGGTCTTTATCTGCCATCATTTACTATGTTACTATTATGTGCCTGTTCAAATCCAGGCTTGGGAGATTAAGACCGATTGACTCATCCAGTCTGTTCGGTTATCAAAGCCAGTGTAGCCTGACCATTGTAGGATATCCCTTCAGCAGACTTAGTTCAGTTTCATCGACTTCTGAAGTACTGTAGTTTGGCAGCTTGTGGGCCGCTTTCCATAAGAAATACAATAGAGGAAATTCCAATAGTTGTTATCCAAACACAGATGGTGTCTACAAACAGCTGTCGGTGAAGATCTACTGAAAGACATGACTGCTTCCGTTGGTCGTCTTCCTTCTGTTTAGCCATATGTCTTGAGATTTTTCTTTCTCATGCAAGAAGAACAGTGTGCTGAAGGTGTTAAATTGGTTTTGTCATTTCATGAGCAAATTGTTCAGTGGTTCCTAGTACCGAGCAACTTAGCCTTTCATAATTATTGACTCGTAGAACGCAAGCCAATTTAGTATCTTCACTTGTCTTTTCCTGTGGGTGTCTGTCAGGTCACTCATTTCTGATGTGTCAGAAGTGGGTGGACAATGAACTTGCCATATCATCTTAGACTCACCAGGCATTCCCTGAGTTGGATGAATCATCCAGTTTATCTCATGGGCATCCCATTGACATTTGGATGTAGGATGAGCCAATGCAATTGACCACTCTGAAGATATATGAATAACTTCCGGCTTTAAAATCTTTCTGGTGAAATTGGAGATGGGGGAAGTGTTCAAGGAGGTTGTCAAATCTTAGTTATGCCATATTTAGATTAATGTAATGCTTTGTATTGTGGGTTACCACAGGTATCAGTTCAGGCTCTTCAACTAGGCCAAAATGCTGCTGCTCTGAATTTCAGGAGCCTCCTGATTCAGCCTCATAACCTCCAATTTTGCAAGCTGTCCACTGGCTGCCTGTCATTTGTCACATCCAATGTAAGATTCTGGATTTAGTGTTTAAGGTTTTAACAAGGCTCCATTAGCTGTTCCTTTAAGTCTGAAGATTTAGAAGTGCAGTGCTCAATAATCTGCTCCTATTATAAGAGGAGCACAGTGCCAAAAGAAGCAAGACCAATATTTTACACTCTGGTAGGAATAGCATGTGCAGAGGTAGAGGTAACTAACCATGATGTGTAGAGAACATTTTATGCGAGTAGAGGGGGGGGGGGGGGGGGGGGGGGGAGGGGGGTATAGGAGTGGGAAGGGTAATGTTCAATGCATAATAGAGGGACATGTGTATTATTAGATAGGAGAACAATCCTTTGAAGGAGCACATTAAGAGGACCCACCAGTAAATACTGTTGGGATAATACACTGAGTAAAATACGAGTTATAAATATTGGAGTTTCATATAAAAGTGTATTGTTAATAGTTATGCAACTGCACAGTAATTATACATGTACACATTATAAATATAGGAGAAGACAAGAAGGAAGGGATAGGGGAGAAAAGTTTGGAAAACATTGATGATGGACGTTTCAGGTTTAGTAATGTGTACTAGACTTCGCTGTTATACGATTTATATTGACTGAGATGGAATTGTATACCACGTGACCTCATCAATAAAAAATTGTTGAAACATAAGTCTGAAGATTTATCGACCAGTGAGGTTACAGAGATCTTAAGGTACATTTGGTACTGCACTTTGGTCCACAAAATCAACTACGGCGTAGTCCCAGGATACATGATAGACCTCATAGATATACCAACCAGAAACAGAATCGGATCATCACGATCATACCTAAACCTACACTACCCAAACTGCAAAGGTCTAAGATACAAAACAACTTACGCATCTAGCTTCTCCTATATAAGCACACAACTATGGAATGGACTCCCAAATGCGGTGAGAACAATCCGCGACCACTTAAACTTCAGGAAATCACTAAAAACTCACCTCTTCAAAAAGGCCTATCCCATGGATCCAACGTAAATCCCCACACCCAGCAACACAGCATAACTAATGATCGTACTAGACAATTTCTAATCTTCATTCCCTTTGACCCCATGACGCCTGATCCACACCTACCTCATCTGATCACAACATAACCTTGTATTTGTTATCAACCGAACTGGCAAAAACCTCTACGGTACTATGTAAGCCACATTGAGCCTGCAAATAGGTGGGAAAATGTGGGGTACAAATGTAACAAATAAATAAAAATACATATTTATTGGAAGTCTCTTCCTTTTACCGAGTTCAGACGAAGTGGAGACGAAGGTCACTACTCCATCCTCATCCTCCTAGACCTATCCGCCGCTTTTGACACTGTCAATCACAACTTACTTCTTGACACACTGTCCTCTTTTGGGTTCCAGGGCTCTGTCCTCTCCTGGTTTTCCTCTTATCTCTCTCATCGTACCTTCAGAGTACACTCTCATGGTTCGTCCTCCACCCCTATCCCGCTCTCTGTTGGAGTTCCTCAGGGATCTGTCCTTGGACCCCTTCTTTTTTCAATCTACACCTCTTCCCTGGGCTCGCTGATCTCATCTTATGGCTTCCACTATAATATTTATGCTGACAACACCCAGCTCTATCTCTCCACACCAGACATCACTGCGGAAACCCAGGCCAAAGTATCGGCCTGCTTATCTGACATTGCTGCCTGAATATCCAACCGCCACCTGAAACTGAACATGGCCAAGACCGAACTTATTGTCTTCCCAACCAAGCCCACTTCTCCTCTCCCTTCACTCTCTATCTCAGTTGATAACACCCTCATCGTCCCCGTCTCATCTGCCCGCAACCTCGGTGTCATCTTCGACTCCTCCCTCTCCTTCTCTGCGCATATCCAGCAGATAGCCAAGACCTGTCGCTTGTTCCTCTATAACATCAGCAAACTTCGCCCTTCCCTCTCTGAGCACACCACCCGAACTCTCATCCACGCTTTCATTACCTCTCGCCTTGACTACTGCAACCTACTCCTCACTGGCCTCCCACTTAACCATCTATCCCCCCTTCAGTCCATTCAGAACTCTGCTGCACGTCTTATCTTCCGCCTGGACCGATATACTCATATCACCCCTCTCCTCAAATCACTTCACTGGCTTCCGATCAAGTACCACATACAGTTCAAGCTTCTCCTACTAACCTACAAATGCACTCGATCTGCAGCCCCTCCTTACCTCTCTACCCTCATCTTCCCTTACGTTCCTACCCGTAACCTCCGCTCTCAAGACAAATCCCTCCTTTCAGTACCCTTCTCCACCACCGCCAACTCCAGGCTCCGCCCTTTCTGCCTCGCCTCACCCCATGCTTGGAACAAACTCCCTGAGCCCATACGCCAGGCCCCCTCCCTGCCCATCTTCAAATCATTGCTCAAAGCCCACCTCTTCAATGTCGCCTTCAGCACCTAACCACTACACCTCTACTCAGGAAATCTAGACTGCTCCAACTTGACATTTCGTCCTTTAGATTGTAAGCTCCTTTGAGCAGGGACCGTCCTTCTTTGTTAATTTGTACAGCGCTGCGTAACCCTATTAGTGCTCTAGAAATGTTAAGTAGTAGTAGTAAGATTATCTGAAGTCAAGAAAGCTTGGGACAAGTAAATCTCTAAGGGAGTGAAGGGGAGAGTCAGGGCCGCCGAGAGGGGGGGATAGGGGGGACAAAATTCCCCGGGCCCGGACCTCCAGGGGGGACCGGCACCGCGCCGACTCCATGGGTGGTACGGACAGACGCCCCCTCCCTCCCAGGGCCCGGGCCCCGCCCGCCGTCCCTCCCTCCGAATTTCAAAGGCTATCTCCTACCTCGTCCTCATCGGGGTTGGTTACGGCGACAGCTGCCTGCACGCAGTGAAAAGCATGCAGGCTCGCGCTTCAGCCTTCCCTTGTTGTCTGTCTCTCAGCGGCGGGACCAGAGCTGAGAGACAGACAACAAGGGAAGGCTGAAGCACGAGCCTGCACGCTTTTCACTGTGTGCAGGCAGCTGTCGCCGTAACCAACCCCGATGAGGACGAGGTAGGAGATAGCTTTTGAAATTCGGAGGGAGGGACGGTGGGCGGGTCCTGGGAGGGATGGAGGCCTTGGAATTCGGATGGAGGCAGGGAGGGAGGGGGGCCTTGGAATTTGGACGGAGGAAGGGAGGGAGGGGGGCCTTGGAAATCAGACAAAGGGGAGAGGGTGGAGGGGGGAGAGGCAGTGACCTGGGGAGGGTGCAGTGACCTTGGGGGGGCCCAGGGGCGACCTTTTCCCCCGGCCCAGTCTCTCGGTGGCCCTGGGGAGAGTAGATGGCATGGATGGGCAGACTAGATAGGCCATATGGTCTTTATCTGCCTTCTTTAGTGCAGGATCCACTCTTTGGAACGGGTTCTGTTAAAATTAAGACAGATGCCATCTTTTAGGAAATTACTTGAAGGCATATTTGTTTCAACAAGTGTTTGCTTGATTTTGGCCTGTTATGATAAATGTAAGTTTTAAAATTTTACTTTGTATTGTGTAGAACGAGTAGAAGTAAATTGATTTTCTACTTGTTTCAAAAGTACAAAGGCTAGGGGAGTCTCAAGGAAGTTACATGGAAATATTTTTTTTTCACTCAACGAATAGTTAAGCCCTGGAACTGTTTGCTGGAGGATGTGGTAACAGCAGTTAGTGTACCTGGGTTTAAAAAAGGTTTGGACAAATTCCTGGAGGAAAAGTCTACAGTCTGCTATTGAGGCAGACATGGGAAGCAACTGCTTACTCTGAGATTTGTAGTATGGAATTTTGCTACTCTGAGATTCTGCATGGAATCTTGTCACTCTTTAGGATTCCAGAATCTTGCTATTCTTTTGGGTTCTATGTGGAATGTTGCTACTCTGAGATTCTGCATGGAGTCATTCTTTAGGATTCCAGAATCTTGCTATTCTTTGGGGTTCTACATGGAATTTTGTCACTCTTTAGGATTCCAGAATCTTGCTATTCTTTGGGGTTCTACATGGAATGTTGCCACAATTTGGGTTTCTCCAGGTACTTGTGACCTGGCTTGGTCACCGTTTGGAAAACAGGATACTGGGCTAGACGGACTATTGGTCTGACCTAGTATGGCTGCTCTTATGTCCATTTTAATTTGTTTTATTTTATTATGTATGTCTAATCATAACCCAATTAGATTGCATAGATCTGTGGTTCTCAAACCTGTCCTGGGGAACCACCAGCCAGCTGGGTTTTCAAGATATCCTTAATGAATATGCATGACACAGATTTGCATGCCTGTCACCTCCATCATATGTAAATCTCTCTCATGCCTATCCATTAGGGTTATTATGAAAACCTGACTGGTGGTCCCACAGCACAGGTTTTTGAACCACTGATAGAGATATAAATATTTTGAATGAAAAAAAATAAATAGTCCCATTTTTACTGCAGTGAAAAGGATTCCTCCAGAGTGATACTGGATTTTTTCCCCTTGAAAAGCAGCAGGATGCTTTCATTGATAAAAGCTGGAGCGACCATCTAGTGGAGCGATTTTTACTGACATTTGATACATCTGTGGCAAAATATGTATAATTTTTGAAGTAATAACTTAGGGCGTCGCTCAGTGGCAAGTGCTGCATGTGTGATTTGGGCTTGATTTCCAAATCTAGCTTGTGTGTTCCTTGGCCTGGCTTCCGGGGAGGAAGAAAATCTTTCCAGTTTGCAACAGCAGCACCTAGTGGCCAGACTCAGAATGCATGGTGCGTGGAACCCCCCCCCCCCCCCCCCCCCCCCCAGACTGTTTCTGCATTTGTCAGGCTTTCAGAGTGCTGACAAGAACCAAGCCAGATAGATAATGTCTCAGGCCTTCACTTCCTGGGTGCAAGTGTTCATTTAGCAGAGCTGAAGAAGCCATTTTCAGGAGAAAACATTTGTCCCCGCAGTGCGTAGAGCAGTATTTTGGAACTTGATGTAACCTTCCATCAAATGAAATGTGGCAGTGGTGTGAAGCTCAGCCCAGTCTGAAAGCAAGGAACTTGTGCATGGTCCCCAAGGATAAAGTTCATGCAGAGCACTGGCTCTGGATTTCCCTTAGTCCTCAAAGAATTCAGTTTTCCCCAGAGCTGATAGGGCAACTGAATTGCTACTTTGTTCCAGTCTTCCCTTGGCTACACCATGCCTCTACTACTACTTATCACTATTATAGCGCTACAAGGCAAACGCAGCGCTGTACATCATACACGAAAAGACAGTCCCTGCTCAAAGAGTTCACAATCTAAATATGGAATGTTGCTAGTGGAATAGCAACATTCCATGTAGAATCTCCAATAGTCAAGTAATAGCAACATTCCAGAATCTCAAATAGTAACAACATCCCATGTTCCACTGCACTAACCACTAGACTACTCCTCCACTACTACCAACATTCCATGTAGAAGCCTGCCCTTGCAGATCAGCAACGCGGCCACGCAGGCTTCCGTTTCTGTGAGTCTGACGTCCTGCACGTATGTACATGCAGGACGTCAGACTCACAGAAACAGAAGCCTGCGCGGCCGCGTTGCTGGTCTGCAAGGGCAGGCTGCTACATTACTACTACTTATCACTTCTATAGTGCTACAAGGCATACGCAGCGCTGTACACCATACATGAAAAGACAGTCCCTGCTCAAAGAGCTCACAATCTAAATAGGACAGATAAACAGACAGAACAACTAAGAGGTAAAGGATAAAAGGGTGTACAGGGCAAGTGAGTAGTGGTTAGGAGTCAAAAGCAGCGTCAAAGAGGTGGGCTTTCAGCCCTGGATTTGAAAACGGCCAAAGACGGGGCTAGACGTACAAGCTCGGGAAGTCTATTCCAGGCGTGAGGTGCAGCGAGATAAAAAGAACGGAATCTGGAATTAGCCGTAGAGGAGAAGGGGACAGACTTGAGAGATTTATCCACAGAACGGAGTACCCGAGGGGGGGCGTAGGGAGAGACAAGAGCATAGAGGTACTGAGGTACTGATGGCCTCTCCTTGTAACTGCTAGCCCAGCTGCGACTTCCCCTGTAACATGTCTCCCTGCACATGTTTTCCTGTCTGTTATGCACACACACACAGCCCCTCCCCCCTACTTCTGGAGAGATTTGGGAGCCCTCTTTCTTCCATCTGTCTGCCGTAGGCTGGTGCTGTATAACTGTCTGACCACCCACCACTTCATCCAAGCATGCAACTCAACTGAGGACAAAGAAATCTGGTGGCTGCAGAATTAAAAAAAGTAAAATAAAATAAAAAGCTATAGAGGATACCCTGGCAGGCAGTGAAAGAGTGACGTACTAGTATTATTTGGAGAGCTAGAACCAAGCAGTGCCTGGGAGTGCTGGTGGGGTTTCATTTCTTTCACAGAGTCAATATTACTGGAGGTTCATTGGGTCTAGGGTTACCATATGGCTCCAGAAAAGGGAGGACACATTGATGCAGTCCGGGTTTTGCTTCCATTGCAAGCAATGAAAGGTAAAACCCAGACTGGCTCAATCTGGGTCCGAACAAGCATATATGTCAAAGTATTAGTTAACTGGAGAAAGGGTACGTAGGTCGCTTTGTACAGCCGCTCGTGGTGGGGGAAGGAGGAGAAAGGCGAGAAAAGGCGCACCAGAGAATTAATTAACTTTTCATGTGTACATAGCCGGCATTGTTTAGAATGGCAGGCAAAGGATCAGTCAGGTTTTGGTTTGCTTCCATGCCTAGGGTATTGATCAAAGCATTGAATGATACTAATGCCATATAGAAATTATACCATGCAACAAGAATCGCAAAATAACTCACTGCAAAAAAAAAGAAATAAATACGTAACTTCAGTATAAGTGGAATCAATGCTTCACATCTAAACACATTTATTTATTTAATTTATTTGTTGCATTTGTATCCCACATTTTCCCACCTATTTGCAGGCTCAATGTGGCTTACATAGTACCGTAAAGGCGTTCGCCAAGTCAGTTGATAACAAATATAGGTTGTATAGTGATCGTATGAGGTATAAGTGGAGGGTTGGGAGGGATGAAGATTGCGTGTTGTCCAGTACGATTATAGTCATGCCATGTTGCTGGGTGAAGAGGTTTACGTGGGGTCGTTGGGGTAGGCCGTTTTGAAGAGGTTGGTTTTTAGTGATTTCCTGAAATTCAAGTGGTCGTGGATTGTTTTCACAGCTTTTGGGAGCCCATTCCATAGTTGTGTGCTTATGTAGGAGAAGCCGGATTAATGAGTTGTTTTGTATTTCAGTCCTTTGCAATTTGGGTAGTGTAGGTTTAGGTAGGATCTTGATGATCTGACTTTGTTTCTTATTGGTAAGTCTATGAGGTCTGTCATGTATCCTGGGACTACGCCATATATGATTTTGTGGACTAAGGTGCAGATTTTGAAGGTGATCCGTTCTTTGATTGGGAGCTAATGTAACTTTTAAAAGCCTAAATGGTGATCCAAGATGGCCGCCTGAACCGGTCATAGGTCTCCACGCTCCGATTTTTTTCCTTGCGAAATGCCGAAGCGCAGAGGCAGGTCAACAGCCACTGTTCTCCCAGGTCGACTTACTTCTTCACAGATCGGCTCTCTCGATGCATATTTGCGGAGACCGGAGGCTTTTGGAAGGTTGGAGGGCAGCACGCTGGAAGCGTCCGGGACAAACGGAGGAACTGAGACGCCGTCTGTGCATGATGTCACCCTTAGCCCCAACCAACGAGCACCCCCTCCCCAACCCCAGGCTGTTCTCTCTCCGGTCTTGGCGTCGTCTCCGAAGTACCCAGGAATTGGGTTAACGGCGGAGCCTCTGGGGGGAAAAGACCTATCGACGGAGAGTCGAGGGGGCGGAAGGACTTGAGAGCCCTCGTTTAAGCCTGGAAGATAGTGTTCAGCTTGCAGGAGGAAAATTGGCGGCTATTGCTAATACAGAAGCAGAGAAGACATTGGCCGAGGAGACACAAAGACAAGGTACTTTGATTTTCCTTCAAGATAAACCAGCGGAGATTACCCTGGAAAGTTTATGGGGCTTGATAGCTAATTTAGGAAAAGTACTGTGCCCACAAATATTGGACTTGGAGTCACGAGTTAAAAACTTAGAAAAAAATGTTGAATCAATAGAAAGAGAGAATAAAGAGTTAATGGGAAAATCTAAGACCTCAGTACAACAAGTGGAAAAAACGCAGGAGGTACAAATTAATATGATAAGAGACTTTACTAATATGAGGAAAAAAATCGAAAATCTGGAAAACTCTCAAAGAGCAAACAATTTAAGACTTTTGAATTTTCCGAGAGCTGTAACTATTGCTCCAAGAGAGATGCTAGCTAGATATATGAAAGAAATCTTAGGATTCACAGATGAAAATTTTCCACCTATGAGTCAAGTTTATTATTTACCACAATCGAAATCTGGGCCCTCTATACAACAAGAGGAACCACTTGACGTATCAGGGATTTTGGAGATACCAACAGAGGACTTAGTAGCCCCGGCTACATTGTTAGTAACCCTAGCTATTCCTATTGATAAAATTATGGTTATGAAGAAATACTTTAAAAATAGAGAAAAAGAATTTATGGGCTTTAAGATATGTATATTTCCTGATGTTTCTAAGGAGACTCAAAAAAGACGCAGACAGTTTTTATTATTGAAACCAGGAGTTCTTCAGCTAGGTGCAACATTTTTCTTATGTTACCCTTGTAAGTGCATTGTCTGTTATCGATCGGTCAAATATGTTTTTTCTGAATCTGTACAACTCAGTGAATTTATAACTGCTAAAAGATCTTTGAAGTGAAAAGAACATGCTTGAATAGAAAAAGAAAAAACCCCTGACCGGTTTTTTTTTTCTTTATTCTCCGGTTATTGTTAAATCTTGGATCCAATTTTGAGGACTAGTGTGTACTTAGTCAGGATTTACTATTTCTTTGAATATTGCTTTTTAAAATTATGGACAAATGTACCTTTTCTTTACCAGTGTAATACTTGGTGTATAATTTGAAATTAATAAAGAATAATAATAAACATTAAAAAAAAAAGCCTAAATGGTAAGACCATGAAAATGATGAAATGACACGGAATAGCTGAACACAAGTCATAAAGGACTAGATTCTATATATCATGCCTACAAAAATCGGCGCTAAAAAAAAATACGCTTAGGCTTAAATTTCTACGCGATTTATAGAATACGCTGAGTGCCTGTCTATGCAACTGTGTCTAGTCATGGCAATTACGCCAATAAAACTTGCTGTAAATTCTGAAGCCTAAGGCACAGACCGGGTTCATTCTATAACAACGCACTTAGATTTTAGAAACGTCCACGACCTGCCCATTCCACCCGTGGCTACGCCCCCTTTTCAACTATGCGACTTAGAATTTACATGCATCACATTACAGAATACGCTTAGGCAGTTGTGCGCATAAATTCTAATTAATGTCAATTAGTGTCACTAATTGTTAATTGGCAGTTATCGGTGCCAATTGGCTCGTTAACTAATTAAACTGCACGCACAAATCCAGAATACGACCGGATTTGCAGGCACCATTTATGTCGCGCTATATAGAATCTGGGGGAAAATGTATCTCAGTAATAGACGTGGACTGAGAGAACCTAGTTCTAGAAAGGATTCACACAGCTAGTGAGCAGCTGTGGAGGCAGGAAAGATACCCTAAGATCAAGAAATTCAATTATTTCTGCATTTAGTTCATGTATTTTCAGTAGTAGGTTAAGGTGAGTTAAATTCAGGTGCACTAGGGATTTCCCTGTCTCCAGAGGGTTCACAATCTAACACCGCTCCCCCCCCCACCCTTTTAGCTGCCAGTGTGGTAATGCCGATGGGCTGCGTCGGCATTACCGTGTGACTTTGTAAAAGGGAGGGTAAATTTGTAACTAAGGCAGTGGAGGGTTAAGTCACTTGCTCAAAGCCACAAGGCGCTTTAGTGGGATCCAAATTCTGGTCTTTTTGCTTTCTAGCCTGCTGCTCTAACCCCTAGGATACACCATTAATGGATTTGCCTTTTCTCCCCCTGCAAAGAAACTTTTTCTGATTTTGAGTAATGGTTGGTGAGCAAACAGGTTCAGAGCTGAGAAATCTGTGGGTTGTGTCTGTCCCACATACTGTGTTAGACCACACACCCCAGGGTCTCTTTCATGCCCCGATGATCAGAAGCAAACGCGGGCGCTAGGGGCTATGAGTGCCATATTAGCACACGTGTTTCCTCCTGCCCCATGATCAGAGCTCACGAGCATGTGAAACAACGTGCTCGTGGGCCCTGACTGCAAGTAACGGGTAATTTACTGTTCCTCCCCTATGCTCAGTGGGCAGTGCGCCAAACACTGGTGCTGCCCCCGCAGTAAATCCTATGCCAACTCAGACCTGGCATTAGGATTTGCTGAGCATTGGGGAGGAATGGGGAGCCCTGTCTAGCATGCATTTTCAAGCTTGCAGACCCCCCAAACTCCCCCACGTGCAGGCCCCCCTACCCCTCCTATAGATTTTTCTCCCCCCACCTCCCCAGACATGGGAGGGGGGGCTGGAGGTCCAGTGGATATCCAGTCCTCCCGATCCCCCTCGACACAAGGCTCCGGGGGGGGGGGGGGGGGAGGGGGTGGCTGGAGATCCGGTGAATCTCCAGCCCCCCCAACCTCTCCACAACTGAAAAAAAATCCTTTGTGGCCCAGTGGGCTGCTACCCCCACCCACCCTTATATGATAGGAAGCCCTGCCCAGGATGCAGTTGTCAAGGTGCCGCCATGTTGAAGGCAATGCTGGAAGAAGGAGGTGTGCTACCCCCTCCTCCGCTCATTGACAAGGTATGGACCTATGGGGGGGGGGGGGAGTCGGGGGCTGCTAGATTACCAGGGTGGGTAGGGGTGTGGGTAGAAACCCACTGGGCCACCAGGGATTTTTTGGGGGGTTATGGGGTGGTTAGGGGGGCTGGAGGTCTACTGGATCTCCAATCCCCCAGGCCCTTGAGTTGGGGGGGGGGGGGGGGTTGGGAGGACTGGAAATCTGCTGAACCTCCAGCCCCAGTGTCACTCTTGGGGGGGCGTGGGGGGCACTAGGGCTGACCGATGATGAGGGTCCAGGAGTCCAGTGGACCTCCATCTCCTGCATTTGACAGGTCTGGGTTTTTGACAACCCGGAACTGTCAATCAAGTGCGGGAGGATTGTACAATCCTCCTGCACTCTACCCCTATGATCAGCGCTAATAGCGAGCCTAAATTTGCATGCTATTAGCTCTGATCATAGGGGCAGTATAGCCCTGAGCTGTTGTGGCACTATTTTTAGAGCATATTTTTAGGAATAGTGACGAAACAACTTACGGAATACCTAAATAAACACTCAATTCTGCACGAGTCTCAATCAGGATTTCGATCAAATCACAACACCGAAACGATCCTAGTGTCCGCAATGAACTCATTCAAACAAGCAATTGCAACTGGTAACAACATACTCCTCCTACAATTCGACATGTCCAGCGCCTTCGACATGGTCAATCATGGAATACTATTACATATACTAGAATACTTCGGAGTAGGAGGCACAGTTCTCAAATGGTTCAAAGGATTCCTGACCACAAGAACATACCAAGTAACAACAAACATGGACAGATCACCCCCATGGATACCGGAATGTGGAGTCCCCCAAGGATCCCCCCTCTCACCAACCTTATTTAACCTAATGATGATACCTTTAGCCAAACTTTTAGCCAACCAAAACCTCAACCCTACATATATGCAGACGATGTCACAATCTACATCCCGTTCAAACATGATCTAAATGAAATCACCAACGAGATTAACCAAAGCCTCCAAATCGTGCACACCTGGGCGGATGCATACCAACTAAAACTTAACGCAGAAAAAAACGCAATGTCTTGTATTCACCTCACAACATAACACAAAAAACTTCTCCACCATAATCACAACATACTGCTCTCTTCCTATCTCACAAAACTTGAAAATTCTTGGAGTTACCATTGACCGAAACCTCACTTTCGATACCCACATGAAGAACACGACGAAAAAGATGTTCCACTCCATGTAGAAACTCAAACGAGTAAAACCTTTCTTCCCGAGATACATCTTCCGTACCTTGGTACAGTCAATGGTAATAAGCCATCTGGACAACTGTAACGCACTGTACGCTGGCTGCAAAGAACAGACTATCAAAAAACTCCAAACAGCCCAGAATACCGCCGCAAGACTCATATTTGGAAAAACTAAATATGAAAGTGCAAAACCCCTAAGAGAGAAACTTCATTGGCTCCCACTTAAGGAACGCATTGCGTTCAAGATCTGCACGATTGTACACAAAATCATTCACGCAGATGCCCCAACCTACATGCTAAACTTCGTGGACCTACCTCCCAGAAACGCCACAAGATCATCCCGCAAATTTCTCAATCTGCACTTCCCCAGCTGTAAAGGACTAAAATACAAGCAGATGCATGCCACTACCTTCTCTTATTTGAGCACGCCGTTATGGAATGCATCACCTACAGACCTGAAAACAATCGACGAAAAAACTAACTTTCGCAAATCTCTGAAGACATATTTCTTCAACAAAGCCTACAAAGAACCTATAACCTCACTAATCCACTTCACCAAACTACCCAGTTTGAAAGTCCACCTTCCATACTTATCCCCTAATTACTTCCTTCTTTCTTCTATTAGTAAATCTCTACACCTTACTAATAACTGTATCTGCTAGCCTGGAATGACAATGTATTAACAAAATTATGTAAGCCACATTGAGCCTGCAAATAGGTGGGAAAATGTGGGAATCAAATGCAACAAATAAAAATAAAAGCACCGGACGGCCTTCTGATCATCTGGCTGTCAGCTTCATCCTCGCTGTTGTTCATGCTCCCTATACAAAGCGTTTGTTCACCTACATGTGCATGCCGGAGGCACACGCCTGCTGTGTTTTGTGACGTGGGAGCAGTGTTTGGGAAGTGATGCACGTGAAGCTATGCTTCCCTTATGTTCCCTGGCAAGGGGAAGGAGAAGGTGCAGAGAAGGGCGACGAAATGATAAAAGGGATGGGACGACTACCTTATGAGGAAAGGTTAAGACGGCTAGGACTCTTTAGCCTGGAGAAAAAGTGGCTGAGGGGTGATATGATAGAGGTCTACAAAGTAATGAGTGGGGTAGAGCAGACTGATGTGAAGCGTTTGTTTACGTTTTCTAACAATAATAGAACCAGGGGACACAAGATGAAATTAGAATGTGGTAGGTTTAAAACAGATCGGAGAAAGATTTTCTTTACTCAGCGCATAGTTAGACTCTGGAACTCATTGCCGGAGAAGGTAGTGACGGCAGCTGGCCTTGCTGAGTTTAAAGGGGATCTGGATAGATTCCTTAAGGAAAAGTCCATTGATCGTTATTAAATTTGGGGTTTTTGCCAGGTTCTTGGGGCCTGGATTGGCCGCTGTCGGGCTTGATGGACCTTTGGTCTTTTCCCAGCGTGGCAGTGCTTATGTACTTATGTAGGGTAGATGGGGACCTGATGACCTAAGGCCTCTTGTCCCTGTTCGTCAGAAAAGGGAACTTTGTTTTCCTCCATTTACAAAGAAGGGGACCATGTCCCCACTGCCACCAACACATCTGCTTCTGTGGCCAATGGCTGGCCCGGGAAGAAGAGCAGAACAGCCGGTGGGCACAGCTGCCAGTGTGTTTTTCTGTCCTCGATTCCAGGCAGGGGCACCTTGCCAAGCACAGCTGCACGACTCGCTCTGTTCCAGGCAAAGTGCCGTACGCCCTGCGCAGCCAGCCGAACTGCCCGGCGGCACTTAGCAAGCGGTTGCCACGGAAACCCAGCCTTCATGTGCTGAAAGCGTTCCAGTAACCCTGGGCATCTGCGTCTCGCCTCTGCCTGCCTGTGCTGCAGCTGGTGAGGATGGGGCTTCTGTGTGGAGCTTGGGAGAATAAGGCGGCTCCTTTCACCCCTCCCCCCCCTCCGGTCTTCTCACCCCCTAGAGCCCTGCACTAGTGTCAGATTCAGAAAATTGCCAGTTTCAAGCAACTCAACCACGTCTAAATCAAGAATCATACTTGAATTTCCTGCAGGTGACGATTGGGGAAATAGGGAGGAAGAGATGGTGGTGGGGAGTTTTGGGGTTAGGTATAGTTAAGGAGAGGGGCAGATGATGTATAATGGAAGGGGAGGGGGGAATTGTAACATTTGTTCAGAGATGTTCGGTCGTATTTTTCAGGTTCATGGAGGAAAACAGCTAGGCGATTGGCTGTCATTGTATATACAAAAGGAAACCTTTCAGTTTCTCAGCAGTGGGGTTTATGTTTTCTGGATAAGAGGTGTTAGAAACGTTTCCAGTTTAGGAGCTGGAGGTCGTAATTGTAAAGATGCCTTTGCTGCAGTACCGGAGAAAGGCTCACCCTTCATGTCTCTCTCCTCAATGCATGTTCATGGCAGTCTTCAGATTTTGCTTTATTTATTTCCTCAATGGGGCAAGTTAATCTAAAGGGTCATGGATTTGACATACAGCCTTTTTGTGGTATAACTACAGTAACTTACATTTATGATTGGCAGGTACTTTCTTTGTCCCTTGTGAGCTCACAATCCAAGTACCTGGGGCAATGGAGTGTTAAATGACTTGCCCAGGGTCACAAGGAGCTGTAGTGAGAATTGAACCCAGTTTCCCCTGTTTCTCAGGCCACTGTGCTAACCATTAGGCTGCTCCTCCATGAAAAGTGTTATGTCTGTGCGGCCCCTGCTCAAGCTGTCAGAAGCCAGAAAGCCAAGCATCCAAGAAACTGCAGGTCGCCATGAGCCTGACCCTGGGGATTCACCTGTCTGCCTTGATCACACTTTTGTCTTACATAGTAACATAGTAGATGACGGCAGAAAAAGACCTGCACGGTCCATCCAGTCTGCCCAACAAGATAACTCATATTTGCGACTTTTTGTGTATACCCTACTTTGATTTGTACCTGTGCTCTTCAGGGCACAGACCGTATAAGTCTGCCCAGCACTATCCCCGCCTCCCAACCACCAGCCCCTCCTCCCAACCACCGGCTCTGGCACAGACCGTATAAGTCTGCCCAGCACTATCCCCGCCTCCCAACCACCAGCCCCGCCTCCCAACCACCGGCTCTGGCACAGACCGTATAAGTCTGCCCAGCACTATCCTCGCCTCCCAACCACTGGCTCTGGCACAGACCGTACAAGTCTGTCCAGCACTATCCCTGCCTCCCAACCACCAGTCCCACTGCCCACCACCGGCTCTGGCACAGACCGTATAAGTCTTCCCAGCACTATCCCCGTCTCCCTACCACCAGTCCCGCTTCCCACCACCGGCTCTGGCACAGACCGTATAAGTCTGCCCAGCACTATCCTCGCCTCCCAACCACCAGCCCTGCCTCCCAACCACCGGCTCTGGCACAGACCGTACAAGTTTGCCCAGCACTATCCCCGCCTCCCAACCACCAGCCCCGCCTCCCAATCTTGACTAAGCTCCTGAGGATCCATTCCTTCGGCACAGGATTCCTTTATGCTTATCCCACGCATGTGGGATCTTGAGATGTTTGGCAAAGGGGCTTGTGGCTCGGGACAGGAGGAGCTGAGTTTAGCAGTGCCCTGTGCTTTTCGGCTGCAGACAAGTGTGTTCCATGCCTGGATGCACTGTTTCTCTTTCAAGTGTTCTTGTTTTCCGCATCACAGATAAACGTGTACTTACGTATTGGACACGGGGTAGCACGCACACTCAGGGGTTGTAAACAGTAGCGCCAGTCACGAAGCCTTCGTCTGACTGGTAACTGAGCTCCCGAGTGGGGGTTGTTTGGCCATTCCATAATCATAACTATAACCATAATCATAGAGCTTATAAACTGCATAATTCCAATCTAATTCAGTGAGGCTCAGAATGAATTATTAGAGCAAAAATCGTTTAAAACTTTAAAAAGTCATTATCTAAGCTACATTTAAATGCCATGTTTGTATTTAAGGGAGTTTCTTTCACCTAAGGTGGGTCTGGGGCAGGGGGAGGCAGAAGGCCCCTAGTCTCTTGCTGCTTGAAGGATAAGCGATACAAAATATCCATTTCACTCAAAATCAGTGTCAACAGGCTGTGTAGTTTTTTTTTTTTATCTTAATTAAAAAAAAAAACAACTACCTTTTTTGGTGTGAAGTTCCAATTTACAAGTGCACACAGAAAAGATGGATCAGTTCTTAAAGTGTAAGCATGCTTTCTCTTTGAAAATTGCTCAAAGAAACAATGCCCCCAGAGATTTGCACCTGTTTTACTGCAGGAATATTAGCTGAAAATGCCAAGATACGGGTGTTTTCGCTCCTCCTCCAACTTAACCCCACCCTGGGAACACTTTTGTGAAAATGTCTGTAAAAGGACCTATCTTACGCGACCATGAGCATGTTTTTACGCACATAAAGGGGGTGATTTTCAAAAGGCTAAAAATTGAATTTGCCTGGGTAAATTGCTTCTGAAAATCCCATATGAAGTGCGTAAAATAAAAGGAAAAAGAGAGCACAGATTACATAGTGGTACAGAAAGAAATCCATTTCTGTTTCTCTGGTGTTACACTGCAGGAAGACTCTGGCTTCTAGAACTTTCCAGTTCAGTTTGTGGTCACTTGTTCTGTATTTGGTGAGGATCTGTTTATGTTTTGCATGTGCGACCAACGTACGCTGTGTATGGGGGATCTGTAAGAGTCCAGCTTGTTCTCTTTTCAGTCTGTACTTCCCAGTAGGAGGCGTATTGGCATGCTACAGTCTTTGCATCATCGCTGTTTCCTGGTCCAGGCTGTAGCTTGTCTGAATTCAGAGTGTCTGGTTTGTTCTATCGGTGCTGTGTGCATTATTTTCTGCATGGCTTCGTGTTAGGTCACGGAGCGCCAGGCTCCCGCTGTGCCAGCTCAGATCAAAACAGAAGCCGCAAAACCCCAAAGCCAGGAGAAATTAATCTTAGGGAAGGAAAAGCCTGGTTTCAAAAAACCTAAAGGGCGTTAAGTCTTTGGGAATTAAGACAGTCTTCTCTGAATAGGCTTCTTCAACAGGGAAAAAAAAACTCCCAGAGCTCAGCACTGCACGTCATATGTAACTTCTACCTCTGCTTATCACAGGCTTATCAATGTGTGTCCAGCCTCATGCCGTATTCATTACAAATCTCCAATTAGGGGTGTCTTCTGGACTGGCTGAAGATCACTGCACTAGATGCATAAATACCGCAGGTGTAAGTTAACGGAGAGGAAAGGCAGGATCTGGTGCAGGTGAACAGCTGCTCCTCTTGGAACGCAGCAGCGGGAGGCTACAAGGATTATTCTCGAGTGCCTTGCTAACGCGGCAGGCTAGACAGCATTGGCTGGCTCGTGCTGGCTCAGTTGGCTGGGCACCAGAAAAGAAGTGCACAGCTGGCATCTCGGCAGCACACATGCCCCACTGGAAAGAGGAAAAAAAAAATCTTGCTTTGGCAGACCTGAGCCGTAGTCCGGGGTGGTGCTGGCATCAACGAACTAGGAACAGACATACAGATTTTCAGGCTGGGTTGGAGAAAAAGAGAAGATTCAGCTTATGCACGGGTTTATCTCCATTGTAGCTGCCCCCAAAACACTTATATTTAAACCTTAAGTACCAGAGCTGTTGTATACATGTTGTCGTGTTCTACAAGACGTATTGTCCGCAAACACTAAAAACGGATGAGACATAATCTCAGAAAATACATAACGTTGTCACCGCATCTCAAAAAAGATATAGTGGAATTAGAAAAGGTGCAGAGAAGGGCGACGAAGATGATAAAGGGGATGGGACGACTTCCCTATGAGGAAAGGCTAAAGCAGCTAGGGCTGAGGGGAGATATGATAGAGGTCTGTAAAATAATGAGTGGAGTTGAATGGGTAGATGTGAAGCGTCTGTTCACGCTTTCCAAAAATACTAGGGGGCATGCAATGAAGCTATAATGTAGTAAATTTAAAAGGAATCGGAGAAAATGTTTCTTCACTCAATGTATAATTAAACTCTGGAATTCATTGCCAGAGAACGTGGTAAAGGCGGTTAGCTTAGCGGAGTTTAGAAAAGGTTTGGACAGCTTCCTAAAGGAAAAGTCCATAGACCATTATTAAATGGACTAGGGGAAAATTCACTATTTCTGGGATAAGCAGTATAAAATGTTTTGTACTTTTTTGGGATCTTGCCAGGTATTTGTGACCTGGATTGGCCACTGTTGGAAACAGGATGCTGGGCTTGATGGACCTTTGGTCTTTCCCAGTATGGCAATACTTATGTACTTATATAAAAATATGATAAGAGAATTCACAAAAGTTATCAAAAAAACCCCCACTTAATCAGTCAAATATTCATGGAACAAGAGCATCTTGATAGTTTTATGGAATGGCTGATAATTCCTAAGCACAATGATGCAACTAGGTAATGAAGAAAAGAGTCAAACATCTTCTTAAACCATATTAAACGGACAGCTGGAAAATGTAGAATCATGTGGTCACAGGTTTTCCTATCCTATATAATAATTCTTACCTCCAACGTTCTGACTTGCCTGGGATCGTGGCTCATTCCGAGTTGGTCTGCTAGGTTCCGTAGATCAGGCTGACATCACCGTAGCCACTATGATGTCAACTTCAGAACCCAGGAGAAAAAAAAAACATGCCTCACAGCTGATCCATGTCCAGAGGAGGGTCATTGGACATGGGTAGCTGGGGGGGGGGCAGGGGAGAGAGGAGGGTCGCTGGACATGGATGGCTGCAGGGGAGCTGAGGAAAACCTTGCTAGAGCCCGTTTCATTTGTGCCAGAAACGGGCCTTTTTTACTAGTTGCTAATAGAATTATCATGTGCAGAGATCCTTCTGGTTTTTCACTCTGTACGCAGTATATATACTGTTTAGTGATGCAGCCATCAGGTACCTGCAGCTCTGAGAACAGGAAGCAACATTTTCTGCATTGGCCATAAGGCAGGAGGGAAGTTTTCATTAATTTTCATTTTGTTTGTTTCCTGTTAGTACACTTAAACCTAATGATGTGAGATTGATACCACTTTCAACTCTTGGAATTTACAATCTCAGCAGCATTCATTGGTTCTTATAGATTGCCTGGTGGGCACGGATGACTTTTCTTATTCTCACATCCAACGGTTTGATATCTCTGTGGGGCTAGTTTTCAATTCCCAAACTGCAGGGAACAGCAGAGATTGCAGGCAGTTTTCAGTATAAAAACGTGGATACTTTGAGCTTGGATTTGGAAAAAGCAGGGCAATTAAATCTAAAATCCAATTTCAATTTGTCTGCAGTAAAACACTTTGCTGAGCTTTTCTTTCAGTATTTTGTGCTGATTGGTTGCACCTTCTTTTACTGTTATATGTATTTATATACATTCTCCTGCTAGAGTTCTTTTGTGTTAACTTGGCACATTTGTCCAGGATGAACGTCATACTGATGTCATTTGAGAAGCTCTTCATTTATCAAAACTGTTCTGGTATATTTATTGCATTTGTATCCCTCATTATCCCACCTTTTTGCAGGCTCAATGTGGCTTACAATACATCATGGGTACTGGAAATATTTATTTATTTTAGTTACATTTGTACCCCGCACTTTCCCACTCATGGCAGGCTCAATGCAGCAGGCAATGGAGGGTTAAGTGACTTGCCCAGAGTCACAAGGAGCTGCCTGTGCTGGGAATCGAACTCAGTTCCTCAGGACCAAAGTCCACTACCCTAACCACTAGGCCACTCCTCCACTGAATATAGAAGTGAATATACATTAGGTTTACAGAGGGTTTGTGTTACATGGTGGTGAATTACATGATGGTATTAAAGCAAAAGACATTATAAGACAGTACTAAAAGTTCAAAAGATTATACAGTTACACATGTTGATCTTTGTGATATATCTTGTCGAAGAGATAGGTTTTTAATAGTTTGCGGAAATTGGTCCGTTCATAGACCGTTTTCAAGTTAAGTGGCAGCGCATTCCAGAGCTGCGTGCTCGTATAGGAAAAGGTAGATGCATGCATTGATTTGTATTTCAAACCCTTACACTTGGGAGGATGAAGAATGAGGGGTGTGCGGGAAGATTTTTTTGCGCTCCTGGGTGGTAGTTCTATTAGATCTGACATGTAGGCTGGGGCGTTACCATGGATGATTTTATGGACTGAAGTGCAAAGTTTGAACGTGATGCGTTCTTTTAGTGGGAGCCAGTGTAGTTTTTCTCGTAGGGGTTTCACGCTTTTGTATTTTGGTGTGCCGAATATTAGTCTGGCTGCCGTATTCTGAGCTGTCTGGAGTTTTTTGAGTATTTGCTCTTTACAGCCAGCGTAGAGTGAGTTACAATAGTCCAGATGACTGAGTACCAGTGATTGTACCAGATTGCGGAAGACAATCCTTGGAAAAAATGGTCTAACTCTTTTTAGTTTCCACATTGAATGAAACATCTTTTTGGTTATGTTATTTGCATGGGTCTCTAGTGTAAGATGTCGATCAATGGTGACTCCGAGGATTTTCAGGGTGTCCGAAACTGGTAGATATATTTTTAGGTGTGTTGATGGTGGTAAATTTATTCTTATTGTATTGCAAGATGAATACCAGGCATTGGGTTTTCTCAGTATTGAGTTTCAGCTGAAATGATGCCCAGGAAATCATAATATGTAGGCTTTGCTTGATTTCATTGGAGAGTTCCCTTAAATCTTGATGGAATGGGATGAAGATCGTTACATCGTCAGCGTATATATATGGGTTTAGGTTCTGATTCGATAGTAATTTGGCCAAGGGTGTCATCATTAGGTTGAATATGGTCGGTGAGAGGGGGGATCCCTGTGGAACTCCGC